>NC_044034.1:197987102-198287102 GCF_901765095.1 Microcaecilia unicolor | reverse complement strand
AGCAACAAAGTTTGCTAGAGCCTTCAGACACGCGCGCACCGTGCATGCGCGGTCATCTTCCCGCCCAACGTGTGGGGACATCAGTTAGATCAAAAAGCAAAGATGAGAAGAAGAAAACTCCAAAGGGGAGGCAGGCGGGTTTGTGAGAACAATCAGCCTGCTGTCCTCTGAGAATACCTGCTACAGGTATGTATCATTCACTTTCTCCGAGGACAAGCAGGCTGCTTGTTCTCACTGATGGGGTATCCCTAGCCCCCAGGCTCACTCAAAACAAAAAAAGGTCAATTGGGCCTCGCAACGGCGAGGACATAACAAGTATTGACCTACGAAGAAAACAACTAACAGAGTGCAGCCTGGAACACAACAAAAATGGGCCTAGGGGGGTGGAGTTGGATCCTAAGTCCCAAACAGATTCTGCAGCACCGACTGCCCAAACCAACTGTCGCGTCGGCTATCATAAGTACATATAAGTACATAAGTAATGCCATACTGGGAAAAGACCAAGGGTCCATCGAGCCCAGCATCTTGTCCACGACAGCGGCCAATCCAGGCCAAGGGTACCTGGCAAGCTTCCCAAACGTACAAACATTCTATACATGTTATTCCTGGAATTTTGGATTTTTCCAAGTCCATTTAGTAGCGGTTTATGGACTTGTCCTTTAGGAAACCGTGCAACCCCTTTTTAAACTCACCACATTTTCCGGCAATGAATTCCAGAGTTTAAATTACACGTTGGGTGAAGAAAAATTTTCTCCGATTTGTTTTAAATTGACTACACTGTAGTTTAATCGCATGCCCCCTAGTCCTAGTATTTTTGGAAAGCGTGAACAGACGCTTCACATCCACCTGTTCCACTCCACTCATTATTTTATATACCTCTATCATGTCTCCCCTCAGCTGTCTCTTCTCCAAGCTGAATAGCCCTAGCCTCCTTAGTCTTTCTTCATAGGGAAGTCGTCCCATCCCCGCTATCATTTTAGTCGCCCTTCCCTGCACCTTTTCCAATTCTACTATATCTTTCTTGAGATGCGGCGACCAGAATTGAACACAGTACTCAAGGTGCGGTCGCACCATGGAGCGATACAACGGCATTATAACATCCTCACACCTGTTTTCCATACCTTTCCTAATAATACCCAACATTCTATTCGCTTTCCGAGCCGCAGCAGCACACTGAGCAGGAGGTTTCAGCGTGTTATCGACGACGACACCCAGATCCCTTTCTTGGTCCGTAACTCCTAACGTGGAACCTTGCATGACGTAGCTATAATTCGGGTTCTTTTTTCCCCACATGCATCACCTTGCACTTGCTCACATTAAACGTCATCTGCCATTTAGCCACCCAGTCTCCCAGTCTCGTAAGGTCCTCTTGTAATTTTTCACAATCCTGTCGCGAGTTAACGACTTTGAATAACTTTGTGTCATCAGCAAATTTAATTACCTTGCTAGTTACTCCCATCTCTAAATCATTTATAAATATATTAAAAAGCAGCGGTCCTAGCACAGACCCCTGAGGAACCCCACTAACTACCCTTCTCCATTGTGAATACTGCCCATTTAACCCCACTCTCTGTTTCCTATCCTTCAACCAGTTTTTAATCCACAATAGGACATTTCCTCCTATCCCATGATCCTCCAATTTCCTCTGTAGCCTTTCATGAGGTACCTTGTCAAACGCCTTTTGAAAATCCAGATACACAATATCAACCGGCTCCCCTTTGTCCACATGTTTGTTTACTCCTTCAAAGAATTGAAGTAAATTAGTCAGGCAAGATTTCCCCACACAAAAGCCGTGCTGACTCGGTCTCAGTAATCCATGTCCTCGGATGTGCTCTGTAATTTTGTTTTTAATAATAGCCTTTACCATTTTCCCCGGCACCGACGTCAGACTCACCGGTCTATAATTTCCCGGATCTCCCCTGGAGCCTTTTTTAAAAATGGGCGTTACATTGGCCACCCTCCAATCTTCCGGTACCACGCTCGATTTTAAGGATAAGTTGCATATCACTAGCAGTAGCTCTGCAAGCTCATTTTTCAGTTCTATCAGTACTCTAGGATGAATACCATCCGGTCCAGGAGATTTGCTACTCTTCAGTTTGCCGAACTGCCCCATTACGTCCTCCAGGTTTACCGTGAAGTCAGTAAGTTTCTCCGACTCGTCCGCTTGAAATACCATTTCCGACACCGGTATCCCACCCAAATCTTCCTCGGTGAAGACCGAAGCAAAGAATTCATTCAGTCTCTCCGCTATGTCTTTGTCTTCCTTGATCGCCCCCTTTTACCCCTCGGTCATCCAGCGGCCCAACCGATTCTTTTGCCGGCTTCCTGCTTTTAATATACCGAAAAAAATTTTACTATGTTTTTTTTGCCTCTAATGCTATCTTTTTTTCGTAATCCCTCTTGGCCTTCTTTATCTGCACCTTGCATTTGCTTTGACACTCCTTATGCTGCTTCTTGTTATTTTCAGACGGTTCCTTCTTCCATTTTCTGAAGGCGTTTCTTTTAGCCCTAATAGCTTCCTTCACCTCACTTTTCAACCAGGCCGGCTGTCTTTTGGAGTTCCGTCTTTCTTTTCTAATTCGCGGAATATGTATGGCCTGGGCCTCCAGGATGGTATTTTTGAACAGCGTCCATGCCTTTTGTACAGTTTTTACTCTCTCAGTTGCCCCCCTAAGTTTTTTTTTACCGTTCTCATTTTATCATAGTCTCCTTTTTTAAAGTTAAACGCTAACGTATTTGACTTTCTGTGTACAGTTACTTCAAAGTCGATATCAAAACTGATCATATTATGGTCACTGTTATCAAGCGGCCCCAGTACCATAACGTCCTTCACCAGATCATGCGCTCCACTAAGGACCAAGTCTAGAATTTTTCCTTCTCTCGTCGGCTCCTGCACCAGTTGCTCCCTAAAGCTGTCCTTGATTTCATCAAGGAATTGTATCTCGGTAGCGTGTCCCGAGTTACATTTACCCAGTCTATATTTGGATAATTGAAGTCACCCATTATTATCACATTGCCCATTTTGTTCGCGTCTCTGATTTCTTTTATCATTTCTGTGTCTACCTGCTCATCCTGGCAAGGCGGACGGTAGTACACTCCTATCACCGTTTTTTTCCCTTTTATACATGGAATTTCAACTCACAATGATTCAAAGGTGTGATTTGTGTCCTGCTGAATTTGTAATCTATCTGAATCAAGGCTCTCGTTAATATACAATGCTACCCCTCCACCAGTCCGGTCCACCCTATCACTACGATATACTTTGTACCCCGGTATGACAGTGTCCCACTGGTTATCCTCCTTCCACCAGGTCTCAGTAATGCCTATTATATCCTGCTGAAGGCAGTAATGAGATGTGAATGTGTGGACTGAAGACCACGTTGCAGCCTTGCAAATCTCTTCAATAGTGGCCGACTTCAAGTGGGCCACTGACGCTGCCATGGCTCGAACACTATGAGCCGTGACATGACCTTCTAGAGGCAGCCCAGCCTGGGCATAAGTGAAGGAAATGCAATCTGCTAGCCAATTGGAAATGGTGTGTTTTCCGACAGAGACTCCCCTCCTATTGGGGTCAAATGAGACAAACATTTGGGTGGACTGTCTGAATGGGCCTGTCCGCTCCAGGTAGAAGGCCAATGCTCTTTTGCGGTCTAATGTGTGCAACTGACATTCAGCAGGGTGGGTATGAGGACGGGGACAGAATGTTGGCAAGACAATTGACTGGTTCAGATGGAACTCCGACACCACCTTCGGCAAGAACTTAGGATGCATATGGAGGACTACTCTGTTATGATGAAATTTAGTATAGGAAGCATGGGCTACCAAGGCTTTAAGCTCACTGACTCTACGAGCTGAAGTAACTGCCACCAAGAAAATGACCTTCCAGGTCAAGTACTTCAGATGGCAGGAACCCAGTGGCTCAAAAGGAGGCTTCATCAGCTGGGTGAGGACGATGTTGAGATCCCATGACACTGTAGGAGGTTTGACAGGGGGCTTTGACAAAAGCAAAACTCTCATGAAGCGAACTAAAGGCTGTGCAGAGATAGACTGACCTTCTACACGATGATGGTAAGCACTGATCGCACTTAAGGTGAACCCTTACGGAGTTGGTTTTGAGACCAGACTCTGATAAGTGTAGAAGGTATTCAAGCAGGGTCTGTGTAGGACAAGAACGAGGATCTAAGGCTTTGCTATCACACCAGACGGCAAACCTCCTCCATTTGAAAGAGTAACAGCTCTTCGTGCAATCTTTCCTGGAAGCAAGCAAGACTCGGGAGACACCCTCAGAGAGACCCAAAGAGGTGAAGTCTACGCTCTCAACATCCAGGCCTTGAGAGCCAGAGACTGGAGGATGGGATGCAGAAGCACCCCCTCGTTCTGAGTGATGAGGGTCGGAAAACACTCCAATCTCCACGGTTCTTCTGAGGATAAATCCAGAAGAAGAGGGAACCAAACCTGACATGGCCAGAAGGGAGCAATCAGAATCATGGTTCCTCGGTCTTGCCTGAGTTTCAGCAGAGTCTTCCCCACCAGAGGAATGGGAGGATACGCATACAGAAGACCCTCCCCCCCAAATGAGGAGAAAAGCATCTGACTCTAGTCTGTCGTGGGCCTGAAGTCTGGAGCAGAACTGAGGGACTTTGTGATTTGGCTGTGTGGCAAAAAGATCCACCAAGGGGGTGCCCCACGCTTTGAAGATCTTGCGAACCACACGTGAGTTGAGAGACCACTCGTGAGGTTGCATTATCCTGCTCAATCTGTCTGCCAGACTGTTTACGCCTGCCAGATACGTGGCTTGGAGAAACATACCTCGACGACAGGCCCAAAGCCACATCTGGAAGGCTTCCTGACACAAGGGGTGAGATCCGGTGCCCCCCTGCTTGTTGATGTAGTACATAGCAACCTGATTGTCTGTCTGAATTTGGATAATTTGGTTAGACAGCCGATCTCTGAAAGCCTTCAGAGCGTTCCAGATCGCTCGCAACTCCAGGAGATTGATCTGGAGCCTTGATTCCTGGAGGGACCAAAGTCCTTGAGTGTGAAGCCCATCTACATGCGCTCCCCACCCCAGGAGAGATGCATCCATCGTCAGCACTTTTTGTGGCTGAGGAATTTGGAATGGGCATCCCAAGTTCAAATTGGATCGAATGGTCCACCACTGAAGAGAGTTGCGAAACCCGATGGACAATTGGATCACATCCCCTAGATTCCCGATAGCTTGGTACCACTGGGCTGATCTCATATAAAGACGTACCATGGGAGTCACATGGACTGTGGAGGCCATGTAGCCGAGAAGTCAACATCTGCCAAGCTGTGATCTGCTGCGACGCTCTGACCATGGAGACAAGAGACAGAAGAATGTCTGCCCTGGTCTCGGGAAGATAGGCATAAGCTGTCGTTGAGTCCAGCAGAGCTCCTATGAATTCTAGTCTTTGAACTGGAAGGAGATGGGACTTTGGGTAATTTAAGACAAACCTGAGTAGCTCCAGGAGTTGAATAGTCATCTGCATGGACTGTAGAGCTTCTGCCTCTGAGGTGCTCTTCACCAGCCAATCGTCGAGATAGGGGAACACATGTACTCCCAGTCTGCGTAGTGACGCTGCGACCACCGCCAGGCATTTTATAAAGACCCGGGGTGCCGAGGCCAGACCAGAAGGCAGCACACAATACTGGAAGTGCTGGGTTCCAAGACAAAATCGAATATACTTCCTGTGGGCTGGGAGTATCGGAATGTGGGTGTAAGCATCCTTTAAGTACAGAGAGCATAGCCAATAGTTTTCCTGAATCATGGGAAGTAGGGTGCCCAGGGAAAGCATCCTGAACTTTTCTCGGACTAGGAATTTGTTCAGGGCCCTTAGGTCTAGGATGGGACGCATCCCCCATCTTCTTTTGCACAAGTAAGTACCTAGAATAGAATCCCAGCCCTTCTTGCCTGGGTGGAATGGGCTCGACCGCATTGGCGCTGAGAAGAGCGGAGAGTTCCTCTGCAAGTACCTGCTTTTGATGGGAGCTGAAAGACTGAGCTCCCGGTGGGCAATTTAGAAGGTGTAGAAGCCAAATTGAGGGCGTACCCCAACTGGACTATTTGGAGAGCCCACCGATCGGAGGGGTTATGAGAGGCCACCTTTGGTGAAAAACTTTTAACCTCCCTTCGACTGGTAAGTCGTCCGGCACGGAGACGTTTACTGCGGCTATGCTCATCTGGAGTCAGTCAAAAGCCTGTCCCTTGCTTTTGCTGGGGAGCTGCAGGGGCCCGTTTAGGTGCACGCTGTTGATGAGAACGAGCGCGCTGGAGCTGAGCCTGAGAAGGCTGTCGAGCAGGTGGAGTGTACCTACGCTTATTGTAAGAATAGGGAGCACTCCTCCTGCCCCGGAAAAAACATCTACCAGGAGGTAGATGCTGAAGGCGCCCAGTGGGAGAGATTGTCGAGGGTGGTTACCCACTGGTTGTGCTGCTCTACAACCTGTTCAACCTTCTCACCAAAAATGTTATCCCCCGGCATGGAACATCCGCAAGCCGCTGCTGAGTCCTACTCTCCAGGTCAGAGGCACGCAGCCATGAGAGTCTGTGCGTCACTATACCTTGAGCAGCGGACCTGGATGCAACATCAAAAGTGTCATAAGCACCCCTGGACAGGAATTTACGACACGCCTTCAGCTGCCTGACCACCTCCTGAAAAGGCCTGGCTTGCTCCGCAGGGAGCTTATCCACCAGTTGCTTCACATTATTCCGCATATGGATGCACGTGTAGAGCTGGTACGACTGGATCTTGGACACGAGCATGAAGGACTGATAGGCCTTCCTCCCAAAGGAGTCGAGAGTTCTAGATTCCCGCCCCAGGGGCACCAAGGCGAAATTTCTATAACTGCCAGCTCTCTCCAGGGCAGAGTCTATAACCATAGAGTCGTGAGTAACTGGGTCCTCATCAACTCAGGTTCTCCATAGACCCTATACTGGGACTCAATCTTCTTTGGGATGGTGGGATTAGATAAGGGTTTCGTCCAGTACCTAAGCAAAGTCTCCTTATGCAAAGGAGCCGTGGACAACTCCTTAGGTGATGAAGGATAGTCGAGGACCTCGAGCATCTCGGTCCTGGGCTCATCCTCAGTAACCACCGGGAAGGGAATGCCCACAGACATTTCCCGGACGAAAGAGGAGAAAGAAAGACTCTCGGGCAGAGAAAGCTTTCTTTCAGGAGAGGGAGTGGGGTCTGAAGGAAGACCACAAGACTCCTCTGAAGAGAAAGACCTGGGATCCTCTTCCTCCCCCCATGAGGCCTCCTCCTCGGTGTCAGACAAAAGCTCCCAACAGCAGTCCGAAACCGGGCCCATCTCGACTCTGAAGAGTGATGTCCCCGATGGCATCGTCAGAGACTCGACCCGGGTGACCACCACAGGCAAAGAGCCAGCCGGCGCGTCTGCCAACGGCACCGAGGGCGCAAGCACCGTCTGTACCAGAACAGATTGGCACATCAGCCCTTCCAGAAGCCCCGGACGCATGGCTCGGAGGCACTCGTCCAGAGTCTCTACCGGAAAAGGCAAAGAAGCAGGTACAGGAGTCGGAGCCAGAACCTGTAAAGGACGAGGAGGCAGTACCGGGCTGCCCATCGACCGACGCATCGACACCTCCTGTACAGAAGGGGAGTGGTCCTCCCGGCGTTGACACTTCTCGGGGGCAGATTCCCTCGACGCCCCAGAGCTCCCGGTACCATGACGAGAAGGAGACCGGTGCTGATGCTTCTTGGCCTTCGCCAGAGGCACGACATCGGTACCCTTCGGTACCGACGAGGACATCGAATCAAAACGTCTCCTCGGGGTCGGGTCCGACGATGGTCTGTCCCGATGGGCCTGCGAAGTAGGAGCCTGCGAGACAGGTGGAGACCCACTCGATGGCTCACTACTCCCAGCATGCAGAGGTCTGCGGACAGCCATTACCTGCACTCCTGAGGTCGATGCTTGCTCCAGTGCCGACATTGACACCGCCGAACTCGGTACCTTTGTCGACGCCGAAGTACCAGGCAAAGCTCCAAACAGACGATCCCGTTGAGTTTGTCTCGCCGCTTGTGCCGGCTTCTTCAGACTAAGACACAATTTGCAGATGGCTGGGCGAGGTTCGGGCCCAAGGCACTGAATACACCACACATGTGGATCAGAACCTGAGATTGCCCGGTTGCAACGACCGCACTTCTTGAAGCCGCTGGGAGTACTCGATGTCATGGACGGAAAAATAGCGGCGGCGAAGTCAAAATCGTCAATGGTGCTAAAAGAAAAGCACAAAAAAAGGGGGGAAAAAACCTGATCGGTGGCCTAAGATGGCCGCAACAGCGGCAAAACAAAACTTAGGCGGCCGAACTCTAAAACTGTACTTTATTTTTTTAAAGGAAAAGAAAACAGCTCAAAGAGCGAAACAGAAAGGAAGAAAGAAAAAACGCGAAGAAAAAAGCCGAAGGCTCCTCAGGACATGGCGAGAGGGACAGTCTCTCTCTGCCGCGGACAAAAAAGAACTGATGTCCCCGTGCGTTGGGCGGGAAGATGGCCGCGCGCGTGTCTGAAGGCTCTAGCAAACTTTGTTGCTAGGAAGCTTTCCGGACCTCAGGGCTGTCATGGGTGTCACCCATCAATGAGAACAAGCAGCCTGCTTGTCCTCGGAGAATTTTCTTTAAGCACACACTTGATGCGTGCTTAAAAAGATAATATGAAGGGCCCTATTTACTAAGCTGTGCTGTAGGCGCTAATGATAGAGACGCCCATTACATTCCTATGGGTGTCTCTACTGTTAGCACGTGCTAAAACTAAAATGTCTGTGTGCCTCAGCACAGCTTAGTAAACAGGACCCTTAGTGTTTGCACATATTGATGAATATATGAGAAGCCTTTATAAAAGAGTCATAAAATGAACACAGTTAAAAAAAAAGATTTTATAGGCTCCCCGTTATAATATTGATCCCCTATGAAGGTAATGCACATAGCTTTTTTTTTTTGGTAGGTAAACAGCTATTTATCTATATAATAAAAGTCCCTTCACTATGGATAAACATACCCATACCTTTGACAATGTTTAGCCTTTTCCCCTGCATCCAGGGAAAGGTCAGGGGAAGAAAATAACGCATGAGGACAAGGTCCCACATGTATTTTTGCACCTACATCAAAAGCAGTACAAGTATCTGCTGTCCCCAGCTTGCCAGATTTTCAAAAGGGAATGCCCATATTGGGCATCTCCTTGAAAATGTGCTTGCAGTCCCATAGGATGTGTACTTTACAAATTCCTCCTTCTTATATACTGCAGATGATCCCAGTGATTCCAGGGGAGCAGCCTGCACATTCCCACTGGCCTTCCTTACACACTGTTGTGTACTTTATAGAATGTTGCCTAAACTTACACACAATAATGCCAATTACTTGTGCCTCCGACGCACGGAAGTGCTACCACTCTGTAAACTATGATGATCCCAGTGATTCCAGTGGCGTAGCTTGCACATCTTTCATTGATCCTACTTTCACTGTTGTCTATAAAGTAATATTCTAAAGCATATACACACAATGATAACCTAAGTGTAGGGTCCATACAAGTCTGTGAAAATGTTCCTTACGTTCATAAATTTCTCATACTGAATAGCTGATTCCATTGTATTGTTTGAATAATCCAGTGTATCCTTCCAAGAATGCATGAGGAATGCAAATCGCAGCTGCCGTGCTGGTAAATCAAACAAAAAGGGTTATATTGCAAAGTTATTGCTTTTGGGAGAAGGGGGGAGTTACCATAAAGTATTAAAATTATGTATTTTGTACTTCTCAACCCAGTCCTTGGGACAAATCAACCAGTCTGGTTTTCAGGATATACAGAATGAAAATATGAGATCAATTTGCTTACAATGGAGGCAGCGCACGCAAATCTCTCAGCACATTAATATTCAACTTCTCAGATTCACACAATCTCATTCACTTACCAAAAATAAAGACAAAGGTAAAAATATGTTCATGATCACCTCACCATTCCCTGTACCTATTTCCCAGACTCCAAGACATAGGCTAAGGAATGCCACAGAAATCCCCCTCAGCATTAAAGACTGAATAGATCACTTTCTCAGTAAATCCAGTTAACAAACTCAAACCTGCAGCCCATGTAATGATGGCTCTGGGGTGGAAGGATGATGCCACGCACTGCAGTACAGAAAACCCCGTTATGTATTTGCTGTCTAGCAAGAGTGCAGGTTCTATGTATTGCAGTAAGGGCTAACACTACCTGCCTAAGAGCTCAGCCCTTCTCTCCCTTGGATTTTCATGATAGAAGAAATACAGGTTGCCTCTCTATGACAATCTTTTCCACTCTGTTCTAACAAAGTAAAAACAAAGAGAGAAAAATTCAAAAACCATGTGCCTTTGTAAGTATCCATTTGAGCAAACTGGCTCTCTGAAAACTCAGTAAAACATAAGCTCAGGGTTCCACCAGCATGTAGTTTTAGCTGTGTTAGGATACAGAATGTGTAGGTCAGAGGAGGAAAATAAATGCTTTTTAGGTTAAATTTCCAAATCAACATGCAGAAAATGCAAATGTAAATATTTATGGGAACTTTGTACTTGTCAGCAATTTTCAAAGTGAAAGCACATGTGTACTTTTCCTTTGAAAACCGTTGCAAAATTGCAGGTGAAAAGTATCCAAAGATTCTGCAATAAGTAGTTTGAAAAACTGCCCTAACTTTTCTAAAGAGAGAAAAATGTAACAATAACCATGTTACTAATGGACACCTCTGCTAGTTCTGCACAAAACTCTGATTTTACCTGTGTGTTTTTTCAAGGCATCTTTGATGGTGATGAAGTTTTTCAAAGACTTGGACATTTTACAGCCTGCTATTGTCAAGTGACCAGTATGTAGGAAATATCGAACCCAATGATCATTTTCAAAATATGCCTGTAGATAAAAACACAAGAAAGCAAAGGAACACAATATTCAACTGTAAATAACATTTTGAGACCAGGAATTACATGATATGAAAAATGGTGTGTGATTCTAGGGAAACCCAAGGATAGTGAATTTCATGGAAGCCAATAAGTTGCAAGATCCGAGACAACATGGTTTTACCAAAGGTAAATCGTGCCAAACAAATCTCAATGAATTCTTTGACTGGGTGACCGGAGAACTGAATCAAGGACGTGCTATAGATGTAATCTACTTAGACTTCAGCAAAGCTTTCGACACGGTTCCTCACAGGAGGCTCTTGAATAAACTTGACAGGCTGAAGATAGGACCAGACGTGGTGAACTGGATTAGGAACTGGTTGACGGACAGACGCCAGAGGGTGGTGGCTAATGGAATTCACTCGGATGAGGGAAAGGTGAGTAGTGGAGTGCCTCAGGGATCGGTGCTGGGGCCGATTCTGTTCAATATATTTGTGAGTGACATTGCCGAAGAGTTAGAAGGTAAAGTTTGCCTTTTTGCGGATGATACTAAGATTTGCAACAGAGTGGACACCCCGGAGGGAATGGAAAACATGAAAAAGGATCTGCAGAAGCTAGAAGAATGGTCTGTTTGGCAATTAAAATTCAATGCGAAGAAATGCAAAGTGATGCACTTAGGGAGTAGAAATCTATGGGAGACGTAGGTGTTAGGCGGTGAGAGTCTGATATGTACAGACGGGGAGAGGGATCTTGGGGTGATAGTATCTGAGGATCTGAAGGCAACGAAACAGTGTGACAAGGCGGTGGCCATAGCCAGAAGGTTGCTAGGCTGTATAGAGAGAGGTGTGACCAGCAGAAGAAAGGAGATGTTGATGCCCCTGTACAAATCGTTGGTGAGGCCTCACCTGGAATATTGTGTTCAGTTTTGGAGGCCATATCTTGCTAAGGATGTAAAAAGAATTGAAGCGGTGCAAAGAAAAACTACAAAAATGGTATGGGATTTGCGTTGCAAGACGTATGAGAGACTTGCTGACTTGAACATTTATACCCTGGAGGAAAGGAGAAACAGGGGTGATAATCCGCAAACGAACCTTTCACGGAGACGGGAAGGTGGTAGAGCTAGAGGACATGAAATAAGGTTGAAGGGGGACAGACTCAAGAAAAATGTCAGGAAGTATTTTTTCATGGAGAGAGTGGTGGATACTTGGAATGCCCTCCCAAGGGAGGTGGTGGAGATGAAAATGGTAACGGAATTCAAAAAAGCTGGGATAAACAAAGGAATCCTGTTCAGAAGAAATGGATCCTCGGAAGCTTAGCAGAGATTGGGTGGCAGCACTGGTGGTTAGGAGGCGTGGCTAGTGCTGGGCAGACTTCTACGGTCTGTGCCCTGAAAATGGCTGATACAAATCAAGGTCAGGTATACATATAAAGTAGCACAAATGAGTTTATCTTGTTGGGCAGACTAGATGGACCATACAGTCTTTTTCTGCCGTCACTTACTACGTTACTATGTTCAGAAGCTAGATGTGCTTTACACTGCAATGTGTTTGTCAGCTATGTTTTGGTAGAATCTAGTTATCAAGGTGTGCTGAGGTGAAATGGTTTTCTGGTGACATATACTGGAACATGTTTACTAAAGCATGGCAACTACAAAGCCCATGCAGTAAATACAGGAGGTGTAGCCAGCATCTGCCCTGCATTTGCCACACAGGGCAAACACCACACAGGTCCTCATTAAAATGCATCCGTAAATAGTGTAGTGCACCCACACTACCTGCAGATACATGTAATGCAGGTCCCAGAGCCACCCAAACCATAGTTTAAGAGGTTAAAAGAAAAAAAGCTGTCACCAGGGAATCCCCCATTCACCCAGTCCAAACCTCCCCCCATCTCTGCCTATGACTCACCGGAATCTCGCCTCTACCCACACTAAACAGAGCAGGATTTTTACGTTTTAAATATGCAGTATCCATTAGCACAGGTCCATGGTAATGGTTAATGCACACTAACACTCATGCTGGCTGCTTAGTGCATTCAGTAAACAGGATGTCATGGCTGCACCCCCTGAAATACCATAATCTTGAAATGTTGCCCTGAGAAAGGAATAATAGTAAGCATAGAACTTTTATATTACAGACTAGAAGCTCTCTCTTTGGTGGGCAAAACTGTCTCAAATTTTATTGTTGAGTCACATATGTCACGACAACTTTGATGATGATGTTCTACTGTATGAATTAGCCTACACAGAAAATATTAAAAAGTTAATCATACTTAAATGGCAGGTCCTGTATGTGTTCAGTGTCAACGAAGGCAGTTTCTTACGATGCATTGCCTGGTGTTATTTAGTTAACTAATCAATTAATCACAAATGCAGGGCTCTCATACATTTTGTAGCTCAATTAAAGAAAACTGGTCATAATGAAATGTACCTCAATTAAAGAAAACTGGTCATAATGAAATGTACCTCAGATTGTGCCAGCTCATTGTCATGATGAGGGAATCTGAGATCAAACCCTCCTCCATGTATATCCATGGACTCTCCCAGAATAGATCCTGCCATTGCAGAACATTCAATATGCCAACCTGGCCGACCCTGTTTAAGCAGAAATAAGAATATAAGATGTGCATTATTGGGTCAGATAAGGTCATTAAGCCTAAAATCATGTCTCACAGTAGCAAATCCAGGTCACAAGTACCCAACAGGATTTCAAACAGGAATTTCCTGCCGCTTACTCCTGGGGAAAAGCACTGGCTGGAATATAGAAAGACACTGCTCTTTCACAAGGATATCTAATTCAGTGGTTCCCAAACGTTTTTGGGTCACAGTACCTCTAGACTACACATTTCCTCTCAGGTCTGTCCCTCCCCCCCCCCCCCAAGCCTCGCCAGCCAAAAAGGTCCACTGCCCGAGGTCTAAGCTCCATGCTGCTTATGCAGCGAGCAAATTGGTGGCATACTTCAGCCTCTCCAGCCTCTACCCTCCCTCTCTCCCCACTTCCACCAAGCCTCTGCCCCCCGCCCTCTCCCTCCCCTTCCAGTCTCTGCTCTCCCTTTCCAGCCAGCCTAACCTCCCTCTCTCTGCTTCTCTCCCCATCCAGCATCTACCTCCTCTGTCCCCCCCCTTCCTCCACACCCACCCATCCCTGCCACTTCTCTAGACCAACAGCAGAAGCAAAGCAAGCTACAGCCACCCCAGATCAGGAAGTGATGTCCGAGGGTGCAGGACCATCAGCCACATGTATGGACAGTCTGGTCCCACGGTGGTTGAAGCTTGTTTTGCCTCTGCTGCTGCTCATCTAGAGAAGCAGCAGTAGCGGATTGGGTGGCAGCGGGAGGGAGGTGGGGAAAAAATGCTGCTGCGCCCTGAGGTACAGTTTGGGAACTGCTGATCTAATTCATAACTTGAAAAGAGCTATAGAATTTATATTGGAGTTTGAGTCTGATAACCTGATACTGGATTATGTACTGCTAATAAGTCTGAGAGCATATGGGTTTTGTTCTCTGCTCACTATAAAGGCCAGCTTTAACACATAATCCAGACAATTTGTCATTAAAGACCCCATTTTGAAAATGTGTTAATATATCGATGTTGACATCAAAACTCCTCTAAATACATACAGCCTGAAATGTATGCTTTGAAAGTTTATGTACATCAAATGTAGGTTGAAACACAAATCTAAAACAAATGCACATGGACCATAATAAATAAAGGAAGCAAGCAAGCAGCTTTCTTGGGAAAACGTAGGGTAGAAATGACAAAGATAGATAGATTAGATTACTAGATAGATAGATAAAAATCAATCAATCAATACCAACAGCTTTATCTTCCAAACATATATCATCGGTCAATGCTCCTAAAAGTTTATTATTACAGAGAAAATCACCCTCATACCTTTCCCCAGGGAGAATCCCATGATGGCTCTCCAAGTTTTGAAGCCTTCCACAAAGCAAAATCATTTGGAGAACGTTTCTCACTTAAGCGATCAGCTGAGATGCTCAAGTCACCTGAAAAAATTGAAAATTAGACGTCTTGATTAGTGGCTAAACAAATTCACAGCCCACATGATCAGCTTCTTTTCCAAACAACCAGCAGTCCAAAGCAGAGACAGCAAGGTTTTCAGTACATTTTAACTAGGAAATCAATTAATAGCATTCTAGAGCAAAATTGCAGCACAGTCTGTGATACCATTTCACTAATGGAATCGGAGATCAGAAGGAGATACATTTGCCGTTAACAGAAAAGGATGTCTACTTTGTCCTGCAAACCTGAGCATGTGCTGTTTGTCCCTTCCCCCTCCATGTCCTGTTTCTATCTCAGATTAACACATTCCCTTACCTTCTCCCTCCTGCAGAGCCTTCTGATCTCCAACAGCTTCAGGTACCAGTTTAGCATAGGAATGTTTCTCACTAGCACCAAACTTCACTGTGTCAAAATAGACAGAGCCATGAGACACATATCTAAAAAAGTAAAGAACATTTTGGAGAAGCAATCTTACAACTAGAAAAATATTCATCACTATCAAGTTAAGAAGCAAGGGTAGCATTACTTTTTTTATATAACTGAAAAATAACTTCAATATTTAAATCAGTCTCAGAAAGAAAGAGGATGCAAACCTATTGAAATGTGTACTAGAAGCACTGTGTAAACAAGACATTGCTATTTTAGAACTATTCAGGTAAAGCAATGTTTTCACTGTACTAACACATTCTCAAAAAAAATAAAAACCTACATACTGTATAAGCATTATTTCTTAGGATATAAGACCTTAGTGTAACGTGGAGGGGCATTTTCAAAAAAATGTCCAAGTCGGAATTGGGATGTTTAGCTCATTATGTCCAAAAAAAAAAAAAGGTCTTACAGCCATTTTTGAACAGGAAAAACATCTGGGTTTCCCTTTCGAAAATGGCTCCAAGATGGACATACTTGTACAGAAAATGTCTAAAAAGAACAGCCATTTTCCAAAGTGACACATTCAACTTATAACACCAAAAAAAAAAAAAAATAACAAGGAACTATAATGTCTGTCTGGTATCATTTTTAAAGACGTCCCTGTATATCAGAGGGGCAGCCTAGTGGTTGGTGCCATGGACTTTAAACAATGGCACCCAGGTAGAATCCCCATCACAGCTCCTTTATTTTATATTGTGAGCACCTTCCAGGAACAGAATAAAAACCTATTGTACCTAACTGTACACTATTACAATAGCCTTCCACCCTGAAGATGTCTCCTATATTTAGGTACAGTATGTAATTTGGTGGTTTTGGAGGGCTCACAATTTCCACCACAAATTTACTAGGTGGAGTGGGATATGGACCTGGATCCCCCTGTTCACTAGGTTACTCCTGGGAACTGCATGCTGCTCTGTTGGGTATGCCCATAATACCTGATGCTCTCATAGCACCTGGTTTCAGTTCTTAGGGTGGGTAGTAGAGGAAAGGTATCCACTGGTAGATTAAAAATGGATCTAGCCTTAGTCCACCCGGTGGTCAGCTGATAATTCAGAGCATTTTATTTATTTTATTTTAACTTGGATGTGATTGAAACAAATCTAGATAAAAATGTACTTTTTAGACTTGGGTGTGTCTTTCTGTTCCATTATCACTGAATGTCATCCTAATTTTGGGCCCACTCAAAACACACCCATAACATGCCCCCTTGTTATTTGGAAAAATTCAGTGGAAAACGTCCAAAACTCTGCCTTTTTGAAAATCCCGATTAAGACGTTTTGGCAGATGTACGCATTTTGGGCCGTTTTGAGACACCTATCTGGTTTGAAAACCAGTTCCTTAAATACTATAATGAACTAGTAGCATACATATTATACCAGGGCTGTGGAATTAGAGTCAGAAGCAATTAATATATATATATATATATATATATATATATAGCGAATGATACATACCTGTAGCAGGTGTTCTCCGAGGACAGCAGGCTGATTGTTCTCACGACTGGGTTGAAGTCCACGGCAGCCCCCACCAACCGGAAGAAAAACTTCGCAGCTGGGCACGAGCACCGCGCATGCGCGGCCGTCTTCCCGCCCGTGCGCGACCGTTCCCGCTCAGTTGAATGACAAGCAAAGGAATGATGAAAAAGGCAACTTCAAAGGGGAGGAGGGAGGGTAGGTGAGAACAATCAGCCTGCTGTCCTCGGAGAACACCTGCTACAGGTATGTATCATTCGCTTTTTCCGAGGACAAGCAGGCTGCTTTTCTCACGACTGGGGTATCCCTAGCTCTCAGGCTCACTCAAAACAAGAACCCAGGTCAATTGAACCTCGCAACGGCGAGGGCATAACAGAAATTGACCTACGAAGAACTAAAAGAGTGCAGCCTGAACAGAATAAAATCGGGTCCTGGAGGGTGGAGTTGGATTCAAACCCCAAACAGATTCTGCAGCACCGACTGCCCGAACCGACTGTCGCGTCAGGTATCCTGCTGGAGGCACTAATGTGATGTGAATGTGTGGACCGAAGACCACGTTGCAGCCTTGCAAATCTCTTCAATAGTGGCTGAATTCAAGTGGGCCACTGACGCTGCCAAGGCTCTAACACTATGAGCCGTGACATGACCCTCAAGAGTCAGCCCAGCCTGGGCGTAAGTGAAGGAAATGCAATCTGCTAGCCAATTGGAGATGGTGCGTTTCCCGACAGCGACCCCCCTTCCTATTGGGGTCGAAAGAAATAAACAATTGGGTGGACTGTCTGTGGGGCTGTGTCCGCTCCAGATAGAAGGCCAACGCTCGCTTGCAGTCCAATGTGTGCAACTGACGTTCAGCAGGGCGGGTATGCGGTCTGGGAAAGAATGTTGGCAAGACAATTGACTGGTTAAGATGGAACTCCGACACCACCTTTGGTAGGAACTTAGGGTGAGTGCGGAGTACTACTCTGTTATGATGAAATTTAGTATAAGGAGCAAGAGCTACCAGGGCTTGAAGCTCACTGATGCTACGAGCTGAAGTAACGGCCACCAAGAAAATGACCTTCCAAGTCAAGTACTTCAGATGGCAAGAATTCAGCGGCTCAAAAGGAGGCTTCATCAGCTGGGCAAGGACGACGTTGAGATCCCATGACACTGTAGGAGGCTTGACAGGGGGCCTTGACAAAAGCAAGCCTCTCATGAATCGATGGCTTTACCCTCTACACGATAATGGTAAGCACTAATCGCACTAAGGTGATTCCTTACTGAGTTGGTCTTGAGACCAGACTCTGATAAGTGCAGAAGGTATTCAAGCAGGTTCTGTGTAGGACAAGAACAAGGTTCTAGGGCCTTGCTCACACCAAACGACAAACTTCCTCCACTTGAAAAAGTAACTCTTCTTAGTGGAATCCTTTCTAGAGGCAAGCAAGATATGGGAGACACCCTCAGACAGACCCAACGAAGCAAAATCTATGCCCTCAACATCCAGGCCGTGAGAGCCAGAGACTGAAGGTTGGGGTGCAGAAGCGCTCCGTCGTTCTGCGATATGAGAGTCGGAAAACACTCCAATCTCCACGGTTCTTCGGAGGACAACTCCAGAAGTAGAGGGAACCAGATCTGACGGGGCCAAAAAGGCGCTATCAGAATCATGGTGCCGTGGTCTTGCTTGAGCTTCAGCAAGGTCTTCCCCACCAAAGGTATGGGGGGGGATAAGCATACAGGAGGCCATTCCCCCAATGGAGGAGAAAGGCATCCGACGCCAGTCTGCCATGTGCCTGTAGTCTGGAACAGAACTGAGGCAGCTTGGGGTTGGTCTGAGAGGCGAAAAAGGTCCACCTAGGGGTTGCCCCACTCTCGGAAGATCTTGCGTAACACCCTGGAATGGAGCGACCACTCGTGCGGTTGCATGACTCTGCTCAGCCTGTCAGCCAGACTGTTGTTTACGCCTGCCAGGTATGAGACTTGGAGAAGCATGCGAAACTGGCAAGCCCAACGCCACATCCTGACGGCTTCCTGACACAGGGGGCGAGATCCGGTGCACCCCTGCTTGCTGATGTAATACATTGCAACCTAGTTGTCTGTCCGAATTTGGATGATTTGGTAGGACAGCCGATCCCTGAAGGCCTTCAGTGCGTTCCAGACCGCTCGGAGATCCAGGAGGTTGATCTGAAGATCTTGTTCCTGGGTGGACCATACCCCCTGGGTGTGGAGCCCATCGACATGAGCTCCCCACCCCAGGCGAGAAGCATCTGTCGTCAGCACCTTCGTGGGCTGCGGAATTTGGAATGGACATCCCAGGGTCAAATTGGTCCGAATTGTCCACCAGTGCAGCGAATTGCGGCAACTGACGGACAGGCGGATGATATCTTCTAGATTCCCGGTGGCTTGGCACCACTGGGAAGCTAGGGTCCATTGAGCAGATCTCATGTAAAGATGAGCCATGGGAGTCACATGGACCGTAGAGGCCATATGGCCCAGGAGTCTCAACATCTGCCGAGCTGTGATCTGCTGAGACGCTCTGGTCTGGGAAGCGAGGGACAGGAAATTCTGGGCCCTCGCCTCGGGAAGAGAGGCCAGAGCCATCTGAGAATTCAGCAGAGCTCCTATGAATTCCAGAGATTGGACTGGCTGGAGATGGGACTTCGGGTAATCACAAACCCTAGCAGCTCCAGAAGTTGAATAGTGCACTGCATGGACCGAAGAGCTCCTGCCTCTGAGGTGCTCTTCACCAGCCAATCGTCGAGATACGGGAACACGTGCATCCCCACCTTGCGTAGGTACGCCGCAACCACCACGAGACACTTCGTGAACACCCGTGGTGCAGAAGCGAGCCCAAAGGGCAGCACACAATACTGAAAGTGACGTGTCCCAAGACGGAATCGGAGATACTGTCTGTGGGCTGGCAGTATCGGGATGCGAGTATAAGCATCCTTTAAATCCAGGGAACAAAGCCAATCATCTTTCTGAATCATGGGGAGAAGGGTGCCCAAGGAAAGCATCCTGAACTTTTCTCACACCAGATACCTGTTCAGGCCTCTCAGGTCTAGGATGGGGCGCATCCCCCCTGTTTTCTTTTCCACAAGGAAGTACCTGGAATAGAATCCCTGCCCTTCCTGCCCAGGTGGCACGGGCTCGACCGCATTGGCGCTGAAAAGGGCGGAGAGTTCCTCTGCAAGTACCTGCTTGTGATGGGAGCTGAAGGATTGGGCTCCCGGTGGGCAATTTGGTGGAGTGGAGACCAAATTCAGGGCGTATCCGCACCGCACTATTTGGAGAACCCACTGGTCGGAGGTTATAAGAGGCCACACCTTTGGTGAAAAACTTTCAACCTCCCCCCAACCAGCAGGTCGTCCGGCACGGATACTTTGATGGCTGCTATGTTCCCATGGATCCAGTCAAAAGCCCGTCCCCTGCTTTTGCTGTGGAGGCGCAGGGGGCTGCTTAGGCGCACGCTGTTGACGGGAACGAGCGCGCTGGGACTGTCCCTGTGCCTGAGGAGGCCTTCGGGCCGGCTGGGTGTACCTACGTTTGCTGTAGGCGTAGGGTGCAGCCTGCCGGGCCCGGGAAAAACGTCCACCTGCATAGGTGGATGCTGAAGGCGCCCGGTGGGAGAGCTTGTCGAGAGCGGTTTCCCGCTGGTGTAGTTGGTCCACCAACTGCTCGACCTTCTCGCCAAAAATGTTATCCCCCCGGCAAGGGACATCCACCAGCCGCTGCTGGGTGCGGATGTCCAGGTCAGAGGCACGCAGCCAGGAGAGTCTGCGCATCACTATACCTTGGGCCGCAGCTCGAGATGCCACATCACAGGTGTCATAGATACCCCTGGACAGGAACTTTCTGCACGCCTTCAGCTGCCTGACCACCTCCTGAGAAGGCCTGGACTACTCCGGAGGGAGCTTGTCGACCAGGTCTGCCAGTTGCCGCACATTATTCTGCATGTGGATGCTCGTGTAGAGCTGGTATGATTGGATTCTGGTCACGAGCATGGAAGATTGGTAGGCCTTCCTCCCAAACGAGTCCAGAGTGCGAGATTCCTGCCCAGGGGGCGCCGAGGCGGTATCCCTCGAACTCCGTGCCCTCTTGAGAGCAGAGTCCACGACCGCCGAGTCATGAGGCAATTGAGGCCGCATCAACTCTGGGTCTGAGTGGATCCTGTATTGGGACTCCGCTTTCTTGGGGATGGTGGGATTAGATAGTGGCTTCAACCAGTTCCAAAGCAGTGTCTCCTTAAGGACAGTGTGCAACGGCACCGTGGAAGACTCTCTAGGTGGTGATCATCCACAGTAACCACGGGGAAGGGAATGCTGATGGACATATCCCTGACAAAAGAGGCAAAGGAGAGGCTCTCAGGAGGCGAGAGCTTCCTCTCCGGTGAAGGAGTAGGGTCGGAGGGAAGGCCCACAGACTCCTCTGAGGAGAAATATCTGGGGTCCTCCTCCTCCCCCCACGAGGCCTCCTCCTCGGTGTCGGACATGAGCTCTCTCAGCTCAGACCTCAACCGGGCCCGTCTCGACTGCGAGGAACCACGTCCTCGATGATGGCGTCGAGCGGTGGACTCCCGCGCCGGCGGGGACGAAGCTCCCTCCATCGACGTCGACGGGGACTCCACCTGCGTGGCGGTCGACACCGGTGCCGCAAGCGGCGTCGGAGGCCTCAGCATCGGGCCAGAGCCCACCAGCGCCTCCATCAACAGTGCCGGCAGAGCCTGGCGCATCAGCCCTTCCAGGATCCTGGGAAGGATGGCTCGGAGGCACTCGTCAAGGCCCGCTGTCGGGAAAGGCAGGGGGGCCGGTGTGGGTGCCGGTGCCGGAAGCTGCTCGGGTCCAGGAGACAGTACCGAGATACCCGCGGACCCATGCAGCAACACCTCTTCGACCGAGGGGGAACGCTCTTCCCGGCACTGCCGCTTCCTGGGTGTCGAGTCGTCCCTCGATGTCCCGGAGCTGCCAGTCCCGTGCGCCGTGGGTGACCAATGACGGTGCTTCTTGGCTTCCTTGTGATGTCCGTCATCGGTGCTCCGCAGAAGAGACAAGGAGGAGGAGGAACCGCCCCCGGCCTCGAGGTATCGGATCCGACAGGGTTCAGTCCCGATGGCCCTGAGCAGCGGGAGTGGCCGGGGCAGACTGCCCGCGCAGCCGCTCACCACCGCCATCACCGGCAGGCCAGCGGGCCAAAGGTACCTGTGGCTCCTGGGGTCGATGCCATAGTCAGCGCAGACATCGTCGACATCGGTACCGGCACCGAAGACCCGGCCGTCGACACCGATGCCGTCGAGGTCGACGTCGAAGGGCCGGCGCAAGTTCCAAAAAGATGGTCCCACCTGCGTCCGCTTCTTTAAGCCGAGACACAAGGTGCACGTCTTGGAATTATGCTCCGGGCCGAGGCACTGGAGGCACCAAGCGTGAGTATCGGTCTGCGAGATCTGCCGGCCGCACTGACCACACTTCTTGAATCCGCTCGGGACCTTCAAGGACATCGACGGAAAAATCGCGTCGGCTAAGTCAAAATCGTCGATGGTGGCGGTGAAAAGCACACCCAAAAAAAGAAAGAAAAGGCCGCGATGACGCGCCCTCGCAACTAAGAACGATGAGGAAAACTCTCTCTTTCTTTTTTTTTTTTTTTTTTTTTAAAGAAAAATAAACGCGAACAGAACAAAGAAAAAAAACGCGGGCTAGGCCGCAATCCGGTTTCCAGGGCTGACTAAGAGAGAGACGGGAACATGTCTCTCTCCAGAGTGGAACGGAAAAAAAATGAGCGGGAACGGTCGCGCACGGGCGGGAAGACGGCCGCGCATGCGCGGTGGGCGTGCCCTGCGTGCGGGACCGCCCACGAAGTTTTTCTTCCGGTTGGTGGGGGCTGCCGTGGACGTCAACCCAGTCGTGAGAACAAGCAGCCTGCTTGTCCTCAGAGAAATATATATATATATATATATATATATATTATATTTAAAATTTTGAAGCTGTGTCCTGATTCTAAATACAAAAGTGATATTACTTAAGATCCTGAACAAAAACAAAAAAAAAAGTTTAAAGCCTAATATGAACTCAGATAATAGAAAAACAGAGAAATCAGAGTCCAAGGTTTGGTGTACCGTCCACAGCCCTGTATTATAATGCAGGTTTTATATGCTTGTGAGCTATCTATTCTATAGTGTTGTCACTGAATTTCATCAAATAATGAGTTCACAAATGAAGCAAAGGAACAATTGTAAAACAGATGTCTTATCTTTTATTTTCTGGACTAGGAGTGGCCTAGTGGTTAGGGTGGTGGACTTTGGTCCTGGGGAACTGAGTTCGATTCCCAGCACAGGCAGCTACTTGTGACTCTGGGCAAGTCACTTAACCCTCCATTGCCTACCGCATTGAGCCTGCCATGAGTGGGAAAGCGCAGGGTACAAATGTAACAAAAAAAAAAAAAATATATATATATATATATATATATAAAAATGATGCACTGTGACAAAGTTTAACAAATGAAAAAAAATGAATTCAACTATCTTCTTACCCATAGCCATTTTCCACAATTTTGTGAACAAATTCCACAATTTCTGGCACGTATTCACTGACCCGAGTTAGGACATCGGGAGGTAATACCTAAAGATAACACGAAAGCAAGGGCAGTGGCAAGAATCTTATTAGGAAAAGCCAAGATGCTTATTTATATTATATATATATATATATAAGTGCTCTCTGAGGACAGCAGAATATTAACATGTATAGTTGATGTCATCTGAAGGAGCCCAGGCTGGAAAACTGCAAACAAAGCTCTTTAAGTTGGTGGCGCTTACTAACACAGTGAGCATGTTATGTGTAGATCTTCCTGCACTGGCATCACTGGGCAGGGCCATCTCAGTTCTGTACATAACTATATTGGAGAAGACAACTCCTTGGAAAGGTAGGTGGATTTTGTGAGGAATAACATCTAGCTACTGTAGGAAAACTCCTCTTACAGGTAAGCAACTTTGCTTGCCTTAAGGAAGATATGTAGTCATGTTTTATTTTTTATTTTATTTATTTTCAGCACTTGATGTACCACGTGAACCCTGAGGCGACTATGTGGTTTACAGTTTCTATTAGGGAATACCTAGCTACAGTTTGCATTTAACCAAAAAAGGCAACATAGAATATAGTGCCACCAAAAACATATTTTTTGTTTGGCAACAAGCTACTTCATCTTTTTTTTTTTTTCACAAAGACAACCTGGAAATTATGAAAACGGGCCATGACAGGATGGAGTTTGATTCTAAAACTCAAAGAGATTCGACAGGACAGACTAACCAAACCTACTGACACATCAGGAAAGCCTCTTCAAATAACATGAACCTATGAACCGAAGTTGACGTAGCAGACATCTCTTCCATAGAGGCTAAGCTCAGATGGACAACTGATGGCACCATGGCTCTGACATTATGAGCTTTAAGCCTTGACATGTCCTTCAAAAGTTCAAACCTGCCGGTTGATAAGTTAAATAAATAATCTGTTATCTAACTACAATCTGCTCGGTATTTGAAATGGTATGGTTCCCAAAAACATCACAAACTGCGAATATCAAAAAATGTACTTCTGGGAAAATAGAGGTTAGTTTCCAGCTATACCAATGTTTCTCCAAAACCATGAAAAGTGAATACATATCCCTATAGAAAATACAGGGTTTGGTTCATGTATGGGGCAGTACATAACAAATACCTGAGAAATGTATGGTGTGTTGCAAAAAAAAATATATATATATATACATATATTTGCTGAACCACTTACAGTACTGTAGTAACATTCTCAAATTAAAGAAGTTTCACAGAACAGTAATACTGTATAACAGTAAGTAAAAACTGTAAAAATGATTTTGCCATACTATATATGTTTAGAACAATTACAGTACTTGAAGTTTGATAACCCTATGAAAACAGTGGTTAAAAAATACAGCTGCATAACCAGGCCACAGAAATGGTACCATATGAAAACATCAATCAAAGAAAGGGGAACAATTACAAATATACAAAAACTAATGTTCCTCAGTGAGTCATAAAATATTAAAAATAGGAACAAAAGGAACTGTGATGGGAAGAGGGGAAAAAGAGGAGAAAAGGAACCAGAGGTATCAGAGATAAATCAGTTAACAGGCTATCAGGTTTCTTATAGCACTTAGCTATTTCAATGCTGCGTTTGGCACCTAACCCTTACCGTTCAGTGAATCCAGACTGCCCCAATTTGACTGCCCCTATCGGACCAACCGTTCACTTGTCTATTAGATTGTAAGCTCTTTGAGCAGGGACTGTCTCTCTTTGTTAAATTGTACAGCGCTGTGTAACCCTAGTAGCGCTCTAGAAATGTTAAGTAGTAGTAGTATTTCAGACCCGTGAGCCTCCTAAAAGACATCAATCATTTGCCTATCCGGAACCAAAACCTCTGTCTGTACATGTTACAAACTTTATTTCGAGGTCTAACGGACTAAATAAAGAAATTAATAAAGTTTGTAACATGTACAGAGGTTTTGGTTCCGGATAGGCAAATGATTGATGTCATTCAGGATTTCATTGAGTATTGTCGCTGTCTTCCTGTAGTCAAGCATGGTGGTTTCCTCGTCAGCATCTACAGGTCTTGCTGTAAAGCTCACGCATTGTGAGAATCAGAGAAGCCACAGAGCCCAGAATGCAGGGGGGAAGAGAGAAACGCCTACAGATCCCAGAATGCATTGCGGGAGGGGAGGAGGCAGGAGCGTAGAGAACACAGATTTCAGACTGCCTGGAAGAATAGGAGAGAGGAGGACAAATGAGTGCCTGAGCCACAGGAGAGGAAAGGAGAGGGGGCTGATTGGGAGATGGAATCAGCTGAGGAGAGGGTGGAACACCTGAGAGAGGGGGTGGAGAATGAGGGGATGGAATGGGAGGAGTGGGAGCAGGTAGGAGGACAAGGGGTGGAAGAGGAAATGGCTGGAGAAGAAGAGTGACTTCTAGAGGAGCCCAAAAGTATCAAGAAAAGAATAATAGTCAGGAGAGATCCGGCGGGTGGATGTCAAGAGGTAAAGTGTTGACAAATGAGGGTGGTGGATCTTTAAGGCCTGGCTAAGCCGTGCTGTGTAAAAAGCCTAGCTAAGCTGAACTGTTTGAGGCCTTGCGGAAGAGGGCGGTGTTTGAAAGCTGGGCTAGCTGAACTTTGTTGGAAAGCCTGGCTAGTCGAACTGTGTTTGAAAGCTGGGCTAGCTGAACTTTGGAGAGAAAGCCTGCCTGACTAGCTGAACTTTGTTTAAAAGACTGGCAAGCTGAACTGTGTTGCCCCGCCTTGCTAGCGGAACTGTGTGGCAGTGAGAGCGAACTGCACGGACGAGTGTGGGGTCGGAAGCAGACAGCACGGATAAGGGAGAGAGACAATAATGCGGCCGAGAGGAGCGGCTGACAGCATGTAGTGGCACTTGAAAGCCTTTATTATTCCCTGATCGAAGGGCTGGATGACAGACATTGTGTTCACAGGAAATGAAGAGAACTTCAACATCAGGGTGTGTATTTTCAAGGTCTGCACGACACTGTACTGGTGCGGTACCTTCTAGCTTCACAGAAGCGAGGTCTGTAAGAGGAGCGGACCGCCTGACCCATAAGCAAGGCTTGATGCAGCAGCAAAATGAACTCAGCGGAGAAACCCCCCAGTCTGTGCATTTCTGCAGCCTGTGCCATGGCCCTAGAGGCGCCCTCCATCTGTGCTCCCAGTAGCGGGGGGAGAGGCGTGTTGCGCGTCCAAAGCGAAACTCCGAGGAGCCGCGCGGGAAGAAGGGTGTTTTAATTTCGCCGACTTCTTACTGTTGCTCGATTCAAGGGCGACCAAGCTGTTAACGTCTCCCATCTCGAGGGCGGCCCAAGAAAAAGCCGACCGAGCCACGTGGCCGGTCACGACCAGGAGGGTGGCCAGCGGGGGATGGGCGCCTAAGGCGGGAAAGGCCGCCGCGCCGGAGGAAAAACTGGTGAACTCTCCCGGTTTCAAAAGGGCGCCCAAAAAGGGCGACTCTACCTTCGATCCCCCCCCCCCCCGCTTCCCCACTAGGCGCGCGAACGCGTTCCGTGGAGCGTCTTTTCGCGCTCTTGCCATCCGAGGCCATAGCCACGTGGAGACTGTTCGGGGAACCCCTCCCTGCCCGCTAGTAAAAGGTAAAAATTACCTGCTTCTTGCTCCAAGCAGCGACAACTTGTTCCAGTGAGCAGCTGCAAATGGACGTCCTTTTTGAAAGTTTAAAAAAAAATTTATTTTTTTTTTTTGTTTAACGGAGCCAGCGGGAGGGGGGAGAAAAGGAGGGACCTGGCACCACCAGGTTTGCACTTGCTCACGAAGAGCCCTCAACCCCAGGTACTCAACAAAACCTAAACAATTAGGCTTGAAGACCTAGCCAGAGCTGCTGCTGTGTGACCACACACCTGCTGAGATAGAGAACATACTGGGGAATTTCCGGCAGCACATGACCACATATAGGGAGGCAAAAGATTGCTTTCTATCTCCACCTGCTGGTAGATGGACACAACCCACCAGTCTATGGATTGATCGGCTTGATGATATGGAATGATTCATTATCCTTAAACTCGCAGCCAACAGCAGAAACAGATATGCCAGAACGAAGCTTATCTAACACACCTATTTTGTCACTAAGACACATCATATGGTTCTTTCTCTTGGGACTGGTAACTTGTAACTCACTCTCTGGAGCAGTGATTTTCAACCGGTGTGCCGTGGATGGTCTGCATGTGTGCTGTGGGACTCTCAGTGGCTCCGGTGGCTGATAGGGATCCCCAAGCTCGGTCAGCTGAAGATGTCCCTGAAGACGCTCAGAAGCTCCTAAGCACAGTTCAGCAGTCAGCAGCTGCTTCCTGAGCCCACTGATACTTATACTCTGCGAATGCTTAGTTTTTGCATATGTGCAGAGTACCAGTGTTGGGGGACATCCAAAAATTGTTTTTCTTCGCTTGGTCATGGTAAGTGAAGTAACATAGTAACATAGTAGATGACGGCAGAAAAAGACCTGCATGGTCCATCCAGTCTGCCCAACAAGATAAACTCATATGTGTATACCTTACCTTGATTTGTACCTGCCTTTTTCAGGGCACAGCAGTATTTCCCGCCTCCCAACCACCAGTCCCGCCTCCCATCACCGGCTCTGGCACAGAACGTATAAGTCTGCCCTCCACTATCCTCGCCTCCCAACCACCAACCTCTCTTCCCCCACCTGCTCCGCCACCCAATTTTGGCTAAGCTTCTGAGGATCCATTCCTACTGCACAGGATTCCTTTATGCATATCCCACGCATGTTTGAATTCCGTTACCGTTTTCATCTCCACCACCTCCCATGGGAGGGCATTCCAAGCATCCACCACCCTCTCCGTGAAAAAATACTTCCTGACATCTTTTTTGAGTCTGCCCCCCTTCAATCTCATTTCATGTCCTCTCGTTCTACCGCCTTCCCATCTCCGGAAAAGATTTTTTTGCGGATTAATACCTTTCAAGTATTTGAACGTCTGTATCATATCACCCCTGTTCCTCCTTTCTTCCAGGATATACATGTTCAGGTCAGCAAGTCTTTGCTCATACGTCTTGGAACGCAAATCCCATACCATTCTCGTAGCTTTTCTTTGCACCGCTTCCATTTTTTAAACATCCTTCACAAGGTACGGCCTCCAAAACTGAACACAATACTCCAGGTGGGGCCTCACCAACGACTTGTACAGGGGCATCAACACTTCCTTTCTTCTGCTGATCACACCTCTCTCTATACAGCCTAGCAACCTTCTTGCTACGGCCACCGCCTTGTCACACTGTTTCGTCGCCTACAGATCCTCGGATACTATCACCCCAAAATCCCTCTCCCCCTCAGTACCTATCAGACTCTCACCACCTAACACATAAGTCTCTCATGGGTTTCTACTCCCTAAATACATCACTTTGCATTTCTTCGCATTGAATTTTAATTGCCAAACCTTAGACCATTCTTCTAGCTTCCTCAGATCCCTTTTCATGCTTTCCACTCCCTCCCGGGTGTCCACTCTGTTGCAAATCTTAGTATCATCCGCAAATAGGCAAACTTTACCTTCTAACCCTTCGGCAATGTCACTCACAAATATATTGAACAGAATCGGCCCCAGCACCGATCCCTGAGGCACTCCACTACTCACCTTTCCCTCCTCCGAGCGAACTCCATTTACCACCACCCTCTGTCGTCTTTCCGTCAACCAGTTCCTAATCCAGTTCACCATTTCGGGACCTATCTTCAGCCCATCTAGTTTATTTAAGAGCCTCCTGTGGGGAACTGTGTCAAAAGCTTTGCTAAAATCTAAGTAGATTACGTCTATAGCACGTCGATGATTTAATTCTCCAGTTACCCAATCAAAGAATTCAATGAGATTCATTTGGCACGATTTCCCTCTGGTAAAACCATGTTGTCTCGGATCTTGCAACTTATTGGTTTCTAGGAAATTCACTATCCTTTCTTTCAGCATGGCTTCCATTACTTTTCCAATAACCGAAGTGAGGCTTACCGGCCTGTAGTTTACAGCTTCTTCCCTATCACCACTTTTGTGAAGAGGGACCACCCTCTGCCGTTCTCCAGTCCCTCGGAACCTCTCCCGTCTCCAAGGATTTATTAAACAAATCTTTAAGAGGACCCGCCAGAACCTCTCTGAGCTCCCTCAATATTCTGGGGTGGATCCCTTCCGGTCCCATGGCTTTGTCCACCTTTAGCTTTCCAAGTTGTTGATACACACTCTTCCGTGAACGGTGCTATATCCATTCCATTCTCAGGTGTACTTTTGCCAGTCCCTCGCGGTCCTTCTCCAGGATTTTCTTCAGTGAAAACAGAACAAAAGTATCTATTTACCAAATTGGCTTTTTCTTCATCATTATCTACATAGCGGTTCGCTGTATCTTTTAGTCTCACAATTCCCTTTTTAGTCATTCTTCTTTCACTAATATAACTGAAGAAATTTTTGTCGCCCCTCCTTACATTTCTAGCCAATCAAAGCTATTGTTGAAGCCTTTTTTCTCCTGTAGTTGACTGCTGGATTTTACTTTTTTTTTTTCTCATTTCTTAGGAGCTCAAATGGTATCTTAACTTTATCAAACAATATTATAGACTAGTGGGGGATTTTATTTTTCTTTTAAGTGTATATGGGGAGGACCAACTCAAGGGGGTAAGGCAGGGCGAGAAGAGGGTGGAAAGGACATATATCCTTAAAAACTCATGGTGTACCTTGACAATTTTAGCACCTTGTCAGTGTGTCATGAGATGGAAAAGGTTGAGAAGTCTCTGCTCTGGAGGCTTGGTGGCCACTTCCAGAAGCAAATGCCAAAAATGCAAAAGTGAAAGTAAAAAGGTGGCTATTTTGAAACACGCATGTCCACAAACACAGTGCAGCAAATGGTGAATTGCTACCTCTATTTGCATCTCCGCGGATACGTAAAATAGCGAATGTCGAACATGCGAATAATGAGAACAGACTGTAAGTACAGCATGCCAAGCCTTATTAGGGTCAGAAGAAACAAAAGCTGAATGAACTTTCTAAAAGTTTAGTTCGCTGCAGGTAAGCAGCCTAAGGCTCTTTTGTTCACTTTTCTAACATGTGGCCTAGGGGAAAATGTTGAAAGTATGATTAACTGGTTAAGGTGGAAAATATGACAACACATTAGACTGGAACCTGAGATGCATGTGCAGAACCACACTATTGTTAAAAATCTTTGTATAGGGCAAATCAAGTTACTAAGGCCTGAACCCTATTTACAAACCACGGAGTCTTTGGATTCTGGAAGATTGCTGAAAAATAGCTGCAGTAAAATCAAGATGACCTGATGTTTCAAAAAAAATGTATTGATCTGCACTGCCTGATACACTGGTGCCAGTGCAGACCATGATCATCCCCCAAATTAAAAGAAATAATTATTAACAAAAGCCCTATCAAGGACTTTTCTAAGAGAAAAAAAAAACAAGGTGGTTCTGACATGGGGGGGAAAAAACCCAAACAGATTTTAAATGGAAGAACTAGTTAATGAACCCTGCAAAAAAATGTGACCACTGGGCTCCATAGAAGGTGGCACTGAGCAATGAATCAGTATGTTAGGACCAGCATATACATGGTTCACCGCGCTACAAAATATCAACTTGGAAAGCTTTGTTTATGTTTTCTGATCTGGATTCTATCAGATGACATCACTCAAACATGAGGGCTACATATTTTGCCTGTCCTCATAAAGAATGTCTCATTTCATGAAGTTTCTTCTTTTTACAGCTCTACAAACAAGTGAACATGCCATAAGTACATAAGTATTGCCATACTGGGACAGACCAAAGGTCTGTCAAACACAGCATCCTGTTTCCAACAGTGGCTAATCCAGGTCACAAATACCTGGCAAGATCCCAGATACTACAACATCAATCCAGTATACTGTTTTCACAGAAAAGCGTGTGTGATTATATGTATGTTCCTTCTTACAAACAATGGGGTCCTTTTACAAAGGTGCATTAGGCTCTACACGCAAGCAGCATGCGCCAAAATGAGACTACTGCCAGACTACCGTGCCCCTTGGTAGTCATTTCAGATTTGCCACGCACCCATCATGCCTGGTTTATTTATTTCCTCCCACGTGCCACATTTCCAGTGGTAATCAACACGCGCCAACCGGTCATCACTGCGTGTGTAGCGTATGAGCCCTTACCGCTAGATCAATGGGTGGTGTTAAGGGCTCAGGCCAGTTTTAGGCACGCACTGGTTTCAGTTTTACCGCATGCTCTTTTCCCATTCCATTAAAAAAAAAAAAAAGCCCTTTTTTGCAGACACGGTAAAAACTGGCCTGGCACGCGCCCACAACACACGCCTACACTACCACAGGCCACTTTTTACAATGGCTTAGTAAAAGGACCTCAATGTTTGTTATGCTCAGGTGGATTTTCCTCTAAATATATAGGTAGCCTCTATATTCCATACAGAGAAGGATCAACAAAGGCTTTCCACAGACTAACTTTGAGGTCCTTTTACTAAGTTGCATTAGACACTAACGTATGCCTAATGCAGCAAAAATGAACTAATGTGGGACGAGCTGGTTTTTGCATGTGAACGTGCTTTTTTTAATGGAGCATGTCAAGGTGGAGAGTGGGCATTCCTGCACATGGATAATGCGGGAGCCCTTACCACCTACAAAACAGGTGGCAGTAAGTGCTCCCGCAGTAATTTAAAGAAAATGGCTGCATGGCAACAGCAACATCAGTGAATGGCCATTAATGAAAAACACAAATATAATTTTTTTTTTTTTTTTTTTTGGGGGGGGGCGATTTACAGCTGCAGTAAAAATTACCTTAGCACACTGGAATGACCTGCGTAAGGACATGCTAAGGCCATTTGTTACTGTAGCTTAGTAAAAGGACCCCTTGATAACCTACTATGTACCCCTCATTCTATCTCCATTTTACCTTGTCAATCCTCTTAAAGACTATCAAAACACATCATTTTGAATTTTTTTTAATGAATGAGGTCTAGCTGGTGTTTGTCATTCTGTTCTCTGCTGCACCCACTTATTCAAACAGAAGGTCACTCTGGAATCCATGGAATGCTGTGCTCACCTTTGAGCTGTGTTAGTTTGAAATAGTAACACTGAGGACTAGAGTGACTTCATTAGATTGAATAAGATGCCCATGGCCTCTGAAATTTAAACATTAATAAATCTGTTATTCTTATTTTTGAAGTTGGTCAAAAGGGTAATACTATATATGTACAGTAAAGTCAGTGTTAACGTAGGTCCTCCTTGTTTAATGTGATTGTTTTCTTAATCTTTGTTAGTTTGTGAACCGTTTTGGTATAACCTGACACATCGACAGTGGACTAAATTTTAAATAAACTAAACATCTGTGTGGTTTTTGGTTTTTTTTGGTATGATGATGTACTGGGTACTTACATTTAGGGCATCCATGTCCCTGTGATAATCATCCTCCCAGTACTTAGGAAGCTGGGAGAAAATAGTATTGTCAGTCACCAGACTGCCAAGTTTGGTGTCCAGCCAGTCAGACAGTAAATCCTTGGCTTCTTCCAAAAGAACCTATAAAACACAAATATCTGAATGACTTTTTTTGCAGAAAGGTAATTTTGTATTTGTATAGATATCCCACACTTTTCTATAAAAAAAGTCATCATGCTATAACATATACAAAACAGCCTGGAATTCATAGCAGGCTTGGAAATGATCACAACAAAATAGTGCTGTCATCTTATTTGTTCGAAACACCAAAATAAAATATCTTCAGAAATGCAGCAACATTCACCTGTGCATATTTGTCGACATCCTCTGGAGGGAGCTTTTGCTGCATTGCCTTTTCTAATGGGGCAAGTGCAACTCTTACTCCATGCTGAATTCTTTCCAGCATCTGCTTTTTATCCAGGTCAGTGGTCTCATTTAGTTTGGCAGAAAAAGGCTACATAAAGGGTAACAAACAAATAAATAGGATTACAACTTCACTTTGCTTAACAAAATTGTGGATTTGTTATTGTGTGTCTGTGTGCAGGGTTTATTTTTTGTTTTGTTTTTTTAGTTCATTTATGTATGTCATGTTTGCCACTTTGAATGGTATGACCAGCTTTTTCAGTTTATAACAGTAATAAATAAATACAGATAGCTTGTGTGGGAGTATAACTCAGTTGGGTTTCCTGGAAGAACTGATTACATATGTTAGGGGGAGGGATGGGTACAGTCAAGGGGACTATAATGTTAAACCTTGATGTGATGTTATGTAGTGTTTATACTTTGGTGTGGTGTGTTATTTGGTTTTTCACATCCTCAATAAAAATTTAATGTTTAAAAAAAATAAATACAGATAATTACATTTTAAACAATCATACTGGGTTAAAATACGCAGATAGATATAGCAATTGCTTTTCCTTACAACTATCTAAAACCATATTTTTCAAAATACCATTTCAACTGAGATTCAGGGAGGAAGTTATCAACATGGGCTACCGTTAAGATGGGATATTTTAGCACGGTGTCCCACTGTATGCAATGAGACCCTAAGCTAAAATAGCACAACTTGTGGTAAAATAACCCATTTAGCCCACGTTATTAAGTTCCTCCCCCCCCCCCTTTATTTTGTTGGGAGATTACTTTAAACAAGAAAGATTACCTGTAGAGACAAAATACTATAGTTACTTTCCCCATTACCTCAATAATAAGCATATTATTTTAAAAAATAAAAAAAAAACGTGCTGATTCCTGCTGGCACCAAGGAGGTTTAATGACACATCCATGCACAATGTTATTCTCTTCTCAACATAGGTATAACTGTGCAGGAAATTTGTTGCCTTTACAAAATAGATGCCACAGCCTAGGTGCCTCTATATAGGCTTTCCTCCCTATTCTGGACACATGACAAAAAAGAATCTAGAGAGCCTCTGGGAAATAAACACAGCAATCCCTCCTCAGAAGCACTAGGCATGTATTTATTAATCAGAGGTAAAATTTGCCCATTAACATGTGTTTAATAGGCCAATTTTAATGTGATCTTTACTAAATCTCCTTGTGGCCTCTTTTGCTAACAATATTTCTATCAAGGCTCACATGGAGACAACTCAGGAAAGAACAAAGAGTTTTTCGATTCAATGGGAAGAGTATGTGATAACCACGCGTTTTATTTTGTTCTGTTGCTGTAATTTAAACATATAAAAAGGCAGATTCATTCTATTTTTCTGAAATCTGCTTTGTGCCGCAGAAGTAAAGGTGAAATACAAAGTTCAATACAACTGAGCGAGCGCAGGTCACTATCCTTTAGTAATCCGCTCCCTTAAATTTCTTAGCTGACTGCTTTAACCATTAAGCTACTACTTCAAATCGCCGCCTTACATTTCTGAATCATTAAAAAGAAAAAAATAAAGATCAATAGATTACTATTGGATATTTCTTTCGCAAAGTAATCGGCTAATGATTACTTTTTAAATAATATTCACACAATTCATGTACTTGAAAATGTACAACACAGCAGGTAAGAAGGTTGTTTGTTTCAACTAATCCAAAATGGGTGCCCTGGGTAACTAATAAAAATAAAGCACTGCATGGTATACAGCTCACCTTTAAAGCATTCAAGACATCCTCTAGCACCTGAGCTTCATCCAACTCCTTTGCCTTATATTGTTCATAAAGATAATTTTGTCTTGCCCTCTTAATGATCTAAAGACCAGGAAAAGCAAATTTAAAGGCTTTTCTATTTTTCACATAAAATTATCATCTTCCAAAGAAATAATAATCAGAAGCAGTACTGGAAAACTGCAAATGAACAGCACTTTTACACATCACAGACAAAGGCACTTACTTCGATATTCAGCCCAAAGCGGCAGTAATTTTGAGAGTGCTGACCATCCTGAGTAGAACTAGGCCCAGATATTCAGTACCGATATCCATCTGGGTACCAGCACTCAATATCCAGATGTTCAGTGGTGCCCAGAAGTTATCCGGGTACTGCTGATATTTAGCAAATCAGGCTCAGTTGAGCACCAGCAATGAATATTTATGATAACTGGATAATTTCTGGATTCATCCCCAGATCACCCTGGTACTAACTGGATAGTGCCAGGGCAGTCTATACCAATATTCAGTGGCACTATCTGTTTAAGTACTGTTGGCAACTGATAGTTGGGCTGGCCAACATGATTTAACTAGGCAGGAGCCTTTCCTGTCCGGTTAAATCCTTTTGAAAATCAGTCCCATTCTGTCCAGTATGGCACAATAACACTGCACAATCAACACATCTCTAACATTACATAAAACATACTTTCATGAAAGGTGTTTCACCATATATTCTTATGAACAAAGAACAAAAACAGAATGAGGAAGAGAAAATATGTGACAGCAATTATGATGTCATATTTGATTATTCAATCAAGTGAACCAGTTCCTCTAGCTTTTTGCACCAAGGGTTCATACTGAAATAATAAAAACATTACCTAGCAAAATACAGTGAACACAAGCAATGGTAACCACCCCTCCAAGAGATGACATATTTAAAGAATAGAATTGCAAAGTAATGCTGGCTAAAACACTGACTCAGAGAAATACACAAATAAAGGGTGCTGTACAAATCAATTAAAGGGTGCTGTACAAATCAATTAGCATATACAATGCTCCTTTATTCTTTACCATAGGTACAGGCTAAAGAGGAACTGTTTGAACTTATACAGAGGATGAGCAAGCCAAGGGGACATAACTGGAAAATGCTCACATTTTCTTTGAATTTAGGAGACGGTCTAAAACCTTAGAGCTCAATATTCAGCTAGCAAGGTGACCAGAATAAGCTAAATGTTGAACGAGGTTTAACTTATTCTGCATATTCAGTGCTGCTATCCATACAGGCAGCAGTTTTGACTATACGATAGTGCTGGTCTGATATTTAGTCTAAGCCTACTGAGTAGCCTAAATGGCCGTGGTCCTACCAATATTGTGTCCAATACAGCATCAGTAATTAGTGAGCTTGGGAGCGGGGGCAGGGCCAGAAATTGGTTTGCTTGGTCCTTCCAACAAAAGAGGTGTTCTGTTGCTCCTGTCACAGGAGAAAAGAAATAAGGGAGATATAATAGACATTTAAAATAATAATAAAGCACAATAAATCTTTTTCAAAGGAAAGGAAGTTCTAGAACTTGGGTATCCAATCTCAGCCCTCACCCAGTTGGGTTTTCAGGATTTCTGCAATGAATATGCATGAGATCTATTTGCACACAATGGAGGATGTACATGCATGTATATTCATTGGGGAAATCCTGAAAACCCGAATGGGCTGTGGCACTTGAGGAACACGGTTAGACACAAGGGGTTATGATCTGATGTGTCAAGGGTGTGGGAGCTCAGAAACGCTGAGGAATATTTTGGCGTGGAGCAGTAGCCTTATGGTTAGTGCAGTGACCAGAGAACCAGGGGAGCAGGGTTTGAATCCCACTACAGCTCCTGTTGGAGGGTAAGTCACTTAACCCTCCATTGCCCCAGGTACAAAATAAGTACCTGTATATAATATGCAAACCACCACAGAATGGTGGTATAATCAAATCCCATCCTATTTTTTTATGGAAAGGGTGGTGGATGTCTGTTATAGAGGGATAGTGACCAAAATGGTAACAGAATGCTAAAAAGCCCTGTGAACAGAGGATCCCTGGTGGCAAGGATAACCTGTAAGGGGTGGAAGTTAAAGCCAAGAACAGCAGTGATAGGACACTATCATACTTCGAAAAAGGCGTGCTATAAACTGCACAGAATGGTGCTTAAACGCTAAACAGCAGCAGTCCAATTCTATTGGATCTATGAAAAAGCACAGGATCAGCAGTTACAGTCATATTTTACTGGTTTTGTGTAAACCGCTGAGACCTATATACCAGTAATGGCGGTCTATCAAAAGTTTTAAATAAACATAAACATTAAAAGCAGAGACACAACTTTGATAGGCTGGGTAAGAGGCATTATGTTATGGCTGCCTGCCAGCAGATGGAGAAAGAGAAAAAAAAAAAGCTGAGCTGACTTCCCCTTACAGGAGGCTGGTGCTACCAGATGCAGCCTTCCGCTCCTTAGTATTTCTCTGTCTCCAGCAGATACACTGAGATGGTGCAGCAGTTATTAGTAGGCCGCTCCCAGGAAGGTTATAGGCACAGATTACTATTGGAGTATAGACCAAAGCTGGGGGACACTGCAGTAACAGTCGCTGGTGTTGATTTCTCTCCTCCTTGAGCAGACAACTGAAGGTCTCAATTCCCACCCCAATGGCTCCAGAGGACAAAGATTCCAAAGCCATAGCAGACAGATTACATTAATTCTTGGTTCGGTATTCAAAGCTGATGAGTCAGAGAAACTGAATGAAATATCTATAAACCTGGAGGATGTAATGGAGCAATTTGACAAATTGAAGAGTAGCAAATCTCCTGGACCCGATGGTATTCATCCCAGAGTACTGACAGAACTGAAAAATCAACTTGCAGAACTATTATTAGTAATATGTAATTTATTTTTAAAATCAAGCATGGTACCGGAAGAATGGAGGGTGGCCAATGTAACACAGATATTTTTTAAAAGGTTCCAGAGAAGATCCAAGAAACTATAGACCAGTGAGCCTGACATCAGTGATAGGCAAAATGGTAGAGACTATTATAAAGAACAAAATTGCAGAGCATATTCAAAAGCATGGATTAATGAGACAAAGCCAACATGGATTCCGTGAAGGGAAATCTTGCCTCACCAATCTATTACATTTCATTGAAGAGGTGAACAAACATGTGGCTAAAGGTGAGCCGGTCGATACTGTGTATCTGGATTTTCAAAAGTCGTTTGACAAAGTACCTCATGAAAGGCTCCAGAGGAAATTGGAGAGTCATGGGATAGGAGGTAGTGTCCTATTGTGAATTAAAAACTGGTTAAAAGATAGAAAACAGAGAGTAGGGTTAAATGGTCAATATTCTTAATGAAGAAGGGTAGATAGTAGGGTTCCCCAGAGGTCTGTGCTGGGATCGCTGTTTTTTTAACATATTTATAAATGATCTAGAAATGGGATTAACTAGGGTGGTAATTAAATTTGCTGACAACACAAAGTTATTCAAAGTTGTTAAAATCGCAAGAGGATTGTGAAAAATTTCAAGAGGACCTCATGAGATTGGGAGACTTGGCATCTAAATGGCAGATGACGTTTAATGTGAGCAAGTGCAAAGTGATGCATGTGGGAAAGAGGAACCCGAACTATAGCTACATAATGCAAGGTTCCACATTAGGAGTCACCGACCAGGAAAGGGATCTAGGCGTCATTGTTGATGATGCATTGAAACCCTCTGCTCAGTGTGCAGTGGCGGCTAAGAAAGCAAATAGAATGTTAGGTATTATTAGGAAAGGAATGGAAAACAAAAATGAGGACGTTATTATGCTTTTGTATCGCTCCATGGTGCGACCGCACCTCAAATATTGTGTTCAATTCTGGTCACAGCATTTCAAAAAAAGATATAGTACAATTAGAAAAGGTACAGAGAACGGTGATGAAAATGATAAAAGGGGTGAAACGCCTTCCCTATGCGGAAAGGATAAAATGGCTAGGGCTCTCCAGCTTGGAATAAAGACGGCTGAGGGGAGATAGGATAGAGATCTATAAAATAATGAGTGGAGTGGAACAGGTAGACGTGAATCACTTGTTTACTCTTTCCAAACATACTAGGACTAGGGGACATGCAATGAAGCTACAAAGTAGTAAATTTAAAATGAATTGAGAAAATATTTCTTCACTCAACATGTAATTAAACTCGAATTTGTTGCCAGAGAATGTAATAAAAGCTTTGCGGGCTTTAAAAAAAAAAGGTTTGGATGGTTTCCTAAAGGAAAGGTCCATAGACCATTATTAAAACGGACTTGGGGAAAATCCACTGCTTATTTCTAGGATAAGCATAAAATGTATGGGAAAATTAGGTTCTTACCATGATAATTTTCTTTCCTTTAGTCATAGCAGATGAAGCCATTACGTATGGGTTATGTCCATCAACCAGCAGGGGAGATAGAGAGCACTCAAACTTTCTCAGTGCCCTCTTGGCCAGCTAGCTCCACTGCCTCTTCAGTATTTGAAGCTTCCAAAGCAGTATGGCCAACCGCAATGGGAATCACAAGAGCTTTCCTCACAGCGAACGATGGCCCATCACAAGGGCATGAACTCATAAAGGAGGGAATGCACATCCTCCTGGAGGGAATAAACTCATCCTCCTTATTGTAGAAGTGGAGGGGAACACACGCACCTCCTGGAGGGAATCACACATCCTCCCAACACACTGGAGGGAATGAACTCATCCTCCTATTTATAGAACTGGAGGGGAACACACGCGCCTCCTGGAGGGAATCAACACATCCTCCAAAAAAACATACTGGAGGGAATGAACTCATCCTCCTAAAGTTAAACTGAACATGAATCCTGAAGATTGTTTTCCAACTTTCTCCCAAGGAAGGAACTTCAGGAAATTAGAACAGAACCTGAAAAAACCCAATTTACAGCATACTGACAATCCAACAGGGAGGGCTCATGGCTTCATCTGCTATGACTAAAGGAAAGAAAATTATCATGGTAAGAACCTAATTTTCCCTTCCTTGTCATCAAGCAGATGAAGCCATTACGTATGGGATGTAACAAAGCAATCCCTAGATAGGGTGGGCACAAGCCACACCACGCGCTAGCACTTGTGCTCCAAAACGCGCATCCCTCCTGGCAGCCACATCAAGCCTGTAATGTCTGGCAAAGGAGAGCTTAGAAGCCCATGTTGCTGCACTGCATATCTCTTGAAGAGAGAGTGCTCCAGTTTCAGCCCAAGAGGAAGAAATCGCTCTAGTAGAATGCGCCTTAATGGCTACAGGCGGCACCCGGCCGGCCAGCAGATAAGCTGAAAAGATAGTCTCTTTGAGCCAGCGGGCAATAGTGGCCTTAGACGCTGGAGACCCTCTGCGAGAACCTGATAGTAAAACAAACAGATGATCAGAAGTCCTGAAAGAGTTAGTAACTCGCAGATACTGCAGCAGAGTCCTGCGCACATCCAAAAGGTGCAGCTGCCCAAAAGATTCTGGAAACTCTTCCACTGAAAAAGAGGGCAAGAAAATAGGCTGGTTTTGGTGAAACACTGAAACCACCTTAGGCATAAAGGAAGGCACGGTCCGAACCGTGACTCCGGACTCTGAAAATTGCAGAAATGGGTCTCTACAGGACAGCGCCTGGAGCTCTGACACCCGTCTCGCCGAGGTAATGGCCACCAGAAAAACGGCCTTCAGTGTCAAATCCTTCTCCGATACTCGCCGAAGTGGCTCAAAAGGAGATGCCTGCAGGGCTTTCAAAACTAGCCCCAGGTTCCAAGCTGGACAGGGTGCTCGCACTGGAGGTCGGAGCCGAAGCACCCCTCTAAGAAACCGTGCCACATCTGGGTGAGCAGCCAAAGACACGCCTCCCACCTTACCACGAAGGGAGGCCAACGCTGCCACTTGCACCCGCAGGGAATTATAGGCCAAGCCTTTTTGTACACCTTCCTGCAAAAAGTCCAGAATCGGCGAGACAGGAGCCCGCATTGGTGCAATGGCTCTGGAAGCACACCAAGACTCAAACAGGCACCAAATCCTAGCATAAGCTACGGAAGTGGACCGCTTGCGGGCTTGCAGGAGAGTGGTAATCACTTTATTGGAATAACCTTTATCCCTCAATTGCGCCCTCTCAATAGCCATGCCATAAGACCAAAGCGGCAGGCGTCCTCCATGGCTACCGGACCCTGAGTCAACAGGTTCGGTACCAGAGGTAACGGCAGAGGAGCCTCCAGGAGCATCTGTCGGAGGTCTGCATACCAAGGTCACCTTGGCCAATCCGGGGCGATGAGGACCACTTCTCCTGGGTGCAGCCGAATCCGCAAGAGCAGGCGCCCTATCAAGGGCCATGGGGGAAACACATAAAGAAGACCCGGAGGCCAGGGTTGAGCCAAGGCATCCAACCCCGCCGAGCGAGGATCTCTCCGTCTGCTGAAGAAGCACGGGACTTTGGCATTGGAACTTGTCGCCATGAGATCCATCACGGGCTTGCCCCATTTGGCACAGATCTGCTGGAATACTTCGTCTGCCAGATTCCATTCTGCTGGATCGATCTGATGCCTGCTCAGATAATCGGCCTGCACATTGCTCTGACCTGCAATATGAACTGCCGACAGACACTGAAGATGCAGTTCGGCCTGCGTGGCTAGTGCTCTGCACCTTGTTCCGCCTTGTCGATTTATATAGGCCACTGTTGTCGTGTTGTCCGACATCACTCTGACAGCCAATCCTTCCAGGGTCACTTGAAAAGCCAGAAGCGCCTGAAACACCGCTTTCAACTCTAGGCGGTTGATGGACCACTCCGACTCCTCGGGTGTCCATAGACCCTGGGCATGCTTCCCCTTGCAATGTGCGCCCCAGCCCTTCAGGCTGGCATACGTTACCACCAGGCACCAAATGGGGAACGTCAGCAGCATTCCTCGCCGCAGCATGCTGTCCTAGAGCCACCACTCCATGCTGAGTCGGGCCGCAGGGAGCCAAGTGAGTCTGCATTGGTAATCCTGAGAAATTGGAGACCACCTCTGGAGTAGGGAATACTGTAGCGGTCTCAGATGCGCTCTCGCCCAGGGTACACTTCCATCGTGGCTGTCATCGATCCCAGCAGCTGGACAATGTCCCAAGCTCACGGGCGGGGCATCCTCAGGAGCAGACGGACCTGATTCTGAAGCTTGCACCGCCTTAGCTCGGGTAGGAACAGATAACCCGAGACTGTGTCGAACCTGGCCCCCAAAAATTCTAGAGATTGTGAAGGGGTCAGGTGACTTTTGGCCATATTGACGACCCAGCCTAGAGATTGCAGTACTGAGACCACTCTGGCTGTAGCTTGTAAGCTCTCTGTTGCAGAGTCTGCTCTGATGAGCCAGTCGTCTAGGTACGGGTGAACCCTGATACCTTCTCGCCTGAGAAAAGCAGCTACTACCACCATTACCTTCGAAAAGGTTCGGGGAGCTGTGGCGAGGCCAAAAGGCAAGGATGTTTTCCCAACACCGCAAACCTCAGAAACTTCTGGTGCGGGGGCCAAATCGGTATGTGCAAGTAAGCTTCTTTCAGGTCTAGAGACGTGAGAAACTCTCCTGGCTGAACCGCCGCAATGATGGAGCGCAGGGATTCCATGTGGAAATGCCGCACTCTCAGGGACTTGTTCACTTCTTTTAAGTCCAGAATAGGGCGAAAGAACCCACCTTTTCGCAGCACCACAAAGTAGATGGAGTATCGGCTGCAGCCTTGCTCGGTGGGAGGCACCGGGGACACCGCCCCTAACTGAATCAGACCTTGTAAAGTCTCCTCCACCGCCGCCAGTTTGACGGCAGAACCGCATCGGGACTCCACAAACACGTCTCTTACTGGGGCGTTGAATTCTATTCTGTATCCATCTCCGATCAGGTCCAGAACCCACTGATCTGAGGAAATCATGGCCCACTCCTCGGCAAAGAGGGAAAGTCGTCCTCCGATGACAGGCATCGAGGAGAGGGCCGGCGCACCATCATTGAGAGGGTCGCCCCTGAACTCCTGGCCTTGAGCCACCAGCTGCGGAACGCTTGTCCGAGTGAAAGGAGTTCCTCTGCTGACCACGGGCACGTGAAGTGAACCCAGCCGAACGCCCCGGGCGGTACCTTCTAGCTTCACGGAAGCGAGGTCTGTACAAGGAGTGGACCGCCTGGCCCTTAGAGGAAGGCCTCTGCCTATCTTCGGGCAAGCGCTGGGGTTTTGGATCACCCAAGCCTTTCACAATTTTCTCCAACTCCTCACCAAATAGGAGAAGTCCTTGAAAAGGCAACTTCACCAACCTTTGCTTAGAGGCCATGTCCGCTGCCCAGTGTCGTAGCCACAGACGACGGTGAGCCGCCACTGCTACTGCAACTTGTTTAGCCGAAGCTCTGACAAGGTCATAAAGGGCATCAGCCAGAAAGGACAAGGCCACCTCCATCCGCGGAGCCACATCCAAGAAGGGCTCCGCTCCATCTCCGGGCTGTGCCACTGCCTGTTGCAGCCAAGCTAGGCAGGCTCTAGCAGCATAACAGCTGCATGCAGACGCCCGAACAGTGAGACCTGCAATTTCAAAGGACCGTTTCAATGCTGTTTCCAGCCTACGGTCTTGAACATCCTTCAGGGCAACACCTCCTTCAACAGGGAGGGTAGTTCTCTTTGTCACCGCAGTGACTAGGGCATCCACTGTAGGCATTTGAAAACGAGCCATATGCCCCTCACGCAGAGGGTATAACTGCCCCATAGCCATGGAAACTCTCAAAGGTCCCTCGGGGTCAGCCCACTGAGCCGAAACAAGCTCTAGGATGGAGTCATGCAAAGGGAAGGCCCGAGCAGCTTTCTTGGTACTAGCCATCCTGCGATTACCCGAGGAGGCCATGCCACTGTCAGGATCTTCAATCGAGAGGGCCTGCAGGGTATCTGAAATAAGCGCTGGCAGCTCATCACGATGGAAAATCCTCACCGCGGAGGGATCATCCAGATCCTGTGGTAAATCCGCACCTGACTCCGGTTCCTCAGACCAAGAACGTCTGTCAGAGTTCTCCGAATCCTCACACCCTGACCACGGGGGGGAAAAGGTGCACCACAATCTGAAGGGGAATTAACCCTTCTGCGCTTATCTTTGGGCCAATCATCCGGGAAAACCTCACTGGGCAGTCCCAGGCCAGAATCCATCAGGGGGCAATCAAAGGGGCCTCAGGCGACCCTTGAGGGAGGGCTCTTTTCATCATGTATGCTTTATGCAGCAAAAGCACAAAATCCGGGGAGAAAATCTCACCCTGGGCACCCAAATCCTGTCCGGTGCTAGCCACTCCTGAGATAACCTCATCTCGAGGTGCCCCACCCGGCTCAGGTCTCTCCGTGTCCACGGAGGCCGCGCCATGCGGTGTAAGCAAAATGGCGCCCGCTGCCAGCTCAGAGCGGGAAGAAACATCGCTCGCCATGCTCGGGCCGGCTCCTACGCCTGTACAGCACGATTTACAGAGCCCTGCTGCTGATTTGCGCTTGCCACACGTGGAACAGCGCTTAACATTGTCTGCAGCCATCGCCGAAAAACGGCGGTAAAATCCAAAATGGCGGTTTCGCACCAAAATCGCCCCGATCGCGGGCCCACCCCGGAGGAGTTGGAAAACACTCTTACCTCAAAGGATCTAGAGTACAACTACGATCCTGCTGAAAATCAGGTCAAAAACCTCTGTTCCAGCGTCTCTGCGTTTAAAAACGCGACGCGACTTTTTTTTTTTTTTTTTTTAACGCTGTGAGGAAAGCAGAGGTATTGAAGACTCCGGAGGCTCAGATGAGTGGGAAAGGCAGGGAAAGGGCGAACCTATATGCCTGCATCCACTGTTGGTGGGTAAGGACAGGGAAAACAATGCAATATGTCCACATCCACGGAGGTATGGGTAAGGCAGGGAAAGGGCTAACCTATGTGCCTTTAAAGTGAAGCTGCTATAGCCTCCAACACCCCAGTTAACAACTGGCAAGCCAGGAACCACCTCCCGGCAGATTTTTCTGGAGCTCGAGAAGCTGCAGCCACCCTGCTAGGGGAGATAGAGAATACTGAAGAGGCAGTGGAGCTAGCTGGCCAAGAGGGCACTGAGAAAGTTTGAGTGCTCTCTATCTCCCCTGCTGGTTGATGGACATAACCCATACGTAATGGCTTCATCTGCTTGATGACAAGGAATGTACTGTTTTGGGATCTTGCCAGGTACTTGTAACCTGGTTTGACCACTGTTGGAAACAGAATGCTGGGCTTGATGGACCTTCAGTCTGTCCTAGTATGGCAATAACATCACTCCTAAGCCAGAATATGTGGAATATGAGCTCAGTCTCTCAAATTTACTAACGCTTGTCAGAATTTTTCACCTTTGGAGGGTCCGACAGCAGGAACTACTAAGAGCACACTCTTTTTTTATCCTTAGCAGCAATGGGGAGGTAGGCATGGGATAAATAGCACAGACTAGCAGTTATACTATAAATAGTAGCAGTCCAGTTCTATTGGATCTATGAGAAAAGCACTGGGTCAATCTGCAAGGATAGCGAATGCTACATACCTGTAGAAGGTATTCTCCGAGGACAGCAGGCTGATTGTTCTCACTGATGGGTGACGTCCACGGCAGCCCCTCCAATCGGAATCTTCACTAGCAAAAGCCTTTGCTAGCCTTCGCGCGCCGATGCGCATGCGCGGCCGTCTTCCCGCCCGAAACCGGCTCGTCTCATTTGTAGCAAGACAAAGAGAAGGGAAGACACAACTCCAAAGGGGAGGCGGGCGGGTTTGTGAGAACAATCAGCCTGCTGTCCTCGGAGAATACCTTCTACAGGTATGTAGCATTCGCTTTCTCCGAGGACAAGCAGGCTGCTTGTTCTCACTCATGGGGTATCCCTAGCCCCCAGGCTCACTCAAAACAACAAACATGGTCAATTGGGCCTCGCAACGGCGAGGATATAACTGAGATTGACCTAACAATTTTTCCAACTAACTGAGAGTGTAGCCTGGAACAGAACAAAACATGGGCCTAGAGGGGTGGAGTTGGATTCTAAACCCCGAACAGATTCTGAAGCACTGACTGCCCGAACCGACTGTCGCGTCGGGTATCCTGCTGCAGGCAGTAATGAGATGTGAATGTGTGGACAGATGACCACGTCGCAGCTTTGCAAATCTCTTCAATGGTGGCTGACTTCAAGTGGGCTACCAACGCTGCCATGGCTCTAACATTATGAGCCGTGACATGACCCTCAAGAGCCAGCCCAGCCTGGGCGTAAGTGAAGGAAATGCAATCTGCTAGCCAATTGGATATGGTGCGTTTCCCCACAGCCACTCCCCTCCTGTTGGGATCAAAAGAAACAAACAATTGAGCGGACTGTCTGTTGGGCTGTGTCCGCTCCAGATAGAAGGCCAATGCTCTCTTGCAGTCCAATGTGTGCAGCTGACGTTCAGCAGGACAGGAATGAGGACGGGGAAAGAATGTTGGCAAGACAATTGACTGGTTCAGATGGAACTCCGACACAACCTTTGGCAGGGTGAGTGCGGAGGACTACTCTGTTATGATGAAATTTGGTGTAAGGGGCCTGGGCTACCAGGGCCTGAAGCTCACTGACTCTACGAGCTGAAGTAACTGCCACCAAGAAAATGACCTTCCAGGTCAAGTACTTCAGATGGCAGGAGTCCAGTGGCTCAAAAGGAGGTTTCATCAGCTGGGTGAGAACGACATTGAGATCCCATGACACTGTAGGAGGTTTGACGGGGGGCTTTGACAAAAGCAAACCTCTCATGAAGCGAACAACTAAAGGCTGTCCTGAGATCGGCTTACCTTCCACACGGTAATGGTATGCACTGATTGCACTAAGGTGAACCCTTACAGAGTTGGTCTTGAGACCAGACTCAGACAAGTGCAAAAGGTATTCAAGCAGGGTCTGTGTAGGACAGGAGCGAGGATCTAAGGCCTTGCTGTCACACCAGACGGCAAACCTCCTCCATAAAAAGAAGTAACTCCTCTTAGTGGAATCTTTTCTGGAAGCAAGCAAGACACGGGAGACACCCTCTGACAGACCCAAAGAGGCAAAGTCTACGCTCTCAACATCCAGGCCGTGAGAGCCAGGGACCGGAGGCTGGGATGCAGAAGCGCCCCTTCGTTCTGTGTGATGAGGGTCGGAAAACACTCCAATCTCCACGGTTCTTCGGAGGATAACTCCAGAAGAAGAGGGAACCAGATCTGACGCGGCCAAAAGGGAGCAATCAGAATCATGGTACCTCGGTCTTGCTTGAGTTTCAACAAAGTCTTCCCGACCAGAGGTAAGGGAGGATAAGCATACAGTAGACCTTCCCCCCAGTCCAGGAGGAAGGCATCCGATGCCAGTCTGCCGTGGGCCTGAAGCCTGGAACAGAACTGAGGGACCTTGTGGTTGGCTCGAGATGCAAAGAGATCTACCAAGGGGGTGCCCCACGCTTGGAAGATCTGTCGCACCACTCGGGAGTTGAGCGACCACTCGTGAGGTTGCATGATCCTGCTCAACCTGTCGGCCAGACTGTTGTTTACGCTTACCAGGTATGTGGCTTGGAGCACCATGCCGTGACGGCGAGCCCAGAGTCACATGCTCTGACACAGGGGGCGAGATCCGGTGCCCCCCTGCTTGTTGATGTAATACATGGCAACCTGGTTGTCTGTCTGAATTTGGATAATTTGGTGGGACAGCCGATCTCTGAAAGCCTTCAGAGCGTTCCAGACCGCTCGCAACTCCAGAAAATTGATCTGCAGATCGCGTTCCTGGAGGGCCAGCTTCCTTGGGTGTGAAGCCCATCGACATGAGCTCCCCACCCCAGGAGAGACGCATCCGTAGTCAGCACTTTTTGTGGCTGAGGAATTTGGAAAGGACGTCCCAGAGTCAAATTGGACCAAATCGTCCACCAATACAGGGATTTGAGAAAACTCGTGGACAGGTGGATCATGTCTTCTAGATCCCCAGCAGCCTGAAACCACTGGGAAGCTAGGGTCCATTGAGCAGATCTCATGTGAAGGCGGGCCATGGGAGTCACATGAACTGTGGAGGCCATGTGGCCCAGCAATCTCAACATCTGCCGAGCTGTGATCTGCTGGGACGCTCGCACCCGCGAAACGAGGGACAACAAGTTGTTGGCTCTGGCCTCTGGGAGATAGGCATGAGCCGTCCGAGAATCCAGCAGAGCTCCTATGAATTCGAGTCTCTGCACTGGGAGAAGATGGGACTTTGGATAATTTATCACAAACCCCAATAGCTCCAGGAGGCGAATAGTCATCTGCATGGACTGTAGAGCTCCTGCCTCGGATGTGTTCTTCACCAGCCAATCGTCGAGATATGGGAACACATGCACTCCCAGTCTGTGAAGTGCCGCTGCTACTACAGCCAAGCACTTCGTGAACACTCTGGGCGCAGAGGCGAGCCCAAAGGGTAGCACACAGTACTGGAAGTGACGTGTGCCCAGCTGAAGTCGCAGATACTGTCTGTGAGCTGGCAGTACCGGGATGTGCGTGTAGGCATCCTTCAAGTCCAGAGAGCATAGCCAATCGTTTTCCTGAATCATGGGAAGAAGGGTGCCCAGGGAAAGCATCCTGAACTTTTCTTTGACCAGATATTTGTTCAGGGCCCTTAGGTCTAGGATGGGACGCATCCCCCCTGTTTTCTTTTCCACAAGGAAGTACCTGGAATAGAATCCCAGCCCTTCCTGCCCGGATGGCACGGGCTCGACCGCACTGGCGCTGAGAAGGGCGGAGAGTTCCTCTGCAAGTACCTGCTTGTGCTGGAAGCTGTAAGACTGAGCTCCCGGTGGACAATTTGGAGGTTTGGAGGCCAAATTGAGGGTGTATCCTTGCCGGACTATTTTTTTTTTTTTTTTTTTTTTAACATATTTTATTGAAGATTTTGGTTTTTTTTGTACACCCAACTGGAAACAACACTGATCAAACAGTCACATAAGGATTAGCTTACATCATCAAATCGTCACTTATCATAACATACAAACAGTATAAAATTCCCTCTTCACATCTTTTCCACATTTCCCTTTCCCCCTCCCTCCCTCTCATTTCGATCTCCCCCCCCCCTGGAAGCCAGATTCTCTCTCGTTTCTCCTCATATGGGCCCCAGACTTTTTGAAACATCGCTAGCAAGCCTTTCCCTCATCGCAGTCAGCTTTGCCATTTGGTAAATGTACTCTACTTTATATCCTATCCTCTGCAGGGGGGGAGTTTCCAATGTTTTCCAAGCCCTCGCCAGCTGCATTTTGGCCGCAGCAAATATTTGAACTACAAGCTTATGTTCCTGCACCTTCGTTTTTTTGGGGCGGGCATGTAGCAGGCAATACTCTGACGTGTATAGCCCCCTGTACCCAAGCCATTAACTACATTTATTATCTGTTCCCAAAATGCACATACCTTGGGACATTCCCACCAGATGTGTAGAAAAGATCCCCGGCCCCCACAATTAGGCCAGCAACTCTTGGATACGTTCGGATAGATCTTATGAAGGCGCACTGGCGTATAGTACCACCAGAATAACATCTTATACCCATTTTCAGTCACCGGCTGAGTGATTGATGAGCGCAACAAGAACCTAAAACTGTTGGCCCACCAGCTTATGGAGAAGTTCTTTTGCATCGCTTTCTCCCATCTGTCTGTATAGAATTCTAGCGGGGAGGACATGAGCAACAGTGCTTTATAGAGTCTAGTTATACATCCCTTCCCTCCTCCCTCTCTTAGCGCCCGTTCTAAGCCCGTCTCTGCCAGCTTTAGCTCATCCCTTGCTTTCCTCTGAATGTAGTTCCTCACACAGTGGTAGTAAACAAGGTCCTTGGCAGACAGATCATATTCTTCTCTCACTATTTCAAAATCTTTTACCGCATTTTCCTCCCATAATTGACCCAACCTATATAACCCTTTGCGGGCCCATACCTGGTAGGTTTTTTCCTCCGCCCCTAGAGAGAAACCAGGGGCTTCGCTTATAGCCGTTTGCAAAAAATATTGTCGTTCAGGAAACACTCTAGTTCTAATTTGTAGCCACGTGGTAAGCAGATGGGCCATTCCCACCGGCATCCTGCGAATTGCTGCCAAGATCTGTTGCTTTGGCCCCCATAGCACGTTACCTAAAAACTTAGTGCCCATCCATGCTCTTTCCCAGTGAAGCCATTTCTTATTATTACTGGGCTGCCATTCAGCCAAGATTTTCAACTGGGCAGCTTGATAGTATAAGAAGAAATCAGGGACGCCCATCCCCCCCATCGTTGATGGATGGTGCATTGCTCTCCTACGAACCCTCGGTGGCTTCTTTTTCCAGATATAAGCAAATACTTTTCTATGCAATCGCTGGAAAAAGGAACGCGGTATAGGCACCGGGAGGGCCGTAAACATATACAATAACTTGGGCAATATAACCATTTTTATTGCATTAATTCTACCCGACCAGGATACTGTCATAGCTTCCCATCTATCTAGTTCCAGAAATAGTTCTTTGACTTTAGGGGGGTAGTATACCTGGTAAAGCTGGTCTATTTTTGCTGTTATCTGAACACCCAAATATTTGATAGAATTTTGTGCCCAAATAAATGGGTATCTCTGTTGTAACTCTTGCACATCTTTTTGGTCTACTGACAGATTTAGGATCTCAGATTTTGCCATATTGATCTTGAATCCTGACATCTTCCCATATTGCGCAAATACCTTCATCACCTTCTGCAGTGATGGAACCGGGTCAGAAATGGTCAACAGAATATCATCAGCGAAGAGCATTATCTTATGCTCGCGTGCGCCCCTAACCACTCCTCTAATGCCTGCATGCTCTCTAACTTTCTTGGCCAGAGGCTCTATAGTCAATGCGAACAGCAAGGGGGAGAGGGCACAGCCCTGCCTCGTGCCTCTATGTAGCTGGACCGGATTGGATAACCCATCATTGATTTTTAATAGGGCTAGAGGCTTGTCAAATATGAGGCTTATCCACTTATCAAATCTCTCTCCCATGCCCAGCCTCGCTACCAGGGACTGCAGGAAGGCCCAGTCCACACGGTCAAAGGCCTTCTCCGCATCTATCGATAGCAGCAACGCCGGGCTCCCTTCCTCCTCAATCTGCTGGATCACATGCAGCAGGGTTCTTATATTGTCACTGCCTTGGCGTCCCTCAATAAACCCTGTTTGATCTTGATGAATCAGGCGAGGCATCAGCCCCCCCAATCTATTGGCCAGAATTTTAGTGAAGATTTTATAGTCATTATTTAGCAGGGATATGGGCCGGTATGACGCGCACTGTTGCGGGTCTTTCCCTGGTTTCAAGATCAATACTACCTCTGCCACTCTCCAAGAATATGGTAATGAGTTTTCCTCATCAAAGGACCTAATCGCCCTTAACAGTAGGGGGGCGAGCCATTTCCTAAACATCTTATAAAATCTTATTGGGAAGCCATCTGGGCCTTATGCGTAGGCATCCCTGCTATCGCCTCTTCCACTTCCTCTACTGTCATTGGCGCTGAAATGCCCTCTCGATCCTTCTCTGAAATCCCCTGTATGCCCAGGTCATTTATATATTCTTCCTGTTCTTCCCTATTTGCTGTTTGCTCTCTCTCATAGAGTTGACCATAGTATTCCCAAAAAGCTTTTTGTATAGCCTCTGAGGAGGTGAACAACTCCCCTCCTGTAGATTTTATAGCAGCTATAGAATTACGTTGTGCTCGCTTTTGTAGTTTACGGGCCAATAACCTGCTAGCTTTATTCCCGAACTCAAAGTGCTCCTGTTGAGCTGCTTGTAACTGAATTGCTATCTCAGTGAGCTGTAGCTCATTAAGTTGTCTACGTAACTGTTGTATCTCCCCCTCTCGTGCACTATCCGTGGGGTCTGCCTTATGTGTCTTTTCCAAGTTATCTAGTTGCTGGCGCAAAGTGGCCTCCCCTTTTTTCCTTTCCTTATCTATATGGGATTGCAAGGCAATGATATGGCCCCGCACAACCGCTTTCATACCTTCCCATACATTCACAGGACGGGCCTCTCCATTATCATTCAACATAATATATTCCTCAATACACTTTTCTATTGTTCGTGCATGTTGGGGGTCTAGCAAAATTGCTTCATTCATACGCCAATTCCTATGACCCCTCTGCTCCCTTACAAAGCTGAGCACTAAACTGACCGAGCAGTGATCTGACCAGGAACAAGGCTCAATCTTGGTCTTACAAATTTTGCCTCTGAAGGCTTCCTCGCCTAACCAATAATCTATTCGTGAGTATGTTTTATATTTAGGGGAGTAATATGTATAGTCCCTTTCAGTCCCATGGACTTCCCTCCAGATGTCCATAAGGCCCTCGCGGGCCATCCATTCACTCATTGCGACTCTATCCTTCTGGGCATACCCAGCTGTCCTCACCGAATGATCTACACTCGGATTTAAGGTGACATTAAAATCGCCTCCAATCAAAAGAAGGCCTTTAGCCTTCTTCTGAATTACCCCCTCTAGTTCTTTTATGAACCCCCTTTGGTCTTCATTAGGAGCGTAAACATTTATCAGAGTGTATTGCACATTAAGCAGTGAAGCTACAAGGACCAAGTATCTCCCTCCAGGATCCCGTATCATTTCTTTCACACTCCATGGGCACGCACTGGAAAGCGCTATTAGGACACCTCTATTTTTGGTCTCTGCAATGTTGGATGCGTAATATATTGAAGGATATCTCTTATGCTTGACCAATTTTTCATGTCCACGCTTCAAGTGCGTCTCCTGGAGGAATACAACATCTGCTTTCAAACGTAACATTTCTCTAAACATCTGACTGCGTTTCTGCGGGGAGTTAAGCCCTCTCACATTCAGCGTTACACAGTTAAGAGCCATGGTGTTTATTTTCATATTGTTCGCATAGCCAGTATCCACTTTGCGGTCCCAGCAAGAGCCCCCACAGTTTGATTGTAACATATCTGTCTTCCCCTCCCACCCTCTCCCCCCACATTCTTCCCTCCCACCCACCCTCCAAACCCTCTTTATACATTTTAAGCACCTCCCTTCTCTTAGTTTGACAGGTGCTGCCCGGGAAGGAAGTGACTCCCCCACACCCTATTGTCATTCTTTCCTGATATCAAAACATAGCTTCAACTATACACGTAAGATTGAAACTTAAGCACAATAACCCTCTTTCCACACAACTCTATAATTCACAACTTCTTGTACCACTCAGTCGTCTTTTCAGTCCCCTCAGCAGACATCGGAGGCTTCAACCTCCACCAGCCAGTCCAACTCGATTCAGCCCTGGGAAGCTCAGGTCAGCCGATTTGCTGACTGTTGTCGCTGCAGCCTGTTGCGTCCGGCTCGCTGCCATTTTGGCTGGGTGGCCGTCCCCCCTGAGGTTCCTCTTCTACCTCCTGCAATCGATGGTACCTCAGCCAACCCCTCTGGAAGAATTTGCTGTGCCTCCGCCATCGTTTGAATCTGCTGTAATTTGCCTTCCTTATAGAATACTAGCGCGAAGGGATGTCTCCATCTGTAGCGCAGGCCCATCTCACGTAGCTTAGCTGTAACCGGCTTCAGTTCAGCTCTCCGCTTTAATGTCGCAGCCGCCAGGTCTTGGTACACCTCTATGCGGTGGGCATCCCATTTAAAGTCTGTAATTTTGCGAGCTGCTTGTAGCACTTTCTCCTTCATCCCGTATTCGCGGAAGCACACGATTATATCTTTAGGCAGATTCTGCCTTGACGGGCCCAGCGCCCTGTGTGCCCTCTCCAGCTTGATGCCATCCGGGCTCACCTCAGTTCCATCCGCCGATAGGAGGGCGCTAGCCACTTTTTGTATCACTATCTCAGCATCTTGGTAGGCAGGAGTCTCCGGAAGGCCTCGAAAACGTAAGTTGCATCGCCTGCTTCGGTTCTCCAAGTCCTCGATCTTATCATTGATTTGTTGTTGACCCAATCTGATATCAGAGACCTGTAAATCGACGGCTGTCAAGGCCTCCGTGTGCTCTTCCATTCGCGCTTCAACTTCTTCCACTCTTTGGCCTATCTCCGCGATTTCTCCACGCAAACTGGCTCCCAGGGTCGTGAGTTCCTCCCGGACCACTTTCAGATCGGATCTTATTTCCTGCAGCCAGTCACGTAGCTCAGGCAGGATTTCTCCCAGCCTGTCCGTTTGCTCTTGAGAGGAGAATAGTTCCGTCGCCGAGTCTTGTGTGCACGAGGCCAGCGCAGGTTGATCCGCCATCTTTTTCTTCTGCGTCGCGCTGCCTTCAAACGCGAATTGAGTGAGATTCACTACTCCTCCATTCGCTTGCATCGCAAGAATTCTTTTCCACGATCGGGATATCACTTTTATCTCAGTTGGCTATATTTTCGCCACTGTAGGAAAGAGAGAGAGTGCTTTTCGGTCGCGGGTGTGCTGGAGCTCAGCGTTTAGGCAGCCATTCGCTCCGCTGACGTCACTTCCTCCCCCTTGCCGGACTATTTGAAGAACCCACTGATCAGAGGTTATGAGAGGCCATCTTTGGTGAAAAACTTTCAACCTCCCTCCGACTGGCAGGTCGCCCGGCACTGACACTTGGATGTCGGCTATGCTCTGCTGGAGCCAGTCAAAAGCTCGTCCCTTGCTTTTGCTGGGGAGCTGAGGGGCCTTGCTGAGGCGCACGCTGCTGACGAGAGCGAGCGCGCTGGGGCTTAGCCTGGGCCGCAGGCTGTCGAGAAGGAGGACTGTACCTACGCTTACCAGAAGAGTAGGGAACAGTCTTCCTTCCCCCAAAAAATCGTCTACCTGTAGAGGTAGAAGCTGAAGGCTGCCGGCGGGAGAACTTGTCGAAAGCGGTATCCTGCTGGTGGCGCTGCTCTACCACCTGCTCGACTTTCTCTCCAAAAATGTTATCCGCACGGCAAGGCGAGTCCGCAATCCGCTGCTGGATCCTATTCTCCAGGTCGGAGGCACGCAGCCATGAGAGTCTGCGCATCACCACACCTTGAGCAGCGGCCCTGGACGCAACATCGAAGGTGTCATACACCCCTCTGGCCAGGAATTTTCTGCACGCCTTCAGCTGCCTGACCACCTCCTGAAAAGGCTTGGCTTGCTCAGGGGGGGAGCTTGTCCACCAAGCCCGCCAACTGCCGCACATTGTTCCGCATGTGTATGCTCGTGTAGAGCTGGCAAGACTGGATTTTGGCCACGAGCATAGAAGAATGGTAGGCCTTCCTCCCAAAGGAGTCTAAGGTTCTAGAGTCCTTGCCCGGGGGCGCCGAAGCATGTTCCCTAGAACTCTTAGCCTTCTTTAGGGCCAAATCCACAACTCCAGAGTCGTGAGGCAACTGAGTGCGCATCAGCTCTGGGTCCCCATGGATCCGGTACTGGGACTCGATCTTCTTGGGAATGTGGGGATTACTTAGTGGCTTGGTCCAGTTCGCCAGCAATGTCTTTTTTAGGACATGATGCATGGGTACTGTGGACGCTTCCTTAGGTGGAGAAGGATAGTCCAGGAGCTCAAACATTTCAGCCCTGGGCTCGTCCTCCACAACCACCGGGAAGGGGATGGCCGTAGACATCTCCCGGACAAAGGCCGCAAAAGACAGGCTCTCGGGAGGAGAAAGCTGCCTTTCAGGGGAGGGAGTGGGATCAGAAGGAAGGCCATCAGACTCCTCGTCAGAGAAATACCTGATGTCCTCCTCCTCCTCCCACGAGGCCTCACCTTCGGTATCAGACACAAGTTCACGGACCTGTGTCTGAAGCCGTGCCCGGCTCAACTCCGTGGAACCACGGCCACGGTGGGAGCGTCGAGAGGTAGACTCCCTCGCCCGCACCGGCGAAGCTCCCTCCGCCGACGTCGTCGGGGAGCCTTCCTGGGAGGCGACCGCAGTCGGTACCGCATGCGGCACCGATGTCGGAGACCTCACCCCGGGCAAGGGGCCAGCCGGCGCCTCACTCAACGGTACCGGTGGCGCAAGCACCCCCGGTACCGGAGGGGAAGGGCGCTAGAGCTCTCCCAGGATCTCTGGGAGAACGGCCCGGAGACTCTCGTGCAGAGCGGCTGTGGAGAAAGACGTGGAAGCCAATGCAGGTGTCGATGTCAGAGTCTGTTCCGGGCGTGGAGGCTGTTCCGGGCTGTCCATAGTGGAGCGCATCGACACCTCTTGAACAGAGGGTGAGCGGTCCTCTCGGTGCCGATGCCTACTGGGTGCCGACTCCCTCGGCGACCCAGAGCTCTCGGTACCGATACGGGAAGGGGACCGGTGTCGATGCTTCTTCGACTTCTTGGGACGAAGCATGTCACCGGAGCTTCCCGGCACCGACGAGGAGGACGTAGAATCCAGCCGTCGCTTCCTCGGGGCCGAGGCCGAAGAGGGTCGGTCTCGGGGGGGCTGTACCGCAGGATCCCTCAGGGTAGGGGGAGACCCACCCGAAGGCTCACCGCCACCAGCAGGGGAATGGACAGCCCTCACCTGCACTCCAGTCGAAGCACCACCGTCCGACGACATCAGCAGAAGTGGAGGTCCAGGTACCACCGACGCCGACGCAGCCCTCCGATGTCTCAGCCCCAATGCAGAGGGTCGATGCCTCGATACACTCGATGCAGTCGCGGCCTAGGACGGAGGTCTAGACGCTGTCGACGTCGATGCACTCGATACTCCCGGTGCCGATGAAGACGAAGAGCCCGAGAACAAAACGTTCCACTGGGCCAATCTCGCTACCTGAGTCCGCTTTTGTAAAAGGGCGCACAGACTACAGGCCTGCGGCCGGTGCCCAGCCCCCAGACACTGAAGACACGACGCGTGCCTGTCAGTGAGCGAGATTACCCGGGCGCACTGGGTGCACTTCTTGAAGCCGCTGGGAGACCTCGATGACATGGGCGGAAAAATCACGCCAGCGAGATCAAAACTCGTAATTGCGGTAGGCACCAAAAAGAGGGGAAGAAAAAAATTTGACCCGAGGCCTGAAAGGGCCTACCCCGAAGACGAAAGAAAACTTACCGGGGCAAAAACTGGAAATAGCGGAAAAGGAAAAAGACCGAAAAGGTCCTTTCCCGAAATCCTGTTTTTTTTTTTAAGTTAGCGAAAGTCAAAAATAGACGCGCGAGGTCGACTTAAGGGGCGCGAACGGCGTAACACGACCGTACCGAGCGCGGACAAAATAAGACTGGCCGGCACGAGCCGATTTCGGGCGGGAAGACGGCCGCGCATGCGCGGTGTGCATCGGCGCGCGAGGGCTAGCAAAGGCTTTTGCTAGTGAAGATTCCGATTGGAGGGGCTGCCGTGGACGTCACCCATCAGTGAGAACAAGCAGCCTGCTTGTCCTCGGAGAAAGGTAGTTATAACCCTAAAAAGCAGGAGAACAACGCTGAAAGACTCAGTAAAGAACATTTCATTTTATTCATATATAACTTGCCTATCTTTACACTGCTAGGCAGGGTATAATAAACATAAAATTAAATAAAATAGTAAGTACAGAGGTATCAATATATACCCCTAAAAAGAGTCAGTAAAAAAATTCAATTCACCTTTACATGCTGATAAACTTGATGGTCTTCAGGAAAAATAAATTTAAGATGGGGGTTTTGCTTTTTTTGATAGGATAAAAGATCATGCTCAGAAAACAAGTGGGTGTCGTGCTCCATATGGAAGTGTGCATGCATATCTAAATTAAGTGAAAAAATATTTCAGCTGGCAGACTGGATAGAGAACTTAGGTCTTACCTGATAATTTTCTTTTCTTTCTATTAGTCCTTCCCACTATTTCAGAACCTGTGAGATAGTTGTGTCCACCAACCAGAAGGTGGAGATAGAGAACTGAAAACTGAACCGAGACATCTCTCTCTTGGCATCCAGTCCAGCTCATCAGTATTTATGTAGACAAGCAGTAAGGAGAAACTCAGAATAAACACAACCACCTTAAACAACTTGCTAATCTAACACTAACCAGACACCACCGCTCTGAGGACCGAAACCCCAAAACTGGCTTCTGAGTGCCCCACAAAATCCACTCTGTAGTGCTTCACAAAGGTATGCAGCGTCGACCACGTTGCCGCTGGAAACAGTAAGGTAGTCTCCGCCCAGGATGTCACTGTACGCCTTATAGAATGAGCCCGCAAAGCCTGAGGAGCCTGCTTCCCTGCAGGCAAATAAGCTGATGGGATAGTCTTCCTCAGCCATCTAGGAATTTTGGGCTTTGAAGCCATGAGGCCAAGTCTCTGTTTACCAAAAAGAACAAACAGTCTGTCCGATTTGCAAAACTCATTTGTGACTTCCAGATATCTAATGAGGACTCTACGCACATCGAGACGCTTCAAGGAAAAATATGGAGCCTTTTCATCCTCTCTGCAAAAGGACAGAAGGTCCACAGATTGGTTGAGATGAAATGCTGATACCACTTTCTCCTGAAGCTCTGAAACCCAATGTGCCAACACAACATACACTAAGGACACTGTCTTTAACATAAGATCTTTCAAGGAGGTCTTCCAATGTGGCTCAAAAGGAGGCTTCTGAAGAGCTCAAAGGACTAAATTAAGGTTCCACTCTGGATATGGCATACGAAAGGGAGGTTGCAAGTGGCCCACTCCCCACAAGAATTGAACGATATCCGAGTGAGCCACAAGAGATGAAACATCGAAGACCAGCAGCTGGAATCTCTTCTCAGCTGCTGGTCTGAGATTCCTGTAATGGCCACATATCATCCCTTGCCTATGGCACCACTTCCACTGTCACTATCACAGACCCCAGAACCTAGACATAGTCCCAGACCCTGGGCCTGCCTTGACTGAGGAGAAGACGAGTCTGTTGAACCAGCTTCGACCTCCTGCACTCCACGAGGAAGATCCTCTTCTGTGCTGTGTTGAATAGAATGCCCAGATACTCCAGCTTCTGCTATGGAGTTAGTCTGCTGTTCTCAAAATTGATCACCTAAACCAAATGCAGAAGATGGACAACTTTGTCCATCGCCACCACACTGTTCAAATAGCCACGAATGAACCAGCCGTCGAGATACGGGTGAACTCCGATTCCCTGACACCAAAAGAAGGACGCCACCACCACCATAACCTTGGTAAATGCTCTTGGAGCTGTGGCGATACTGAAGGGCAAAGACCTGAACTGGAAGCGACAGCCCAGCACCACAAAACATAGAAACCTCTGATGCGGCAGCAATATGGGTATATGCAAGTATGCCTCCTTGAGACTGAGGGCAGTGAGAAATTCTACCGCTTGAACTATGACCGCTCTAAAACTCTCCAAGTGAAAGCAGGACACTCAGAAGCAGCAATTTAGACCTTTTGAGATCTAAGACTGGAGGAAAAGTGCCTTCCTTCTTTGGAACAATGAAGTAGATGGAGTATCTGTCTTGTTCGGCCTGGGGAACTGGAATAATGGCCCACTAAGTGGCCTAAACCTCGACCACCTTGGTTCTCTTTAGACAAGGAGACTGCAAGAAGAGGGGAGCAATTTGTAACCTTCTGTAAGAATATCCAGAACCCACTGGTCTGATGTGATTTTTGCTCACACCTCCCAAAACTCCTGAATATGTTCTTCCAACGGAGGAAGAGAAAAGTGGACCCGCCTCGCACCATTAAAAAGCTCTGGAGGAATTGGGTGCTCTAGCTGACTGAGAGGACTTCCTGTCCGCATAAAAGGTAGATTGGCATGCCTGAAAATGGGACTTGACCATACTGCTGATGACCAGGCCGGTACCGTCTGCTATCTCGAAGGAGTGGAGGAGTAGCCTAATGGTTAGTGCAATGGGCTGAGAACCTAGGGAACTGGGTTCAATTCCCACTGCAGCCCCTTATAACCCCTAGGAATGTCACTTAACCTGCCATTGCCCCAGGTATAAAACCTATATTGTAAGCCCACTAAGGACAGAAAAAGTACCTGCATATAATATATGTAAACTGCTTTTACCTAGTGATTAGTGCAGTGGACTTTGATCCTGGGGAACTGAGTTTGATTCCCACTGCAGCTCTTTGTGACTCTGGGCAAGTAACTTAACCCTCCATTGCCCCTGGTACAAAAAAAATAAGTACCTGAATATATGTAAACCACTTTGAATGTAGTTGCAAAAATCTCAGAAAGGCGGTATATCAAGTCCCATCTCCCTTTCCCTTTTGTTGTACCCACAGAAAGGTGGTGTATCAAATCCATGACCCTTTACCTGCAGATATGGCTCTGCAGATTCAAACCACAAGCAAAACTCAACTTGACCAGCTGACCAACTGGACCAGGAGCAAAGAAACAGAGGCTTAAAAGCATGTCTATCAACTTGTGGAGGTAGAAAATACCAAGGAGCTGGACTGGATGCCAAGAGAGATACAGTGGTGGAAATAAGTATTTGATCCCTTGCTGATTTTGTAAGTTTGCCCACTGACAAAGACATGAGCAGCCCATAATTGAAGGGTAGGTTATTGGTAACAGTGAGAGATAGCACATCACAAATTAAATCCGGAAAATCACATTGTGGAAAGTATATGAGTTTATTTGCATTCTGCAGAGGGAAATAAGTATTTGATCCCCCACCAACCAGTAAGAGATCTGGCCCCTACAGACCAGGTAGATGCTCCAAATCAACTCGTTACCTGCATGACAGACAGCTGTCGGCAATGGTCACCTGTATGAAAGACACCTGTCCACAGACTCAGTGAATCAGTCAGACTCTAACCTCTACAAAATGGCCAAGAGCAAGGAGCTGTCTAAGGATGTCAGGGACAAGATCATACACCTGCACAAGGCTGGAATGGGCTACAAAACCATCAGTAAGACGCTGGGCGAGAAGGAGACAACTGTTGGTGCCATAGTAAGAAAATGGAAGAAGTACAAAATGACTGTCAATCGACAAAGATCTGGGGCTCCACGCAAAATCTCACCTCGTGGGGTATCCTTGATCATGAGGAAGGTTAGAAATCAGCCTACAACTACAAGGGGGGAACTTGTCAATGATCTCAAGGCAGCTGGGACCACTGTCACCACGAAAACCATTGGTAACACATTACGACATAACGGATTGCAATCCTGCAGTGCCCGCAAGGTCCCCCTGCTCCGGAAGGCACATGTGACGGCCCGTCTGAAGTTTGCCAGTGAACACCTGGATGATGCCGAGAGTGATTGGGAGAAGGTGCTGTGGTCAGATGAGACAAAAATTGAGCTCTTTGGCATGAACTCAACTCGCCGTGTTTGGAGGAAGAGAAATGCTGCCTATGACCCAAAGAACACCGTCCCCACTGTCAAGCATGGAGGTGGAAATGTTATGTTTTGGGGGTGTTTCTCTGCTAAGGGCACAGGACTACTTCACCGCATCAATGGGAGAATGGATGGGGCCATGTACCGTACAATTCTGAGTGACAACCTCCTTCCCTCCGCCAGGGCCTTAAAAATGGGTCGTGGCTGGGTCTTCCAGCACGACAATGACCCAAAACATACAGCCAAGGCAACAAAGGAGTGGCTCAGGAAGAAGCACATTAGGGTCATGGAGTGGCCTAGCCAGTCACCAGACCTTAATCCCATTGAAAACTTATGGAGGGAGCTGAAGCTGCGAGTTGCCAAGCGACAGCCCAGAACTCTTAATGATTTAGAGATGATCTGCAAAGAGGAGTGGACCAAAATTCCTCCTGACATGTGTGCAAACCTCATCATCAACTACAGAAGACGTCTGACCGCTGTGCTTGCCAACAAGGGTTTTGCCACCAAGTATTAGGTCTTGTTTGCCAGAGGGATTAAATACTTATTTCCCTCTGCAGAATGCAAATAAATTCATATACTTTCCACAATGTGATTTTCCGGATTTAATTTGTGATGTGCTATCTCTCACTGTTACCAATAACCTACCCTTCAATTATGGGCTGCTCATGTCTTTGTCAGTGGGCAAACTTACAAAATCAGCAAGGGATCAAATACTTATTTCCACCACTGTATGTCTCAGCTCAGTTATCAGTTTGCTATCTCCACCTGCTGGTTGATGGACACAACTATCCCACAGGTTCTGGAATAGTGCAAAGCTACATAATGGAAAGGCCATTTTGGTCTTCTGTCACCATTTACTACATTACTGTGCTGTAGTAGTGTTAAAAATGATCAAGTTATGCAACCTGAAAACTCATGTCGTCATCAATGGAAGACACTATTATGATCATCACCACAAAATCTTCTACCTATCAATATTCTATGTGCAGCATCTTTGGAGAATAAAAATGTTATGTCTTTGTGGTCATAAATAGTATCAATAAAATCCCCATTTCCATAGGAGATCCATATGGAAAATGAAACATTCACATTTCCAAAGTATCTTAAAAAAAGGCTCTGCTCAATGCAGAGCCTCTTGCAAAAAGATTTTTCCAACGGCCTTCCCACCTGCTCTGAGTGCACCTGTTGTAAAAATGCTTATTTCAGCTAGAGCTTAACATGAGGGATTGAGAGCTTTTATAGCCTTGATCCCCTATGTTTTTAATTTTTACGGTTAAGGAGTAGGGAGAAAAAAACCTTTTGAAGCTTTATTACAGAAATTGGGGCAGGCAGCCAAAATTTAGGTGTGAAACTTCTGTGGGCTGCAAGCCTATTCTATAAGAACACTTAAGCACATAAGAGTTTTTATAAAATATTAGTATAAACTGGCACTGGTGTGCCTAAATGTAGGCATGCTCATTTACATTGGGTCTATTCTACTTTTCTTGTAGCTCTTCAATTCACACTATAATTGTTTGCATGCAGTAATTTTAAAAAGTCCTTACTTTGTCATCTATATCTGTGATATTCATGCAGTAGAAGACATCATACTTGAAATAGTCCATTAGAACTCTTCTCAGGATATCAAAGGAAATATATGACCTAAAAGTAAATAAAACCACAGATGATGTGTCATCTTTAGAAATTTGTCATCCTCAAAATTTATCCCCCTGAAGAGTACACCCCCCTCCCCAAGCTTACATCTTGCCATTATTGGTAGTCTAGGGGTTTTCTGGGGTAGGCATGACCATAGCACTCTGATCCCTGACTAGTCTCACAGTAGTACTATAAAAGTGCTTTTTAACCAGGACTGGTGGGGGGATGCTAGGGGCTACGTGAGGGTGGTGGTCTTCAGTGGGGAGGGGGAAACAATGTTCTACTTTGGCCCCTTTAAGATGCCATTCAGAAGTATTGGGCCATGGATTAGTAGACTGATGCTACCTGGGCAAGAAAAAATACCAACTCTATGATGGCATTATTTTTCCTGGAATAATGCAGCCCATGTTGTTCATCGCAGGCTGCATAATAATGAGGTGATCTGCATGTATGTGCACCTCATTAAGCTTCCTGCAGTAACCTTATGTGCATTACATTAATGTAACACATGCTACTGTTGTTTAAGGCAGGTTTGAGGCAAATAAATGTGTGTTATTACCTTAAAACACAATTTAGTAACTCCACCTTAACTGTTCAAATACTTGCTTCATTTTTAAGTGTGCAATAAGACTTAGGGTTCCTTTTACTAAGGTGTACTGAAAAATGGCCTGCACTGTTGTAGGCGCATGTATTAGATGCGCGCAGGTCCATTTTTCAGCGCACTGCAAAAAAGGCCTGGGGGGGGCGAAAATGGACGTGCAGCAAAATAAAAATTGGCACACGTCCATTTTGAGCCTGAGACCTTACCGCCACGCAGTAGAAAATAAAAAATGTTTTCTGCCATGCATATCAGATGCGTGTAAAAAATGGAATTACCGCTCGAGGCTTGCGGTAGCCAGGCAGTAGTTCCAAATTGACTCGTGCTGGACACACGCCTTAGTAAAAGGGCCCCTTAGACATCTGAATTTTCAGTGTAAAGCTTGATGTTTAATCTTCATGGTCTGTTTTAGAATGGATTTTTGCTCCACTGACAAGCCCTCTACCTGTCTCTTCAGTGTCAAGATAAAGAGATAATGTGTCAATGCTATTGGCAATTTATTACTGGGCTAGCTTCAAAGGGTTTGTTTGAAATAGTCTCCTTAGAATCCAAACTATATAGAAAGGAAAGGTCCCACTCAACTTTCTTTCTGAGAAGTTCTGAGAGAAGAGGACATCTCTGTGGGTGACATTATTTTATTCTGAAGATTAGGGTTTAAAAGAGGAATTGTAGGATATTGATAAGCACAGTTAGAATTTTAACATAAAAAAAGCAAGCAAATTTTATTAGCTAGTCTCCATACTCTTTTCACCATAGTTTTCAATAGAAATCAAACAAAATAAAACATGGAAAAGAAAATAAGATGATACCTTTTTTATTGGACATAACTTAATACATTTCTTGATTAGCTTTCGAAGGTTGCCCTTCTTCGTCAGATCGGAAATAAGCAAATGTGCTAGCTGACAGTGTATATAAGTGAAAATATTCAAGCATTACTATGACAGTCTGACAGGGTGGGAGGATGGGGGTGGGTAGGAGGTATGCATGGGGACATCAAAGCATATCATTGATATTCTAACAGGATGGGTGTGGATAGGTGAGGGGTGGGGTGATCAACAGAGAAATACAGCTTTATGGTTTATAATGGGCTAGGAACCCCAGATCCTTGTTAAGTCCTTTCTGTTGGGTGTTAAAATATTCAATCATTCTGACTTCAAAGGTCTTACGTTCTTGTATGGTTTTAAAGTTACCTTTCAGGATTCTCACTGTGAAGCCACTGGTACAGTGTCCTGGTCCTGTAAAATGCTGACCAACAGGGGTGGGAGCTCTACTGGCGCCAGTATTGTTCATGTGATGTCTATGTAAATTGAATCTTGTCTTAAGCATCTGGCCTGTTTCTCCAATATAGCATCCTTCGTTACATTTTTTACACTGAATGATACATACCACATTGGAAGATTCCTTTATGTTGAATATCTTTCCTTTGTGGATGACTGTGGGGTCCTGTGAAATATTTTGGCATAGTTTGCAACTGGATAAATTACAGGAAAGTGTGCCCTTCTGTTCCTTTTCAGTCTGATTAGCTTGGGTTTTAAGTTAGGTGGCTGTCGGAAGGCCAGAACTGGTGGGGATGGGAATATCTCTTTCAGTAAGTTCATCCTCCTGGAGTATAGGTTGTAGATCTCTTATGATTTTCCTCAGTTTTTCCAGCTCTGGATTGTATGCCACTACAAGGGGGATTCTGTCTGTGGATTTTTTTCTCCTTGTACTGTAGCTGATTCTCCCTGGGTGTTTTGAGGGAGGAGGCAATATTCTTGGAGATTATTTTGGGGTTGTAGCCTTTCTGTTTGAAGGATGCAGTCAGGCTTTTAAGGTGTCTGTCTCTGTCCCCTGGGTCAGAGCAGATACGGTGGTATCTTGTGGCTTGGCTGTAAATGATGGATCTTTTTGTATGTGAAGGATGGAAGCTGGAGTTGTGGAGGTAGCTGCATCTGTCTGTGGGTTTCTTGTATATAGATGTTTGTATACAGCCATCACTGATTGAGACCTTGGTGTCCAAAAAATTGACTTTTTCTGGGGAGTAGTCAATTTTGAATCTGATTGTAGGATGGTATGTATTGAAGGAAGAATAAAATTGTTTCAGAGTTTCTTCACCCTCCGTCCAAATCATAAAAATATCATCGATGTACCGGTAGTATTTTAGAGGTTTGGTCTGGTGTGTATTCAGAAATGTCTCTTCCAGCTCAGCCATAAAAAGGTTGGCATATTGGGGTGCTGTCCTGGTGCCCATCACAGTGCCCATTATTTGTAGATAGATATCATTGTTAAAGCGGAAGTAGTTGTGAGTTAAAATGAATTTGATTAATTTTGTAATCGTTTCTGGTGAGTATTGATGGTCCAGTGTGGATTTTTTTAGGAGTCTTCCACATGCAGCTATGCCATCCGCATGTGGAATGTTGCTGTATAGTGATTCTACATCCATCGTGACCAGAAGGGTAACTTTAAAACCATACAAGAACGTAAGACCTTTGAAGTCAGAATGATTGAATATTTTAACACCCAACAGAAAGGACTTAACAAGGATCTGGGGTTCCTAGCCCATTATAAACCATAAAGCTGTATTTCTCTGTTGATCACCCCACCCCTCACCTATCCACACCCATCCTGTTTTGTAATGATATGCTTTGATGTCCCCATGCATACCTCCTACCCTGTCAGACTGTCATAGTAATGCTTGAATGTTTTCACTTATATACACTGTCAGCTAGCACATTTGCTTATTTCCGATCTGACGAAGAAGGGCAACCTTCAAAAGCTAATCAAGAAATGTATTAAGTTATGTCCAATAAAAAGGTATCATCTTATTTTCTTTTCCATGTTTTATTTTGTTTGATTTCTATTGATAACCTTAAGAGTGGACTAACATGGCTGCCACACTCCTCACCATAGTTTTAAAACTTGAAGTTACTGCCACAGTTTAAAGATTAGGAATTAAAAGAGGAATTGTAGGATATTGATAAACACAGAATTTTAAAATAAAAAAAAAAAACAAAACTTTATTAGGTAGTCTCCATACCCTTTCCCCCATAGTTTTAAAACCTGAAGTTTCTGCCACAACATTAACAGATAGTCTCTAGAAGGCACAGAAGGGCCCAGTTCAGTTCGCATTCCCACCCTCTTTCCCCAACTCCCACCAAACCCTAGCTCAACTCTATTTATAGTCAATTATTGTAATTAAGACAAAAGGGGACTTTTCAATTTCCATTAGAGTATGAATTACATTTAGTTTCTAAGAAGCACACCTTAAATAAATTACAAATTACAACAGACAAAAGGATCATTATATTCATCTGATATCCCTAGTACCTTAGGAAGTTTTAATTAAACAACTCTATAAATAAATCAGAGTCATGTGACACCATGCCCGAAGGAAGACGCTAACCTGAGCTTCTCCAAGCCCCCAGTCAATTCCCCTGAATTTATAACATGCTTCGGACCCCAAGACTAAGTGTTTTGGGCTTGAGTGGAGCAGAGGAATATGTCCTGGCTTCATTTATTACTCCTGTGATCAGGCGATGGCAGCAAGAGTGGCTCGCAAAGATAAATCCCGTGGTAAGGCAGTTGAGGAAAAGATGGAGGTGCCTGCAAGCCCAGCTGGTACTAAAGTGTCCTTGGCATGGGTCACAGAAATCACCACCGAAATGTCAGTGGTCCTGGATGATCTGCTAGAGAGGTGTTTATCTCCAACCGATTCTAAATTGGAGCGTTTACAAGCTCAATTAATAGAACTCTCTAAAGACTGTGTGGCTTTTCAAACTCACACGACTGGATTACAAAGGTAGAGAAGACGAAGGAGTCTATGCAGAAAAAGATCTTCACGCTGGAAGCTAAGGTGGAAGACCTGGAGGACAGGCTGCGGAGAAACAAATCTACGCTTGGTGGGTCTACCGAAATCCATACAGGATAAAGACTTGGTTAACTTTTTGGAGCAATGGCTTACAAAAGAACTACACCTACAGAAAAGCAATGGGCCCCTGCGTGTAGAGCGTGCTCATAGAATGGGGCTGCAGCAATCATCTTCACCTAAACCTCGGGTGGTTATTCTCCGAATCCTGAACTTCGCCCATAAGCAAGCAATTTTACAAGCCCTGCACGCGGGGAGATCTCTGACTTAGGACAATCATCAGATCCCCTGTTTCCAGGATTATTCGGCAGGTGTTGCAGCACAACGTACATCTTTCACTCCCATCTGCTCTAAGTTGTTCTCTTTAAAAATACGATTTGCTTTGATATACCCTGCTACTCTAAAGATTACCCACAATGGTTCACCAAGAAGTTATACGTCGGTGAAGGAGGCACGTGCATCTCTCTCACAATTTGAGGGAATGGAGGCAGGACAGACCTGATTGTGTCTTGGTAAACAGCACGTGGCTGTCTGCTCCCTTTTGCAGGTTTCCCTGCAATCTGCATTTTCCTTAAATGGAACCAAGATGGGCTTGAAGGTTTTCCTGCTGATCTTGATGTGGTACTGATGCTTGATATCCTGATGCCATTGTGGTTTTGGGACTATATGCCGATGGTCTGCTGGCCAGGACTATTTGTTTGGACATATTTTTTTTTTCTCTCTCTCGGGGTCCGATGCTTGCATATTGTTTGAGCTTAGTTGCAACAGGGGTTGTTGGGAAGGCACTAGTAGTGACAGTTCCTATGGAGGGAACGTTAACTTCAGGGGGAGGGGGAGGGATGGGGTGGGGAGAGGTTGGGAAGGTGGTGGGTTCACAGGGTCAGAAGCTGGTTAGTAATGTTGGGTTGGTCTTGTGGGGGGGTGTGATACTGAGAATTGAGATGTCACATCTTTTTGCTTGGAGTAGGGCAGTCTTCAATGTACTTTCCTGGGGGGGGGGGGGGGTGCGATTACTGGGACGCCCCTCCCAGGCCCAAGATTCAGATAATGTGAATGTAATAACCTTGTTTTGTCTTTTTCAATGGTGAAATTAGTAACTTGGAATGTAAGGGGGGGGGGGATAAATTTGCCAATTAAACAATCCAAAATTCTACAACATTTACATAGAAATAAAGTTGATCTTGCCATGTTGCAAGAGATGCATATGAATGCTGCCGAGCATGCAAAACTTAAAACTTGGTGGGTAGGGGAGTGTGTGGCAGCAGCAGCCCGGGGGGGGGGGGGGGGGGGGGGGGTGGCCATTCTGTTTAAGAAAGCAGTAGTGGAGAAGGTACAAACTGGCAGCAGATCCCGCTGGTTGATTTGTCCTAGCTGAGGATGTCATTAACCATCACACAGTTCTCCTGTGTAACTTATATGCCCCAAACCAATACAACAAAAAATTTTATCAAACACTGATTAACACAAGCATACTTCCTTAGTGGTGGGTGGGGATTTTTTAGGTTTCAACATTTTTATTAATGAAGCACAGAAATAATGCTCAAAAATGGTGGTTACATCTTGTAAATGTCTCTACAAACAATCAACACACACCAAGTATTGAAATTATACGATATTGCTTATCTCCATTAATCTTTTTACTTTATCCCCCCCCCCTCCTATATTATTAACTAACATGTTATCATCAACCTCTAATAACAACAAATTCTCCCCCTCCCTTTCCCCCCAACTTTCCTTACTGCCAATTGACACCGTGTGTTCAAACGCTGGGCCCCCCAAATTATAACCACCTGCCTGTGTCAACTGTGCAGCCACAAAGCCTCAAATTAGGATCAAACCTTACTATACGGGCTTATACCCCTCCACAGGCGAGCCAGGGGGCCTGTGCTCTGATGGCCCCCCTACCCCCCTAAGGAGGACATCCATTTCACCCTGGGAAAGGACTAATAGAACTCCAAATAAAACAGTCTCCTCTCCTGCCCCCCTCCCTAAACCCTCCCTCCCCCTCCCCCCCCCCCCAGCCCTGGTCTGCTCTACCGTCTTGTCAGTTGCTAAAAGGTTGGTAGAAAAAGATCTCTATTCCCATTTAATTCCCATCAGTTGCCGGTGGAACTTTAGACAATGCTCCAAGTTTATTAATAATGTGGCTCCTCGCCCTATGAGACAGGGTGTTAATATAACCTTCCCAGGTAAGGAAAAAATAGCCTTGTGTCCGAGGGTTAAGCAGGGAGTCCCGGAGCTCCATCATAAGTAAGTCATGTAAGCGATTCCTCCATTGCCAGAAGGAGGGGTTCATTTCTTGCGTCCAGTTAACAAGTATGCACTTCATGCCCACCAAAAACGCCTTATGGGCCATTATGTTCTGGTATCTCGTACCCCCCTCTACTGGCGCGTGGCAACCCAACAAAATGGTCGAAGGCTGCTGAGTAACCTTTTTCCCTCCTATTTTTTCTAAATATTTAACTATTCTTGTCCAGAAGGCTGTTATAGCTGGGCACTTCCAAAAAGCATGGTAGAAGTTATTGTCTGGCGCATTACAGCGTCTGCATTTGGCAGATTCTATATATCTCATCTGACACAGACGCGACTGAGAGGTATAAGCCCTGTAGATCACTCTGACCTGGCATTCTCGAAGGTTTGCGTTTTGCGTCCATTTCAGGACTCCCCTCCACCCCTTCAACAAATCTCCCGGGATGATCCTTTTTTGTATGTCAGCTGACCATTTTGCTGCCACTCGTGTAAGGTCTCCCTGTGGTCTAGCCAATAACAACCTTTTATGTAATACTGATATCGAGATAGGGTCCTCTGTTGTCGTCTCAAATAATTCCCCCATCTTAGTGGACAAATCAACACCAAGTGCAGCACGGGGGAGTGAAGCTATATAGTGTCTAAGCTGTTCATATGCAAAACATACCCCCCAATCTGCTACATCTAGGTTTAGTTCGGCCATTGTTTTAAGCTTACCGCTGGGCTCCAACCAGTAATGTATAAGTACTTTGTCCCCTTCTCCCCAGGAACTCACTATAGGATTTTCATCCCCCGGACGGAACGCTTCATTCCCTATAAGGGGTAGTAATCTACTGCATCTAGGATCGAAGGACCACAGCCTAGCCAAGTCCTTCCATACGGCCTTTAAAGGCCACACCAAAACACTAGTCCGCAGTCCTGCAGGTAGGTCCTTTAGTGCCCCGTGTAAGACATACATCAGGCCCAAGGGGCTGCACCTTGCCTTTTCTATCTCCAATGGGGTGTAATCCTCCCTTTGCAGATACCAGTCCCCTAGATGGCGCAGTAAACATGCCACATTATAGCGTTTAATATCCGGCATCCCCATCCCCCCGTTTCTCCAAGGCCTCATCAGATGTGAAAATCTTATCTGGGGACGTTTCCCAGCCCACAAAAATTTTGTAAGCAGTTTTTGTAAAGATCTCACTTCCTGGTGCTTGAGATACAGTGGAATTGTCTGTAAAAAGTATAGCCATTTAGGGAAAAGCACCATATTAAACAAGGAGATGCGTCCCACCAGCGATATCGGCAGCCCTGCCCATCTTCCCAATGTTCTCTTGGTGTCTTCTAACAGGTATTCTACATTTGCACTATATAGCAGCTTGGGGTCCTTGGTGAGCTGTATCCCTAAGTATTTGAACGCCTCCCCCACTCTCTTAAGTGGACAACACAGATTTTCCCACTGCCCCTCGCTCATTTGAAGTGTCATGACCTCAGATTTGTCTAAGTTGAGACGAAAACCAGAGTAGTCCCCAAATTCAGCAAAAATGTCCAGTAGGGACGGCAAGGACACCTGGGGATCCCGTATTATAGTGGTGGGTGGGGATTTTAATGCAGTGTGGGACCCTAGTATGGATAAATCCTTGCCGGGGCAATCTGGATTTTATCACTCTAATAAAGGACTGCTTCAGATTGTTGGATCTTATTGATGTCTGTAGAGAGTTGCATCCCATGGACAAAGACTATACTCACCTCTCTCGAGCCCATTCTACTACTACTACTAGGGTTACGTAGCGCTGTACAGTTTAACAAAGAAGGACAGTCCCTGCTCGAAGGAGCTTACAATCTAAAGGACGAAATGTCAAGTTGGGGCAGTCAAGATTTCCTGAATAGAGGTGATTGAGGAGAGAGTGAGGGGGGGTGGGAGCGGAGGGCACTTTGAGGAGGGAGTTAAGGGTGGCGAAGAGACAACGAGGGTTAGAGCTGAGGGAATTAGTCAATTGGGTATAATAGTCCTGTTTGGCGAGGAATAGGGAGGACTGGAAGGAGGATAGCATGAATTTGTAATGGATGAAATCAGTATGGGTGCGAGATTTCCTCCAGTGGCGTTCAGCCGATCGGGCGCAGGAGTGAAGGTATCGGGTGCAAGGGGTCAGCCAGGGCTGGGGATTAGTATGCCTTGTGGGACGGGAGATGGATGGTGCAAGGGTGTCCAGAGCAGAGGAGAGAGTGGCATTGTAAGCGGAGACAGCCTTGTCGACAGACTCGGAGGACATGATGGAAGGGAGGAGATTAGAGATACTAGAGGATAAGGTGGGAGGGTCGACAGCCTGGAGATTCCTGGAAGTAGTGGTTAGTGTTGGGCGGGACTGAGGGGGAGGGTGAAGTGTGAAGGTGATCAGGTGATGGTCAGAGAGAGGAAGAGCTGAGGCTCAGAAATTGGAGGGTGAGCAGGTAGAGGAGAGGACGAGGTCAAGACAGTGGCCAGATTGGTGAGTAGGGGTGGTGGAGCTCGGTTGAAGGAGGAGGTTAGAGTGAGGAACTGAGAAGCGTACGAGTCGGATGGGTCATCAACGTGTATGTTAAAGTCTCCAAGAATGAGGGATGGGGATGAGGGCTCAAGAAAAACGGAGAGCCAGGCATTGAAGTCGGTAAGGAAGGAAGAGAGGGACTTATCAGGGGGGCGGTAAATGACTGCAACTCTGAGTGGCAGCGGGTAGAATAGACAGATGGAGTGAACTTCAAAGGATGAGATGCAGTGAGACTGCGGTAGGAGGAGAGGTTGAAAACTGCAGGAGGGCGAAAGTAGTAACCCAACGCCGCCACCGTGGCCTACTGGGCAGGGAGAATGGGAGAAAAGATAGCCTCCATGGCATAGGGCTGCGACTGAGGCAGAGTCGTCAGGGGTGAGCCAGGTTTCAGTTAGGGCGAGGAGTTGGAGAGAACAGGAGATGAAGAGGTAATGGGTAAAGGAGAGTTTGTTGCAGACAGATCGGGCATTCCATAGGGCGCACGAGAAGGGGAGGGAAGAGGGGAGGAGGAGGGGAATAGAGATGAGATTGGAGACATCCCGGAATCGTTTGCATGGATAGGATGAGGATTGGTGTGGGGGACCTGGATTGGGATTGATGTCCTCTGCGGATAGTAGGAGAAGGAGTAAGAGAATACGAAGAAGGGTAGGGGAGGTAGGGCGACCAAGGCGGGATGTGCCTAGGAGGAATGGAGATGGGTCAACAGCAGGAAGGAAATGTTGAAGGTTGAGGGCTAAGGAGAAGGAAGGGGAAAGGAGAGAAGGTGAGGTGATGAGGGTAAGGGGAGGGTAAAGTGTAGCAGCAGTGCAAAGTGTTTTTGGGTTAAGAGGTAGATCAGGAAGAGAGTGTGTATAGGGGACATGGCCATACAAAATTGGATTGCTGGAACACTGGAATGTTGGAATGGGTGAAACTGGTAGGCTGGGCTACTGGGGGAAGGTGATGAATTAGGAATAGATGTAGTTGGAAGAGGTCAGTAGTGATAATTTGGCTGTAGGGAGGCTATTTAAGAGATGTCACTCTAGGGGTGGGAGGGACTAAGCTTAAGAGACAGAGCTGTTCTCTGCAGGCAGACTATCTCTAAAAGGTATTTTCTCTGAAAAAGCTGTTTGTTTTGAGGCTGAAATCTGCTCTCCCCAGAAAGAACTAGTCACACCCACTAAGTTTGAAAAATGTGGGGGAAGGGAGGTCAAGAGCCTAAGAGACAGAGCTGTTCTCTGCAGGCAGACTATCTCTCAGGCTTGCATAGATTATCTTTTGTTATCGAGGAGTGAGCTTGGTCGGGTGGCGAGTGTGGAAATAGGACCTTATATCATATCAGATCATGCCTGGGTGTGGATGGATTGGGCCTTAGGGCCACCTGAGACTCGACGTAGCCGCTGGTTGTTTCCTCTCAAGTTGTATACAGATCCCATCCTTCAGGAGCGTCTTCTCAGTTGTTGGAGGGCCTGTAAGATAACCAATGCATATCATCTGGTGGACCTGATATTGTATTGGGAAACTGCAAAGGCGGTACTTAGAGGGGAAATTATAAGTTATTCCCATCACGTCAGAGTAGCTCGTGACAGAGAAATCTTGATGCTGGGTTCGTAACTTCGCCGAGCCAGACAGCGATTTGGGGCCACTCATACGGGGATACATCGTCAATGCGTGCTGGATACTCAGGTGGCATTGAATACGCTTCTTCATCAGCGAGCTCTTAAGTTGCAGATGTACTATCGGTATATGCTCTATAGGAATGGGAATAAGACGGGGCGTTTGCTGGCTCAGCTTGTTTGGCCCAGGGGAGGTCAACATAAGATCCTGACGCTCCTCGACGATCGGGGAATTGGAACCCACTCTGACGAGGCTGTGTATGACATTTTTTTATCACTATTACCGTCGCCTTTATGATTCATCCTCAGATGAAGGTCCCTTGGGAGAGATTTATCTGGACACGGTCTCGTTGCCCTCCACTAGGCAGGACGACGGGGCTTTCTAATAAAGCCCCAACAACAGAGGATGAGGTTGCTCTGGCAATCGAGCACAGCCCCTTGCATAAGGCCCCGGGCGAGGACGGCTTTAGGGCAGAATTCTATAAGCTTCTGTGTGCAGAGGTAGTTTCTCCACTCACTAACTTATTTAACAAGATTGTAGACAAAATCTTTGCCTCCATAACTATCAATGGCGCAAATTATTGTTTTGTCCAAGCCTGGTAGGGACCCTAGAGTCTTATCGTCTGATATCGCTTTTGAATTATGAGATTAAGCTACTTGCAAAAATTATGGCTAACCAATTAGCCCAGATCTTACCCGGTCTCCTACACAAATGACAGGTAGGCTTTGTCGGGGGTCGTTCCGAGGCTAAAAACCTTTGGACGATACTGACCACTCTGGAATATAGAAATCGAAAGAACCTTCAGTCACTGCTTATTAGTTTTGTCGTTGAGCAGGCTTTTGACTGAGAGCATTGGGATTTTCTCTTTGCCTCTCTAAAAGCATATGGTTTTTCGAGTCGTTTTGTTTCGGCCATTAGAGCGCTATACTCTACGCCCAGGGCAAGAGTGTTGGTCAATGGGCTGGAATCTCGGACTTTCCCTGTGTTACGGAGAACTAGGCAGGGATGCCCCCTTTCTCTCCTCTTTGTGTTAACACTGGACCCTTTACTTCGGGATATCGTGGCAAATCCAGACGTCCGGGGTATTCAGATTGGCCCCTTTTGTTTCAAGGTGGTGGCTTTCGCCGATGACCTATTGGTACACCACACGAATCCTAGGGAATCCTTCACAGCATTAGATGTTTTTCGAGAATATAGGGACTTTGCACATTTTTACCTAAACTTAGAAAAATCAGAAGCTTTGCCATCATCCCTGCAGCTACAAACTTCTTGGGGCCCAGACTTTCCCCTACGTAGGGCGGAGGGTTCATTTAAATATTTGGGTATTCAGCTGGCTATGGATGTGAAGTCATTGTATCACCTTAATGTCTCAGTCCTCATGGAGGACACACAGCGGAAATTGGGTGAGCAAAAAAAACGAAAATTAGAATGGGTACCATGCTGGGAGATTGGAAGCAGGGAGGTATCGGGATTCCCAACTTGGAATGATACAATCATGCGTGCTTACTATGACATTTGGGAGATTGCTTTGGGCAGACACAGACTCCGGTAGAACTGGAACATTTGTATTATGTCCCGTATAATTTTTTCTCTCTGCAACATCACACAAGAATCCAGACCCCTATTCATCTACGAGAAAGCATGTTGCTCGGGCCTTTAAGGGAGGTATGGAGAGTGCTGGTAGGGAACACGTCTATTTCAGATCAGTTGTCCATTCGGGGAAATGGGGCCTTTAGACCAGGATTAGATCATTTTACTTTTGTCACTTGGGAGAGGGGAGGGATTTCATTGCTTGAACATATATTGGGGAAGAGAGAGCTCCGCTCCCGTTCGAGAACTTACAAGATCGGGTGGGATCTACTTGAAGGGATCGTTTTCCATATGCACAAATTAAACATTACATATCCACTTTGGACATGTCTCTCCTGAGGTGCCATTTAGGTTCCTAGATTCGGGACTTCTTTCTGGAGGCGCCGGACTCAGTTCTGTGTGTTTCAGGGCCTCATAAAGCTCTCATTAAAAAAGAGATCTCTGCAAAGACTTCTCCCCTTTGAAAAATAGGTGAGCGGTGGAGTCAGGGGGCCCCTCTGAAGAGCTGGGATGTCGCTGCAACTCTTCGGGGTATCCTTACCCTAACTACAGATGTGAGACTTCAGGAATGTGGGTATACATGATACTTCGGGCATATATGTCCAAAGCACAACTGGTTCACATGGGGAAAATTGGGGAGACTACTTGTTCCAAATGTGGTCATCCTCTTCAAACTTTCTTCCATGCTTCTTAGTTGTGGCCCATGTGTTCAGAATTTTGGGGTACAGGCTAGGAGATTTTTTTGTCTAGATTACTGGAATGTGATCTAAGAAGGATGGTAGAGCAACCTTTGCTGGATAAACCCAGAACCTTCTGCCCCCTGCCTAGACATGCTGCACTTGGTAGCAAGGAAAGTTATTTTACAGTATCGGACAGCTTTCTGGCACTAGAGAAATCAGGTGCATTTTCTGGCTTCTTGGGAGGCTAGGGAGTCGAGGATGTCCCCCACACGTACGAAGTTTCTTGTTGATTTGGAACCCTTACTTGCAAATGCTTAATTCTAGGGTTCGCAGCCTCATTGTTAATATTTTATAAATGTTGTTAGGACATCTCAACTCCTGTTAATTATGGTTCAATAAGAGTTTCAGCCCTTAGGCCACTCTTTGGGGGGGGGGGTTATGTTATCTATTTTCCACAGATAAGAAGCAGGGATGGTTCTTAGGGCAGATAACTACATTGTTAGTATACTTTACTTGTTGGGGGGGATTATGGGGGTAAAGTTGAAGTTGTTTGCTTTGTATGAGAGTTGTATATATATATGTGGTTTCTACTGCTTTCGCACCTGTTTGTGGTATCTGTCTTTTAATAATAATAAAACTTTATAACCCGCTATATCTTTAAAAGTCTAAGCAGGGAACAAATCACATACAATATATACAAAAAAAGCAATAAAAATTATTTCTTTACACAAAAAAACACTCTACAATTCAAACATACAGCAGATTAAAATTTACATGGTATTAAATAATTCATACATCAGAGGAACCAAAAGCCGAAAGAAATAAATGAGTTTTCAATGCTTTTTTAAACTGGTCCATATTTTGTATTGAACAAAGTTCAATGGGCAAAGCATTCCATAATTTCGGACCTTTGATGTATAAAACAGTGGCGTACCTAGGGTAGTTGACACCCGGGGCCGGTCATTTTTTAACACCCCCACCCAAAAAAATCTAGTACTAGGCATACCAAGAATACAAAACACTCAGGACCTATAGAGCAATTCTACCATACCATAAGCAGTAATTTGTACGAGTCACACAAGGAAAAGGAAAGCATCTTAAACACTACAGTGAGCACTAGAACATCAATTTACCTATTGTAAAATGAAAACAGACAGATTAGTACAGATCGTCCATCCTGCACAGTCAATGCCAACCGAAAGCCATGTCTTTTTCACAAACACAGATACACCCTAATCCACTATAGAATAAGTAATCATAAACTTTCTATTTAGACAAAAATTAAACTGCCAGACTCTGCATACAATGCAACACCACAGAAACAGAAAATGTCCCCTAGTACTGTGCAAAATATAAAGACAGCAGATGTAAATTTGAAAAAACTAACAAATACCAATCACCACTTTACAAATTAACAAATAGAAATAAAACAAACACAGAAAATAAAATATTACCTTTTTATTGGGCTATTGGAAAGGATCCTCAGGAGCTTAACCGAGATTGGATAACAGAGCCGGTAGTGGGAGGCGGGGCTGGAGGTTGGGAGGCGGGGATAGTGCGGGGCAGACTTATACGGTCTGTGCCAGAGCCAGTGGTGGGAGGTGGGACTGGAGGTTGGGAGGCAGGGATAGCGCTGGGCAGACTTATACGGTCTATGCCAGAGCCGGTGGTTGGGAGGCGGGGCTAGTGCTGGGCAGACTTATACGGTCTATGACAGAGCCGGTGGTTGGGAGGCGGGGCTAGTGCTGGGCAGACTTATACGGTCTGTGCCCTGAAGAGCACAGGTACAAATCAAAGTAGGGTATACACAAAAGTAGCACACATGAGTTGTCTTGTTGGGCAGACTGGATGGACCGTGCAGGTCTTTTTCTGCCGTCATCTACTATGTAATACATTTAGCTTCCAGAGGCCCAAATCTCCTTCCTCAGGTCAGTACAGTATAGTGCTGTTACAGTATCCTATCCTGACCTGAGGGAAGGGGGTTTTGTTCTCTGAAAGTTAAGTCAAAATGTATTAAAATTAGTCCAATAAAAAGATTACCTTATTTACATGTTCTATTTATAAACAACACAGCTACAATACTATATCCTAAAGCAAAATAATAAAAATATATATTTACAGCTTGTTGTCTCTGGTTTCTGCTTTCCTCATCTTCTTTTCACTGTCTTCCTTCCATCCAGGATCTGTCTTTGCTCTCTCTCTGCCATCCAGTGTCTGCCCTCTCTAATGCCCCTTCCATCCACTGTCTGCCCTCTCTCTCTGCCCCTTCCATCCACTGTCTGCCCTCTCTCTCCCTTCCATCCACCATTTGCCCCAGTCTGCCCTCTTTCTCTCTCCCCCTTCCACCCACCATCTGCCCTTTCTCTCTGCCCCTTCAATCCGTCTGCCCTCCCTCTCCCGTCCATCCAGGGTCTGCCCTCCCTCACGCTCCCCACTTCCATCCAGGGTCTGTCCCCTCTCTCTCTGCCCCCTCTTTTCAGCCCCCAGTTCCACCTGCCCCTAGTTCCAGCCCCAGCCCACATCTCCCACCTGCCCCCCTTTTCAGCCCCACTATCCCACCAGTCCCCAGCCCTTTTCTCCCATCAGTCCTGAGCTTCAGCCACTTCTCCCTGTCCCCCTTTTCAGCCCCTAGTTTCAACCCCAGCCCTTTTCTCTCACCAGTCCTGAGCTTCAGCCCCAGCCAGTTCTCCCTGTCCCCTTTAAAGCTCCCAGTTTCAGCCCCTGCCCCGTTTCAGCCCACAGTTCCAGCACTAGCCCCCTTATCCCAAATACCCTCCTTTTCAGCCCCCAGTTCAAGCCCCCTTCATCCACCACATGCTTTGCATCCCCCCTTTTCAGCCCCAGACCCATTCTCCCACCTGCCCCAGGCATGGACCCATTCTCCCTCCTGCCCCCTTGTCAGACCCCAGTTCCAGCTTCAGACCCATTCTCCCCTCAGAGAACCCCTCTCAGCTCCCCCCCACCCCTCCCCAATTCCCTTGTCCCCTCAGAGAACCCCTCTGAGCTCCCCCCCACCCCTCCCCAATTGCCTTCTCCCCTCTGAGCTCCCCCACTCATCGCCAATTCCCTTCTCCCCTCTGAGAGCCCCTATAAGCACTCCCCTCCCCAGTCCCCTTCTCCCATCTGAGCCCCCCCCCCCCACCCCGTGGAGAGCGACAGAGCCCTCTTCTCCTGCCACCACCCTGCGTTTGTTTTTAATCCATGCAGCGACGCAGGCAGAGCCTCGTGTCTGCCCTGCTGTGTGCTGTGAAAAAAGAAAATCGCTTCGCTGGCGTCGGGCCTTCTCTTGCTATGTCCCACCCTCAAGGAAATAGAAAGTTACCTCAAAAGAGGCCGGGACATAGCAAGAGAAGGCCCGACGCCAGCAAAGCAATTTTCTTTTTTCACAGCACACAGCAGGGCAGACACGAGTCTCACAATTCCCTTTTTAGTCATTCTCCTTTCACTAATATACCTGAAGAAATTTTTGTCACCCCTCCTTACCTTTCTAGCCATTTGTTCTTCCGCTTTCGCCAGACGTACCTCTCTCTTGGCTTCTTTCAGTTTCCTCCAGTATTCCTCCCAGTGTTCCTCGTCTTGAGTTTTTTTGTATTTCTGGAACGCGAACTCTTTAGCCTTTATTTTCTCAGCCACTTGCTTGGAGAACCATAGCGGTTTCCTTTTTCTTTTGCTTTTATTTACTTTCCTTACATAAAGGTTTGTGGCCCTATTTATAGCTTCTTTCAGCCTGAACCACTGTCCTTCCACTTCTAGTACATCCTCCCAGCTCCTTCCTTAGGTATTCCCCCATTTTACTAAAGTCAGCATGCTTGAAATCCAGGACTTTGAGTTATGAGTGGCCACCCTCCTCTTCAGCCGTCATATCAAACCAAACCGTTTGATGGTCACTGCCGCCCAGGTGGGCACCCACTCGGACATTTGACACGCTATCTGCATTTGTGAGCACCAGATCCAGCGTCGCTCCATCCCTCGTGGGTTCCATGACCATTTGTCTGAGCAGAGCACTTTGGAAAGCATCCACAATCTCTCTACTTCTTTCGGATTCCGCAGATGGAACCTTCCAATCTACATCCGGCAGATTGAAATCTTCCAGCAACAGCACCTCTCTCTTCTTTCCCAACTTTTGAATATCTGCAATCAGGTCTCTATCTAATTCTTCCAATTGTGTTGGAGGTCTGTATACAACACCCACGTGGACAGAGGTTCTATCATCTTTTTTTAAGGTGATCCATATCGCTTCTTCCTTACCCCAGGTCCCTGTCATTTCGGTTGCTGTGATATCATTTCTCACATATAGAGCTACTCCTCCACATTTACAACCCTCTCTATCCTTCCTAAATAGATTATATCCTGGTATGTTTGCATCCCATTCATGGGAACCATTGAGCCATGTCTCTGTGATTGCAACAACGTCTAAGTCTGCCTCCAACATCAGGGCTTGAAGGTCATGAACTTTGTTGCCAAGACTGCGAGCATTTGTGGTCATCACTTTCCATTTACATTTCCTGGTATGAGTTTCAACATTTGATATTTTGGTGTGTTTTTTGATTTTGGGTCCCTCCATATCTTTTTGTTCCACCTTAATTTCTTTTGTTTTTGCTGTTTCTTCTGGCTCAGTTCTATTTTTAGGAACCTCACAGAGCTCTAATGGAGCAAAAGAATTCTGTAGGGGTAACACTTGTGAGGGTGTATGCCTCTGTGTCACATGACAAAGTCTGCCTGAGCCTACTGTGAACCATCTATTCTTAGGTGGTTTTATCCTTTGAGGCAGTGGTGTGAATTTCGTTTGATTTTGTGCAGTCTTAGAAGTTGCTTTAAGTGCATCTAATTCCTGCTTTAATTTACTGAGCTCTTGTTTTAAACTAGCGAGCTGATTACAGATAGGACAAGCCTTAAGTTTCCAGATGATTGGCCTTGAAACTAAAGCTCCACAATTATTAGAGAATAAAACTCATCTTGATTTGTTGAATGGGTATGAGTAGGTATTTTATGATGGGGCTTGACAGTGTACAAGATTAACTTTACTCCTCAGCAATTTGAGACAGTTGTAATACGGGTGGAGTTAAATTGTGATAAGTAGTATAGTTAGAATAGGGATTTAGGAAGTGTCAGTCTTGGGGTGGGTGGGTATAAACCTAAACTTGTGGAATGTGTTTACTGTAAAACCTATCTTAGGCCTGTATTAAGCCTCTTTTCTACAAAGCTGATTGGGACAAGGGGAAGACAAGGATAGTAGGTAGAGATGTGCACAAAAACCACAGTTCTAGGGTAGGAAAAGCCACAAATATAGCCAGCACAAGTCTTATCTGAGTTTCTCCCAGCCAGAGACCAGCAACACAGCTCTCCACAGAAAACACACTTGTGCTTTTAAAATGGCTGCAGAAAAAAAGCCAGGTGAGCCGAGATGGATGGTGTGGGGGGAGGAAGGAGCTCAGAAACTTGGCAAAAGAAAGATTTCTAATACTTGCTGGCAGTTTGAAATCAGAAATCTAGTTTTCAGATTCACAGATATCAATAAACCAGTTTGAAACACAAATAGTTTGAAACACAGTCAGATTATACAATCAGATCAAACAGGTTTTGTTTTTTTTTTTTAATCTTGTATTGCACCCCCAAACATCTCAACAATGTACATAGAGATAAAAGAAAAAGATTAAATAACACTGCTGAAAGACAGGAGCCTTGTGGAACACCTGTCAAACACACCAGAGACTCCGATTTTTCTGTTCCTTTGAACACACAGAAATTCCTGTCTTTCAAAAAAGATTTAAACCAGCTTAATACGAAGCCGGATAATCCGATCGATTGTAATCAATTCAACAAAATAGAATGATCAATGGTATCAAAAGCTGCAGAAATATCCAGGGTAACAAAGAAAAACTTAGTACCCTTATCAAAACCTGTCCTGACAATGTCTAACAAAGATATTAATAATGTTTCAGTATCATGGTCCTTTCAGAATCCAAATTGATGTTGATCTAAAATTTCATGCTGCTGTAAAAATTCATTGAGTTGTTGAAACACAGCACGTTCAATCAATTTTGCAAAAAAAGGTTGAAGAATTTGGACGATAATTGTCAATTTATGTCTGATTGAGTTTTGAATTTTTAAGCCATAAAAATGTTGAAACATAAACAACTCTATAATACTAAGATGCAGACAGTAGTCCTGCAGCGAGAGGGGTGCTATCCAGTCTTTTGCATTGTCACATGTATGATTATCTCCCACTTGGTGAGATTTTATATGTGTGTGCTTGATGCAAATTGCTCCTAACTCTCAGAGAACAAGTCCGTTCTCTTGAGGCTAGAGTAGCGGAGGAGCTGAGGGAGCAGAGAGGTATATAAAGGAGGACTACAGGGACGTTGCAGAGAAGTCCCACTTCCAATCTGACAGCCCCTGTGCTGCCTTGGAGGAGGGAGGCCTTCTAAAAGGAGATCATCACCCTGGTAAGGCAGGAAGTAGGCTTATAGACAGGACCAGCACACCAGGGAATGCAATATCCTCTTGCACCGAGGATGTGTCTCTAGGAGCTAGCATCCATGTGAGAAGGGTTATAATGGCTGTTGTAGTTGGTGATTCGATTATTAGGCATGTAGATAGCTAGGTAGCTGGTGGACGTGAAGATCACTTGGTCACTTGCCTGCCTGGTACGAAGGTGGTGGACCTCACGCGTCACATACATTGGATTTTAGATAGTGCTGGGGAGGAGCCGGCTGTCTTGGTACATGTGGGTACCAATGATATAGGAAAATGTGGAAGGGAGGTTCTGGAAGCCAAATTTAGGCTCTTAGGTAGAAAGTTCAAATCCAGAAACTCTAGGGTAGCATTTTCTGAAATGCTACTCATTCCACAAGCAGGGCCAAAGAGACAGGCAAAGCTCCGGAGTCTCAATACATGGATGAGGTGATGGTGCAGGGAAGAGGGTTTTAGATTTTTTTTTTTTTATTGCATTTGTATCCCACATTCCCCCACCTATTTGCAGGCTCAATGTGGCTTACATAGATTTGTTAACATTGTCAATTCAGGATATCAGATCAGATACAATTAGTAATGCGTAGCGATTAGGAAGGAAAAAAAGACGAAGGAAGAGAGTGAAAAGGGTAGTTGTAGAAGGTAAGCGTTCATAATTGAGTGGGTTGGTGAGGTGACTTAGTGAGGCTGTAGGTTCTCATTGTATGCCTTGTTGAAGAGGAATGTCTTCGGAGATTTTCGAAAGATAGTTGTTTCATTGATTGCTTTCAAGTCTGTTGGTAATGTTAGAACTGGGCAACATTCTGGGGAAGGGGGAGCCTATTCCAAAAGGATGGGCTTCACCTTAACCAGTGTGGGACCAGGATGCTGGCATCGGCATTTAAAAAGGAGATACAGCAGCTTTTAAACTAGAGACTGGGAGAAGGCTGACAGTCACTCAAAAGCGCATGGTTCGGAAAAAGGTATCTTTTAGAGATATCACCAAAACACGGAAGATAGGGTATCCCAATAGTGAGGTTGCAAAAGAGACCATAGTAGATCAGGTGTCCTTAAATAAAAATAAGACAAAAGATTGCAAATTAATACTGTCAAGTACTGAGCATGATGTAAATAAGAACAAACAGTTTGAAATGTCTATATGCAAATGCCAGAAGCCTAAGAAATAAGATGGGAGAGTTAGAATATATTGCACTAAATGAAAAATTAGATATAATAGGCATCTGCAAAGATCTGAAGGAATTATTCCATCTAGCAAGTACGATGCTAGATACCTCTCAAATCAGAGCAAATAATTCAGGCATCCCTCCTGCAGATGAAATGGCCAGCTACTTCAGGGATAAAATAGTAAATTTACGTAATACACTTCCTAAACGCAACACTGATTTTGATAGCTTCATCAATGATATGAATCCAACCAACGAAGAATATCCAGCTGACCGCTACTGGTCTAAATTTGCACAGATCACTGTTGAAGTCGTCACCAAAGCCATATGGAGATTCTCCAAAAAACATTGTAAACTGGCTACTTGTCCCAGCTACCTACTTAAATCTGCACCCAAGTGTTTCATTGAAGATCTTACATCTTACCTGAACTACATGCTCCAACAAGGCCTCTTCACCGAGCATCACGACCTAACCAATTATCATCCATTTGCATCCATTCCACAACTAATAGATTACATAGACAAATTCTCATTACTGCATGAATCACAGTCAGGATTCTGCCCCTTACACAGTGCAGAAACTGTACTAGTCACTCTTCAACAAAATTCAAACATGAAATTGCAATAGGTAAAAGTGTTTTCCTCCTCCAATTCGACATGTCGAGCGCCTTCGATATGATAAACCACAGAATACTCTTACTTTTACTTGATCACCTCGGGATTGGAGGTAACATATTTAAGTGGATCAAGGGTTTCTTGGAAGGAGGAGTGGCCTAGTGGTTAGGGTGGTGGACTCTGGTCGTGGGGAACTGGGGAACGGAGTTTGATTCCCACTTCAGGCACAGGCAGCGCCTTGTGACTCTGGGCAAGTCACTTAACCCTCCATTGCCCCAGGTACAAATAAGTACTTGTATATGTAAGCCACATTGAGCCTGCCATGAGTGGGAAAGTGCGGGGTACAAATGTAACAAAAACACAAAACATACCAAGTTAAATCAAATGCAAATATTTCATCACTGTGGAATGCACATTGTGGAGTACCCCAAGGTTCCCCATTATCACCAATTCTCTTCAACTTTTTATCCAGAGCTTCCAATCGCTTATTTATGCTGATGATGTCACAGTTTATATTCCCTTCAGACATGATCTCTCCAATATCTCCAATGACATCGCTCGCTGCTTGAACATTATGGATTCATGGGCTAACTCATGTCAACTGAAATTAAACACCGAAAAAACACATTGTCTTATCCTCTCATCCCCATACAAAAATTACAAGCCTACAACCCTAAACACTCCTACTTTTTCTCTCCCTATTTCTGATAGCCTGAAAATCTTAGGAGAGTTATTATTGATAGCCACCTTACACTAGAGAGCCAAGTTAATGCCAGTATAAAGGAGATGTTTTATTCTATGTGGAAACTTAAACGTACAAGACCCTACTTTCTGAGGGATATATTCCGTAACTTGACACAATTAATAGTATTGAGCCACACAGATTATTGCAACGGAATATACGTGGGTTGTAAAGTACAGCTTATGAAAAAAACGCCAGACAGCCCAAAACACAGCTGCCAGACTGATAGTCAACAAAAAAAAGATTTGATAGCACTAAACCTCTTCGATTGAAACTACACTGGCTCCCTATCAAGGACCGCATTACTTTCAAAATTTGCTCTCTGGTCCACAAGATAATCTACGGTGACGCCCCAAGATATATGATTGATTTAATAGATCTTCCTGCCAGAAACAGAATCAGTTCATCACATACTTACCTGAACCTTCACTATCCAAGCTGCATTGGACTCAGATACAAATCAACCTATGCATCCAATTTTTCTTACTTAAGTACGCAAATGCAACCATCAAAACTTCAAGCGAACTTTAAAGACCTCTCTCTTTTGCAAGGCCTACCCTATTGATTCTATTTAAATGCCTCAACTCTACAATGCATCTATACATACATTGCAGTGAATATTCTATTTCTTATTTCCTTGTCCCTTACTGCATCCATTTACCCCTACCTTACCTGACCCTTTTTCTAATTGTATTTGTTTACAACCCACCGTACTTGGCGTCCACCATTACGGTATTTTGTAAGCCACATTGAGCCTGCTAATATGTGGGAAAATGCGGGATACACATGTTACAAATAAATAAATAAATAAATCTCTGAGACCTGGTGGAAGGAGGATAACCAGTGGGACACTGTCATATGGGGTACAAATTATATCGTAGTGATAGGGTGAATCGAATTGGTTGAGGGCCTTGAATCAAACCGATTGAAAATTCTGCAGGAAACAAAACACATCTTGGAATCCCTATGGATTGAAATTCCATGTGTAAAGGGGAAAAGGATAGTGATAGGAGTGTACTACAGTCTGCCTGGCCAAGATGAACAGACAGATGTAGAAATGTTATTGGAAATTAGGGAGGCTAACAAACTGGGCAACACGATAATAATGGGTGATTTCAATTATCCCAATAATGACTGGTTAAATGTAACACCGGGGCATGCTAGGGAGCTAAATTCCTTGACGAAATCAAGGATTGTTTTATGGAGCAGCTGGTACAGGAGCCGACGAGAGAAGGAAAAATTCTAGACCTAGTGGAGCACATGATCTGGTGTGGGAGGTAAAGGTGATGGGGTCGCTTTGATAATAGTGATCATAATATGATCAGATTTGATATTAGCTTTGGAGTAAGTATAAAAGGAAATCCAATACGTTAGTGTTTAACTTTCAAAAAGGAGAAGAACGGTGGAAAAAAAAAAAAAAAATCTTTAGAGGAGCAGCTGCGAGGGTCAAAAATTTACATCAGGCATGGTTGCTGTTCATAAATACCATCCTGGAAGCCCAGGCCAAATATATTCCATGTATTAAGAAAGGAGGGAGGAAGACCAAACAGCCAGCCAGCATGGTTGAAGCTTTAGAGCTAAAAGAATATCCTTTAGAACTAAAAGAATATCTTCAGCTTGGAGAAGAGGCGGCTGAGGGGAGATATGATAGAGGTCTATAAGATAATGAGTGGAGTGGAATGGAACGGGTCAATGTGGAGCGTCTGTTTACGCTTTCCAAAAATACTAGGACAAGGGGGCATGTGATGAAGCTGAAGTGTGGTAAATTTAAAATGAATCGGAGGAAGGTTTTCTTCACTCAACGCGTAGTTAAACTCTGGAATTCGCTGCCGGAAAAAGTGGTTAAGGCGGTTAACTTAGCGGACTTCAAAAAAAAGGTTGGACGGCATCCTGGAGGAAAAGGCCATAGAATGTTATTGAATGGACGAAGGAATAATACACTATTTCTAGGAGGGGCGGTGACAGGATGCTGGGCTCGATGGACCCTTGGTCTGTCCCAGCATGGCGATGCTTATGCACTTATGTACTTAAGCCAATGGAAGGAGGAACTGAGTGAAAATAATAAGAAACAGCATAAGGAAAGTCAAGTCAAATGCAAAGCGCTGATAAGGAAGGCAAAGAGGGACTTTGAAAAAAAGACTGCATTGGAGGCAAAAACATATAGTAAAAAATTTTTTTAGGTATATTAAAAGCAAGCTGACAAAAGAATCAGTTGGACCGCTAGATGACTGAGGGGTAAAAGGGGCAATCAGGGAAGACAAAGCCATAGCAGAGAGATTATGAATTTTTGCTTCAATCTTCAGCGACAAAAAATTGGGAGAGATACCGGTGCCAGAAATGGTATTCAAAGCTGACGAGCTGGAGAAACTGAATGAAATCTCTATAAACCTAGAAGATGTAATGGGGCAATTTGACAAATTGAAGAGTAGTAAATCTCCTGGACCAGATGGCATTCATCCCAGAGTACTGACAGAATTGAAAAATGAACTGGCGGAACTATTGTTAGAAATATATAATTTATCTTTAAAATCGAGAATGGTACCGGAAGGTAGCCCGTGTAACACCGATATTTAAAAAAGGTTCCAGAGTGTATCCAGGAAATTATAGACCAGTGAGACTGACGTCAGTGCCGGGCAAAATGGTAGAGACTATTATAAAGAACAAAATTACAGAGCATATTGAAAAGCATGGATTAATGAGACAAAGCCAACATGGATTCCGTGATGGGAAATCTTGCCTCACTAATCTATTACATTTCTTTGAAGGGGTGAACGAACATGTGGATAAAGGCGAGCCAGTTGATATTGTGTATCTGTCAAACACCTTTTGAAAATTCAAAGTAACTCATGAAAGACTCCAGAAGAAATTGGAGAGTCATGAGATGGTGTGTCCTATTGTGGATTAAAAACTGGTTAAAAGGATAGAAAGAGAATAGGAACAAATGGTCAGTCTCAATGAAGAAGGGTAGATGGGTTCCTCAGGGGTCTGTGCTGGGACCGCTGCTTTTTAACATATTTATAAATGATCTAGAGATGGGAGTAACTAGTGAGGTAATTAAATTTGCTGACGACACAAAGATATTCAAAGTTGTTAAATCGCAAGCGGATTGTGAAAAATTACAAGAGGACCTTACGAGACTGGGAGACTAAATGGCAGATAATGTGAGCAAGTGCAAAGTGATGCATGTGGGAAACAGGAACCCGAACTATAGCTACGTAATGCAAGGTTCCATGTTAGGAGTCACCAACCAAGAAAGGGATCTCGGCGTCATTGTTGATGATACGTTGAAACCCTCTGCTCAGTGTACAACGGCGGCTAAAAAAGCAAATAGAATGTTAGGTATTATTAGGAAAGGAATGGAAAACAAAAGTGAGGAAGTTATAATGCCTTTGAATCGGTCTATGGTGCAACTCGAATATTGTGTTCAATTCTGGTTGTCGCATCTCAAAAAAAAAAAAAAAAAAAGAAAGATATAGTGGAGTTAGAAAAAGGTACAGAGAAGGGCAACAAAAATGATAAAGGGGATGGGACGACTTCCCTCTAAGGAAAGGCTGAAGCGGCTAGGGCTCTTCAGCTTGGAGAAAAGACAGCTGAGGAGAAATATGATACAGGTCTATGAAGTTTGACAGCTAAGTCTTTGCATGGATATTGCTGGAGTAAGGTGTTCCTCAAGGTTCAAATCTGTTTGCGCTTTTGTTGATTATGTATTTTGATCTATTGTGTAATGTTAATGCTGGTTTAGGATTTAAATTACCAAATTTATGCCGATTACATTTTTTATTTATTTGCCAATTTTTCAAGATTTGCAATCTAACTTAGATTCTGGAATGCAGAAGATGGCTTGTTGGTTAACAAATGGTTTTATGCATATCTTTGAGTGTATATCTGTAAAATCTTCATTGGTTCTGTGTGTGTTTGTGACCAAGAGAATAGGCAGTTCAAAGAGGAAATTTGCTGCAGAAATTGGAACCGATTCTCCCATAGAAATGCATTGAGCCATTTTGGGGGGGTGATATTTATCATGAACCCCCCCCCCCTCCAAGTGTGAACTAGCCCATGTGTGAATTTTGTGCATCTTTTCACCTATACCAAATTTGGTCCTGTTTGATTAAATTTTTAGAGAATTATTTTGCTCCCAGATAGATATTCTCAGGCCCTTATATCTTTCCAATATTCTACTGGATTGGAAAACATAAAAAGGAAAAACCAGTTTTAGAGTTTATACTTCCACAACTCCTTGAACAGTAATTTACAAAGTTATACATAGTGAAGTGTCAGTGTTAATTCCTACTGAATGTTAAAGAAGACAGGAGTGACTAGACAAACAAGATTCTTATCTCACCCTCTGCAAAGCACAAGAGTGTAGTGAAGAGAATTCATACATAGCTGCACAGCATGGTACTTAGATAACCAGAACTTAAATGGCATAAGAACATAAGAACAGCCATCTAGCCCAGTATCCTGTTTCCAGAAACCCAGTTTGTAGTACCATTCCATGCTACCAATCCCAGGGCAAGCAGTGGCTTCTTCCACATCCACCTCAATAACAGACTATGGACTTTTCCTCCAGGAACTTGTCCAAACCTTTTTAAACCTAGATACACTAACTGCTGTTACCACATCCTCCGGCAACGAGTTCCAGAGCTTGACTATTCTTTGATTGAAAAACTTTTTCCTATTTGTTTTAAAAGTATTTCCGTGCAATGTCATTGAGTGTCCCCTGGTCTTTATACTTTTTGAATGAGTGAAAAATGAATTCAGCTCCACACCACTCTGAAGAGCCCTAATCTCTTTAGCATTTCCTCTTATGGGAGGAGTTCCATTCCCTTTATCACTCTTCTTTGAACCTTTTCTAATTCCGCTATGAGGCATTATGATATTCTTTGTCTTATTTTGAATCCCTAATAATTCCTAGCATCCGGTTTGCTTTTTTGGCCGCCGCACACTGGGCAGAAGATTTCAGCGTATTGTGTACAATGACACCTAGGTCTTTTTCTTGAGTGCCAACTCCTAAAGTGGACCCTAGCATCATTTTTCAGTTTCATTATGTATCTATTTACAGAAAATCTGTGAGAACAAATACAAAAAAATGAAATGTCTTTCTAAAGCTCACAAAGATACAAGTGGAAAATATTTCTCTGCTCTTTAACAGCTGCCATTAAGGTCCCCTAGTCATTTGGTTTTTTCCATCCATTTTGCATGCAAACAGAACAAAGGAATATAAAAGCGCTCATTATCAAATTAATACTGCCTATTTAAATAGTGTTCCCTTCAAAGGAAATAACCATTCTGGAGGGTTTAACAGTGAAAAATAATTTACCTGGCATGGCCCATATGAGAAGCATCATACACAGTTGGTCCACAGCAATACCACAACACTTTCCTTCCATTTTGGGGCACAAATATTTCCTGCATTGAGAAATAAAGACACAGAGTTGAAGCAAGCTGTAATAAATACCACCACCAATGTAGTCAATGAAGATAATCAATATACACAACAAAATTAATGGATTTGTATTAAGTGTCATCAGTAATATTAAGGTAATCCCCCCCACCTCCCTCCCTTGTTCCAGACCCCCCTCCCTCCCTCCCTCCCTCTGTCCCTCCCTCCTGAATTCCAGACCCCCCTCCCCAGACCCCTCCCTTTCCTTCCGTCTGAGTTCCAGACACCCCCCTCCCACCGAGTTCCAGACTCCCCCCCCTCCGCATTACTGACCCCTGGACCCCCATGCCGCGATCCTCTCGCCCCCCCCTTCCCGCGGAAAACCCTCCCCTGCCGGCGTCACGTACCTGTGCTGAAGACAGCCAAAGTTCTCTTCTCGTCTGCGCCGGCAATGCTTGTTGAATGATCATCTGTTGAAGTTTCTGTGCGTGCGTCTGATGTCAGAAACTTGAACAGATGATCATTCATCAAGCAATGCCCCAGCGCAGCCGAGAAGAGAAGTTTGGCTGTCGTCAGCACAGGAACGCGACGGCAGCGGGGTAGGGTTTTCAGCAGAAAGGGGGGGAGGGGGCGAGAGGGTCGCAGCAGGGGGGGTCCAGGGGTCAGTTACGCGGAAGGGGGGTGTTGAAATCGGAGGGAGGGGGAGTCGAACTCGATGGGAGAGGCATGAGGGGGCCTTGAACGGGATGGGAGGGAGTGAGTGACATGTGTGGGGGGGGGGCGGGGGTGTTGATGTTCTTCGGGTGTGGGGGTGCTTTGGTGATGCGCCGGGGGGGGGGGGGGGTTCTGTGTTGCCCTGCTCCCTGTCACTTGCTCAGAAGTGGCAGGGAGCGGCGCACTGACAGCTGATTCCCAGGCGGGGGGAGGAGTAGGGAAACTAAGACCAAAGCGGCAGGCGTCCTCCATGGCTACCGGTCCCTGAGTCAACAGGTTCGGTACCAGAGGTAACGGCAGAGGAGCCTCCAGGAGCATCTGTCGGAGGTCTGCATACCAAGGTCTCCTTGGCCAATCCGGGGCGATGAGGACCACTTCTCCTGGGTGAAGCCGAATCCGCAAGAGCAGGCGCCCTATCAAGGGCCATGGGGGAAACACATAAAGTAGACCCGGAGGCCAGGGTTGAGCCAAGGCATCCAACCCCGCCGAGCGAGGATCTCTCCGTCTGCTGAAGAAGCACGGGACTTTGGTATTGGCACTTGTCGCCATTAGATCCATCACGGGCTTGCCCCATTTTGCACAGATCTGCTGGAATACTTCGTCTGCCAGATTCCATTCTGCTGGATCGATCTGATGCCTGCTCAGATAATCGGCCTGCACATTGCTCTGACCTGCAATATGAGCTGCCGACAGACACCGAAGATGCAGCTCGGCCCAGTGGCAAATCAGTTCGGCCTGCGCGGCTAGTGCTCTGCACCTTGTTCCGCCTTGTCGATTTATATAGGCCACCGATGTCGTGTTGTCCGACATCACTCTGACAGCCAATCCTTCCAGGGTCACTTGAAAGGCCAGAAGCGCCTGAAACACCGCTTTCAACTCTAGGCAGTTGATGGACCACTCAGACTCTTCGGGTGTCCATAGACCCTGGGCATGCTTCCCCTTGCAGTGTGCGCCCCAGCCCTTCAGGCTGGCATCTGTTACCACTAGGCACCAAACGGGGAGCGTCAGCGGCATTCCTCGCCGCAGCATGCTGTCCGAGAGCCACCACTCCATGCTGAGATGGGCCGCAGGGAGCCAAGTAAGGCTGCATTGGTAATCCTGAGAAATAGGAGACCATCTCCGGAGTAGGGAATACTGTAGAGGTCTCAGGTGCGCTCTCACCCAGGGTACCACTTCCATCGTGGCTGTCATCGATCCCAGCAGCTGAACAACGTCCCAAGCTCGCGGGCGGGGCATCCTCAGGAGCAGACGGACCTGATTCTGAAGCTTGCACCGCCTTAGCTCGGGTAGGAACACATAGCCCAAGACTGTGTCGAACCTGGCCCCCAAAAACTCTAGAGATTGTGAAGGGGACAGGTGACTTTTGGCCATATTGACGACCCAGCCTAGAGATTGCAGTACTCTGGCTGTAGCTTGTAAGCTCTCTGTTGCAGAGTCTGCTCTGATGAGCCAGTCGTCTAGGTACGGGTGAACCCTGATACCTTCTCGCCTGAGAAAAGCAGCTACTACCAGGAGTGGAGGCTCAGAAGAGTGGGAAAGGCAGGGAAAGGGCGAACCTATATGCCTGCATCCACTGTTGGTGGGTAAGGACAGGGAAAGCAAGGCAATATGTCCACATCCACAGAGGTATGGGTAAGGCAGGGAAAGGGCTAACCTATGTGCCTTTAAAGTGAAGCTGCTATAGCCTCCAACACCCCGGTTAACAACTGGCAAGCCAGGAACCACCTCCCGGCAGATTTTTCTGGAGCTCGAACAAGCTGCAGCCACCCTGCTAAGGGAGATAGAGAATACTGAAGAGGCAGTGGAGCTAGCTGGCCAAGAGGGCACTGTGTAAGTTTGAGTGCTCTCTATCTCCCCTGCTGGTTGATGGACATAACCCATAAGTAATGGATTCATCTGCTTGATGACAAGGAAAGGTAATTTAGTGGTATGGAGGGCTCAAACTTTCCACCACAAACGTACTAAGAAGAATAGTACACTGGAGCCCCTCGTTCACAGAACACTAGACCAGTGGTTCCCAAACCTCATCCTGAAGGCACCCCAGCCAGTCAGCCACATTTGATTAACAGTGGGCCAAGCATCAATGGATCATAGGCAAACAAGAGATTAGGATGCAAAAGATAGCTAAAATTAAGAGAGATCAAGATCAATTAGATTATACACAGGAATTTGTGTTTCCCTGGAAGGATAAGGGTCATAAATCACACCACAATAGGAAAACTAAAGTCACATTTATCAATTCATCAAGTGATTCATCAGAGGACAAGGTACCCCAGAGGGGATAGCTCATCCAAAACGAACAGTGAATCTTCAGCATCACCAGCTTTATCATCTGCAACCCGGGCAGATACATCCTAGGCACAGAAACATAAGAGGCAATCAGCCGCATGCATTGGCAGCCCAAGAGAAATTAAATTTGGCATTTACATGGTATGTAACATAGTAAATGACGGCAGATAAAGACCTGTGATCCAAGAAAATATTTGGAAGAAACATATAGGCAATTGCATGATGGTCAGTTTTACAGGCATTTAGATGAGGATCCTACATAGCAGATATCTGAAGTACTTCAACAAGTCTCGAGTACAGAAGTACATAATGGACTTACTTCATCTAAGGAACATAAATTTCTTTTCCGGGAATACTCTGTTATTCCAATTATATATTTCATTCCAAATATCCATAAATTTCTTTGTACCCAGTAGACTGACTGTATCCCGGAGGGGCTCTACATTGGAGCCGCTATCCCAATACTTGGATCACCATCTCTAACCCTGAGTTGACACAGTCACTGTCCTATGTTCAAGACTCTATGCATCTTTTACAAATGTTAGGGGAATGTAAGTTTTCCCAGTCACAGTATCCCATATTAGTGACCTTAGATGTCACAGTGCTATACACAAATGTCCCGCAAATGGCAGCTTTGAAATTAACACTTCATACACAAACTGTAGCACAGGTACAAAGAACAAGTTCCAACCACACACTGGATTTTTTCATTTTTCAAGAAGCTTTTTTTCTTCAATTGTCTGGAGTGGCGATGAGGGCTGCTTTCGCTCCTACAACTGGTTAAATCAGTCTCCACAATTTGAGTCTATTTTTTTCTGGAAGAGATTTATAGATGACATTTTTTGTGTCTGGTTAGGGGATGAAAGTTCCCTAGGAGAATCTGTATCATGGCTGAACAACTGTGATCATGCCATACAGTTTACATACACATGTTCAAGGTCTAACATCCATTTTTTGGACATGGAAGTGGCACGAAAGGACAATAAGTGCCAGACAAAAAATTTTTTAAAACCAACTGACAGGGACACTTCTCCAATATGGGAGTTGCCACCCACGACAATTAAAAGATAGTTTACCATACTCTCAATTTCTCAGATTTCGTAGAGTTTGTGATGCTGAAACTGATTTCAAGATTCAAGCGGAAAAATTGAGAAAAAAAAAAATCACTGGTTGGGAGAGGTTACCCGTCTTCAGTAGTCAAGAAAGCATACTTGCATGCTAAATACAGTAACAGGGATTTATTATTAAAAGATATGCGAAGATCAACATTAGAAGATAAAGTTCACACTTTTGTTTTGCATTATGTACAAGGGGGGGGAGGAAGTGGCAAAAATCATCAGACAAAATTGGGACATTATGAAAACACATCCAATGTTTGAAGATCATAGCTTGTGGTCAGCTTTTTCCAGGAGGTTGTAATCTGAAAGATTTATTAAGTCCGGCCGACCTCCCGCCTAGTGAGTGCGATACATCTAAAAGAGGTGGACATTTTAAGTGCGGACATTGCAGCACCTGAGATGTTATTCTTGAATGCTCAGAATTCATTAATCCTATGGACTTTAAAAGTTACAGTTTGACATCTAATATTACTTGAGAATCCAAAAATGTAGTGTATTGGTTAAGGTGCCCTTGCAACAAATTGTATGTGGGGAAAACCACGAGACGGCTGCACACCAGGCTGATTGAACATAAATTCTGTATTTCCAGACAGAACTACTATCACTACTACTTAACATTTATAAAGCGCTACCAGGGTTACGCAGCGCTATACAATTTAGCGCAGAGGACAGTCCCTGCTCGAAGGAGCTTACAATCCAAAGGACAAAAAAGTGCAGTCAATCAAATTGGGGCAGTCTAGATTTCCTGAATAGATGAATAATGGTTAGGTGCCGAAAGCGACATTGAAGAGGTGGGCTTTGAGCAAGGATTTGAAGATGGGCAGGGAGGGGGCCTGGCGTATGGGCTCAGGGAGTTTATTCCAAGCATGGGGTGAGGAGAGGCAGAAAGGGCGGAGCCTGGAGTTGGCAGTGGTGGAGAAGGGTACTGAGAGGAGGGATTTGTCTTGAGAGCGGAGGTTACGGGTAGGAACGTAAGGGGAGATGAGAGTAGAGAGATAAGGAGGGGCTGCAGATTGACTGCATTTGTAGGTTAATAAGAGAAGCTTGAATTGTATGCGGTACCTGATCGGAAGCCAGTGAAGTGACTTGAGGAGAGGGGTGATATGAGCATATCGGTCTAGGCGGAAGATAAGACGCGCAGCAGAGTTCTGAACGGATTGAAGGGGGGGATAGATGGTTAAGTGGGAGGCCAGTGAGGAGTAGGTTGCAGTAGTCAAGGCGAGAGGTAATGAGTGGATGAGAGTACGGGTGGTGGGCTCAGAGAGGAAAGGGTGAATTTTGCTGATGTTATAGAGAAAGAAGCGACAGGTCTTGGCTGTCTGCTGGATATGCGCAGAGAAAGAGAGGGAGGAGTCGTAGATGACTCCGAGGTTGCGGGCAGATGAGACGGGGAGGATGAGGGTGTTATCAACTGAAATAGAGAGTGGAGGGAGAGGAGAAGTGGGTTTGGGTGGAAAGACAATGAGTTCGGTCTTGGCCATGTTCAGTTTCAGGTGGCGGTTGGACATCCAGGCAGCAATGTCAGATAAGCAGGCCGATAATTTGGCCTGGGTTTCCGCAGTGATGTCAGGTGTGGAGAGATAAAGCTGGGTGTCGTCAGCATAAAGATGATATTGGGAACCATGAGATGAGATCAGCGAACCCAGGGAAGAGGTGTAGATTGAGAAAAGAAGGGGTCCAAGGACAGATCCCTGAGGAACACCAACAGAGAGCAGGATGGGGGTAGAGGAAGATCCATGAGAATGTACTCTGAAGATACGGTGGGAGAGGTAAGAGGAGAGGACAGAGCCCTGGAATCCAAATGAGGACAGTGCGGCAAAGGATTAGATTATGATGGACAGTGTCAAAAGCGGCGGATAGGTCAAGGAGGATGAGGATGGAGTAGTGAACTTTGGATTTTGCAAGGAACAGGTCATTACAGACTTTAGTGAGTGCCGTTTCTGTCGAGTGTAGAGGGCGAAAACCGGATTGCAGCGGATCGAGGATGGCATGAGAGGAGAGAGGCAGCGGCTGTGAACGGCGCGTTCAAGTATCTTGGAGAGGAAGGGTAGGAGGGAGATGGGGCGGTAGTTGAAAGGACAGGTAGGATCTAGTGATGGTTTTTTGAGGAGTGGTGTGACTACAGAATGCTTGAAGGTGTCAGGGACAGTTGCAGCGGAGAGAACAGAGGTTGAGAATATGACAGATGGGGGGGGGGGGTGACAGTAGGAGAGATGGTGTTTAGTAAGTTGGTGGGGATGGGATCAGAGGAACAGGTGGTGCATTTCGAGGAGGAAAGAAGGTGGGAGGTTTCCTCTCCGGTGATATCAGGAAAAGAGGAGGAGGAGGCCTAGGTTAGTTGGTTGAGGGAGTGGGTTAAAGGGTGAAGAGGAGGAGGTGGCTTGGTAGTGTATTTGAGGTTGATCTTCTGAACCTTGTTGTGGAAGCAGTCAGCCAGTGATTGAGGAGAGAGTGAGGGGGGGTGGGAGCAGAGGGCACTTTGAGGAGGGAGTTGAGGGTGGCGAAGAGACGACGAGGGTTGGTGCCGAGAGAATTAGTCAATTGGGTGTAATAGTCCTGTTTGGCGAGGAACAGGGAGGACTGGAAGGAGGATAGCATGAATTTGTAATGAATGAAGTCAGTATGGGTGCAAGATTTCCTCCAGAGGCGTTCAGCAGCTCAGGCGCAGGATCAAAGGTATCGGATGCAAGGTGTCAGCCAGGGCTGGGGATTAGTACGCCTTGTGGGACGGGGGATGGATGGTGCAAGGGTGTCCAGAGCAGAGGAGAGAGTGGCGTTGTAAGCAGAGACAGCCTTGTCGACAGACTCGGAGGACATGATGGAAGGGAGGCGATTAGAGATACTAGAGAATAAGGTGGGAGGGTCGACAGCCTGGAGATTCCTGGAAGTAGTGGTTAGTGTTGGGCGGGACTGAGGGGGAGGGTGATGAAGTGTGAAGGTGATCAGGTGATGATCAGAGAGAGGAAGAGCTGAGGCGCAGAATTTGGAGGGTGAGCAGGTAGAGGAGAGGACGAGGTCAAGACAATGGCCAGTTTGGTGAGTAGGGGTAGGTTGAAGGAGGATGTCAGAGTGAGGAACTGAGAAGCGTAAGAGTCGGATGGGTCATCAGCGTGTATGTTAAAGTCTCCAAGAATGAGGGACGGAGATGAGGTTTCAAGAAAAACGGAGAGCTAGGCATCAAAGTCAGTAAGGAAGGAAGAGGGGGACTTATCAGGGGGGCAGTAAATGACTGCAACTCTGAGTGGCAACGGGTAGAATAGACAGATGGAGTGAACTTCAAAGGATGAGAAGCAGTGAGATTGCGGTAGGAGGAGGGGTTGAAAACTACAGGAGGGCGAAAGTAGAAACCCGACGCCTCCTCCGCGGCCAACTGGGCGGGGAGTGTGGGAGAAAAGATAACCTCCATGGCATAGGGCCGCAACTGAGGCAGAGTCATTAGGGGTGAGCCAGGTTTCAGTTAGGGCGAGCAGTTGAAGGGAACAGGAGATGAAGAGATCATGGGTGAAGGAAAAGTTTGTTGCAGACCGAGTGGGCATTCCACAGGGCACACGAGAAGGGGAGGGAAGAGGGAGGGAGGAGGGGAATAGAGATGAGATTGGAGACATCCCGGAATCGTTTGCATGGATAGGACGAGGACAGGTGTGGAGGACCAGGATTGGGATTAATGTCCCCAGCGGAAAGCAGGAGGAGTAAGCTTGTACAGAGAAGAGTAGGAGAGGTACGACGACAGCGACGAAGGCGAGATGTACTCAGATAGAAAGGAGATGGATGAATAGAAGGAAGGAAATGTTTAAGGTTGAGAGCTGAGAAAAAGGAAGAGGAAAAAAAAGAGATGGTGAGATGACGAATACAGATGGTGGAAATTGTGTTCCTGCAGTGTACAGTGGTTTAAGATGGAGAAACAAATTAGGAAGGGACAGTGCCAAGAAGAAAAAGTGTACTGGAGCCATAAGTAGCAACTGGGAGAAAAATAGATGTAAAGAGAAAAATGCCCCGTGTGCCGTTAGGCACCTAGAGCGCAAAATAGGAGCCCCACTAGTAGCACATTGTGTCACAGCTAAGCACACATTTGGAGATTTGAGATGCTGTATGATAGAACAATGTCTATGCGGAGAGGGGACACAGATAGATTACACACACAGAGAGAGCAGCGCTGGATCCACTGTCTCAACACTTTAGAGCCAAAAGGGTGAATTCCTCAATGGAATGGAGAAGTGTTTTTATAACACAGCTGGGATTGTTTTCAATACAGCATGGATCTTTAACAATATAGCATTGCTTCATTGACTTTTGTGAGACAGTGCTGGTTGTTCAGCAAAGTTGTTGAATGACAGATAAAATGTCAGTGGTTTTTGATTGGATGAAGCCAGTTGGGCGTCTGTATATAAGCAAGACACCATTTTGAAAAAAAGTTTACCAGAAAATGCTGCTGAGATAATGGTATGTATGTTTTTTGTTAGAGCATGGCCATATAATTTTTATACTGTGGCGGTCTCACAATAATTCTGTTTTTCAGGTGGCGTACAGGCACAAGATAAAAGCAGGCAATTCCCTTGAGAAAGCTGGTGGCGAAACTGATCCCCGTCAGGATTGATGCAAGAAGTTAAGTGCTGGCTATTTGTGCTTGATAAAAGAAGCTCTATTTTGAATTATTTTATATTACATTTATGTCCAATACATAAATGGGAAAGAAAAGAGAAAATATCAATTAAAACAAACATTAAGGAAAAATATCATCTTTGTTAGTCCACATTATTGTCCACAATTGGGGGATCCAAGATCAGAAAAACAATCTCAAAAGAAAATAAGAAAAACACGGAATGGTTAATCTTACAATTCATATTTTCTGAGGGAGGAAGGTTAATCGGTAATTGCAGCCGGTACAGTGGTAACTTAAAGGAAGTTGCTGCAGAGGGTTCTTCATCTGTTCTTTTAACTCCACAAACTCTTGTAATTTCCTGGGTTCAACAAATAAGTAATCAGGAAATAAAACACTTACAAGGGAATCGCTCTAGGAAGGTCCCACCTAGGGCAATGATTCTTGGCTTAAAAGCCAAGAGTTCACACCTCCTAGTCTGCAATTCCCTTGATATGTCAGGAAATATATTTACCGTATTTTTCGGACTATAAGACGTACTTTTTCTCCCCAAATTTGGGAGGAAAATGGGGGGTGCGTCTTATAGTCCGAATGTAGAGATTTCCCTCCCTCCCTCCGAGTTCGGGATCGCCCTCCCCCCCGGCCCTGTCACCACTTCTCCCTACTCACGTCATGCGATCTTCCCTGGTGGTCTAGTGACGTTGGGGCAGGAAAGAGCCCGCTCTTTCCTGCCCAGCGCACTGCTCTCCATCCTCCTGTATGCAGCCTGACGGTCTCGGCGAGATTCAAAATGGCCGCCGGGACTTCAATTCTCGGCGGCCATTTTGAATCTTGCCGAGACCGTCAGGCAGCATACAGAAGGACGGAGAGCAGCGCGCTGGGCAGGAAAGAGGGGGCTCTTTCCTGCTCCGACGTCACTAGACCACCAGGGACGATCGCGTGACGTGAGTAGGGAGAAGTGGTGACAGGGCCGGGGGGAGGGCGATCCCGAACTCGGAGGGAGGGAGGGACTCGGACAAGACGCACCGGAGCACCTAGGTTTTAGAGGAGGGAAAAAGGAAAAAAAAATTTTCCTATTTCCCTCCTCTAAAACCTAGGTGCATCTTATGGTCCGGTGCGTCTTATAGTCCGAAAAATACGGTATCTTTGAACCCAAAAAAACTATCAGCCATATGTCGGAAATACAATTTCAAAACATTGTTCCTATCTAAATCAAAGGCAAAAGTCACTAATAATATAATTCTATATACAGGGTATTTTAGGAAAACTTATCTTTCTCAAGTTATTTTTCCTTAATTGGTTCTCCAGAAGTTCCAATTTTTTTTTACAAGAAACAAATTGTCCTTCATTACCAGATTAACTGATTTTCATAGAGAAATCATTTCCGAAATCAAAGTCTTTATTTTTTTTATCTTGGACTTCCACTTTGTTAGATAAGTATTGATATAATCACATATTTATTCCTAAAACATTTTTGAAGAAGAGAGTTATTCACACTCTGCAGCACTTCCCATAGTGCGTCCATTGTGACATTGTTTGGCTTCACCAGGTCCAATTTCTCCACAGAAACTGCTCCAGATATCTTCAGAGGCAGAGCTCACTCTCCGATCCCCCAGTTGGTTTATTATCCGGAGTCAATGCTGTGCCAGGACCTCCTCGGAACGCGTGAAAATCCTAACCCACTTCGGGCATTTCCACTGTCGACCGTCATAGCAAAGCATTACTGTTTCCGGGTCTTGGAGAGGTCATGCCAACAGGGGGACTCAAAGTCACTCCCTCTCCACTGAGATTCGGCAATAAAGCCTTGCTGTTCCCCGAAGCAGGAACTGATATCCCCGACATTATGACCCCGAATCTCTCCAAAATAGACTGAGAAGTGGTGGGAAACCCAGCCGTGTTCGAGGAGGGCAACACCACGGCTTTGCCTTTCTTCTTCCCCATTCTCTGGGGAGCGTGCCTACTTCTTCAGGTATTCTGGTGTAAAACAAGAACTCAACTAACGTACATCCTCCCTCGATGCCATCTTGGATCCTCCAGTTTGGGACACTCTTTGTCTGGTTTCTCCTCAGAGGCCTGTCTGACATGGGTAACCCTTCAGCATAGCCCTCTGAGTCATTGAAACACGGAAGCCCCTCCACCACTTACAAGGTGGTGTCCCTTCAGAGGGGAAGAAGCTCTATTTTGATATTTTAATTGCAAAGAAAAAAGAAAAAAAACTTGAGGTTTTTTGACCCATGATTGAGCTGTGTACCTATTTAGTGCTAAAAACTCTGTCTGTGCTGTGGCACTGAGCACGGTAAGGCTTCTGAGGTCTTTTAACTCCTAATGAAAACATTTAAAACCCTTAAAACAGAAAAAATCTGTGGAATACTGATCATGTTAACACTACAAGAGTATCCTATATAATAAAAAGCACCTCCAACGCTCTGAAGCTGACTCCGTGGCAGTGAACGTTTGAAGGGTTCGTGCTGCCTCTAACACTGTGTCCATCTCCTGAATTGACATCACGTACTTCCAGATTCATCACAAACAGCACTGACCAACCACAGGATAGCAGCACGAGGCAGCAACGTCTATAGCCTTCCCTTCGAGTTCGTTCCCTCAGAGTCCTGCCCTCGCAGAAAGAGAAAATGACATCAGCAGGTGGGACTCAGAGGGAACGAAGTCGAAGGGAAGGCTACAGACTGGCAGGGCAGGCTACAGACGGGCAGGGCTTTCAAAGACGCGGCCGCTTGGCGAAGGGAAGGCTACAGACAGGCAGGGCAGGCTACAGACGGGCAGGGCTTTCAAAGACGCGGCCGCTTCGTCGAAGGGAAGGCTACAGACAGGCAGGGCTTTCAAAGACGCGGCCGCTTCGACGGAGGTAAACAGGGGAACAAGGAGAATCGATGGGTGGCTGGAGGGGGGGCAGGGGAGAGAGGAGACACTCGCACCTAGCGGTCTCGCTCTCTCTCACACACAGTCTCTCAAACATACACACTCCGAGAAAACCCTTGCTAGCACCCGTTTCATGTGTGTCAGAAACGGGCCTGTTTTACTAGTATATAATATTGTTCACAGTGTGTGGTTAGAGCTTTGAAATTAATTCATTGTGAATTACAACAATTTGCTGAATCAATGGAACATGAAAATTTTTTTTATATCAGTGGCGGAATTAACATTACCAAAAATTATTTTATGTTCCAGGAGCAATTTTATTTGCAAATATAGGGAGTGGCCATGGGGGCCACAGTAGCCCCCACGGTCACTTGCCTTTACATAATGAATTTTGAGCAGAAATTTCTCAACAATCTAATTATATGCCATACTGTGCTTTGGAAGCGCTTTATTGATGATGTTTTCCTGATTTGGATGGGTAAAGATAGTTTATTGCAATTTTTGACCTTTTTATGTTTCAACAATTTTTATTGATGATTCAACATTTTCAATACAACCTTTAACTCCAACATGTAACACATTAGATAGCATACCATAGTCATGGGAGTATAGCATTTGCTTTCATCAATGTTTTTGTAATATTTTCCCCCCACTTACCCCCCAACCAATATCTCTGTACCCAGCAGACTGGCACACTTGATTCTGAATTAACCAACAAAATAACATATGAAATTCCTCCACTGCCTCCCGTTATATTCAATATAATAAGTCCCCTATCTACGTTCTCTACCCTTCCCCCCTCTCTCCCTACACAACTTATCAATATATTTTTTACAGACAGCCTTGTTTAGAGAAGCAATTCACCTCTATTATACATGCATCCTCTCTCCCAACAAGCTCAAATTTAGCTAAACACCCTCCCCCCTCCCATCTTGTTCCCGACCCCCCCCCCCCCCCCCCCCCCATTTGCATGCGTTACCCTCACCTTGTCACTCCCTATCCATGTCGTACTCCATGGTAACCTATTCAGGACGTGACTACATGCTCTTGGGGATATATTATTAAGGTAACACTGCCAAACAGCCAGAAATCTCTCCTGACTCTTTGGTGATAATCTCACCCCTCTGGATTCCCAGATCATAAGTTGATGAAACTTGTTCCTCCAATACCAATAGGAGGGCAGTATGTCTGACAGCCAGTGATTGAGAATACATTTTTCCCCAGTATACAGGCTTTTAATATCATTTGCTCACCTCTTTGACCCACTCTCCACTGCCCCGAACCACTAAACATCATTCTTTCAAATGTTAGCCCGACCGTATAGCCCAGTATCCTACTTGCATTACTCTTTGCCAAAACAATTTGATATGTCTGCACGTCCAAATGCAATGCATGAACGTTGCTCCTTCTTGTTTGCACTTTTGGCATCTATCATCCTCTACTACTCCTGCATGAAATGCCCTCCTCTAAGTATGCTCTGTGTACCGCTCTGAACTGACATTCTTGAAGTTCCGTGCTATGTACTACTCGTGATATCCCCATCAACGCCCTTCCTATAAGTGCCTCAGAGATTTGTTTCTGTGCATCCTTACTCCATCTCGCTGCTACCTCTACTACCTTCCTCGGTACCTGCTCTCTCTCCATTGCCCTACAAAACCAGGAAACAAACTTGTCCCACAGCATCGCCCTCTAAAAACTCCCTCAATCTCCTTCCAAAACTGCACGTCAAGCTCACCTGAGAGAGGCTCTGCACGTAATGAGAGAGTTGATTATATGCCAAACACGCCATTTGCCCCCCCCCCCCCCCCCCCCCGACAATTATTCATAAAGTCAGCCACTGAGATCAATGTTCCGTTCTCCTGAATAAAATTTTCTAGCAATGTTATTCCCCTATCTTTTAACCTACGGTAAACATTATCTCCACCTGGTTGGAAATCACCATTGCCATGCAACGGTAGCAGTACACTGCTGGTCGGATCTTGCCCCCATCCAAGGAGTAACTCTCTCCATATATGCCTTAATGGCCCTAGGAGCAAGCTCTGCTTAACCCTCTCCAGCATCTTTTTCCGTGGTATGCAATTTTTGACCTTTTTAAATACCTGTGATCCCAATATCACGTTTGTCCGGCATATGGGAGGCGCTAGTGTAAACCTTTTGGACATACAGATTTCATGGGTCCAGGATCACTTTGTAACTCAAGTGTTTCGTAAAGAGATCAACATACTTTGCTGCATTATAGAAGCTTTCATCTGCAGAGGCTGTGCGACAGCATTCCTGTCAGGCAGTTTCTGCAGATTAAACAGCTTTGTTCAGATAATGGAGTATTTCTGGACCAAGCTAGATGAAGTCCAGATTTTTATGTGGCAATTTTTGACCTTTTTAAATAGCTGTGATCCCAATATCACATTTGTCCAAAATATCCAAAAATCTTTTGAATATAAAGATTTCATGGGTTCAGGATCACTTTGTAACACAAGTGTTTCATAAAGAGACTAATACAGAAGCTTTCATCTGCAGAGGATGTGCAACAGCATTCCTGTCAGGCAGTTTCTACAGATTAAACAGCTTTGTTCAGATGGGAGTTTTTCTGGACCTAGCAAGACAGTTAAAGCCCAGATTTTTGCAACGTGGCTATCCCAAACTAGTGCATAGAGCCTTCAAGAGAACTCGTAATGCTCAGAGAAAAAGAAGATACATACCTGTAGCAGGTATTCTCCGAGGACAGCAGGCTGAATATTATCACTGATTATCAATGATGGGTCATCATCCGCGACGGCCAAGGAGACCGGAACTTGTAAAAAAACAAGAACTTTCCAGAACACAGCGTCGCGCGGGACAAGACGCACCGCGCATGTGCGAACAGGTGCGGGAGCCTGCAACGCGTGTCGCCTTTAGTTTAATAAACAGCAAAAAAGAGAAAAGGAACAGCTCCAAAGGTGAGGAGGGTGGATTGTAATAATATTCAGCCTGCTGTCCTCGGAGAATACCTGCTACAGGTATGTATCTTCATTTTCTCCGAGGACAAGCAGGCTGAATATTATCACTGATGGGGTATCCCTAGTCCCCAGGCTCACGCAAAACAATGAACATTGGTCAACTGGGCCCCGCAACGGCGACTGACCTAAAAAGAAACGCAACTAAGTGAGAGTGTAGCCTGGAACAGAAGAGAAATGGACCTAGGAGGGTGGAGTTGGATTCTAAACCCCAAGCAGATTCTGCAGCACCGATTGCCCAAAGCGACTGTCGCGTCAGGTATCCTGCTGAAGGCAGTAGTAAGATGTGAATGTGTGGACAGATGACCACGTTGCAGCCTTGCAAATCTCCTCAATAAAGGCTGACTTCAAGTGAGCCACTGATGCAGCCATGGCTCTGACATTATGAGCCGTGACATGGCCCTCTAGAGTCAGACCAGCTTGGGCATAAGTGAAGGATATGCAATCTGCCAGCCAATTAGAGATTGTGTGTTTTCCGATGGCGACTCCCCTCCTGTTGGGATCAAAAGAAACAAACAATTGGGCAAACTGTCTGTAGGGCTTTGTCCGCTCCACGTAAAAGGCCAATGCTCTCTTACAGCCCAAGGTGTGCAGCTTGTCCTCACCAGGGCGGGTGTGTGGACGGGGAAAGAACGTTGGCAAGACAACTGACTGGTTCAGATGGAACTCCAATACCACCTTCGGCAAGAACAGGGCGAGTGCGGAGGACTACTCTGTTATGATGAAACTTGAAATAAGCTGAACGCACTACCAGGGCTTGGACTCACGAGCTGAAGTAACAGCCACCAAGAAAATGACCTTCCAGGTCAAGTACTTCAGATGGCAGGAATTCAGTGGCTCAAAAGGAGCTTTCATCAGCTGGGTGAGAACGACGTTGAGATCTCATGACACTGGTGGAGGTTTAACTGGGGGCTTTGACTCAAGCAAACCTCTCATGAAACGAACTACTAAAGGCTGTCCAGAGATAGGCTAACCTTCTACACGTTGGTGATAAGCACTAATTGCACTAAGGTGAACCCTTACGGAGTTGGTCTTCAGGAAAAGAAAAAAGGATCTAGGGCCTCCTCCATTTGAAAGAGTAACACTTTTTCGTGGAATCTTTCCTGGAAGCAAGCAAGACTCGGGAAACACCCTCTGAAAGACCTAAAGAGGCAACCTCTAAGTTCTCAACAACCAGGCCGTGAGAGTCAGAGACTGGAGGTTGGGATGTAGAAGCGACCCCTCGTTCTGAGTGACGAGGGTCGGAAAACAGTCCAATCTCCATGGTTCTTCGGAGGACAACTCCAGAAGAAGAGGGAGCCAGATCTGACGGGGCTAAAAAGGTGCAATCAGAATCATGGTTCCTCAATAAAATATATTACCTTCCTGAAATTAAACAATCCAAGGTGAATCCAATAGAGAATGCTCAACCTCCAGAATTGAATCTTCAGGATATATTGGCTTTGTTGGAGGAATCCATGTCGGAAGTCTTAAATCGAAGGACCCTTTTGATATCTTTTGTCTTTGAGCAAGACTTAAATGCGTTGTTGAAACTTTATTTTAAAAAATCTCAAAAACTATTTTGTGGTCAAAAGATATGGATATTTCCGGATGTGGCAAGAACTACACAGGACCGTAGGAAAATTTTCCTTGCTTATAGAGAAGAAGTTAAATCTATGGGAGCTAATTTTCTGTTGTCATATCCCTGTAAATGTTGTATAAAATATTTGGGAAATAAATATATTTTTTATGAGCCAGAACAACTTAAAATGTTTATAGAAAGTAAAAAGCTGTCTAGATAGTTGGTGTAAAATAATTAAGATATGGTAGAGTAATTCTGGGTTTTAGGGCCAGGCCATATGCCTTTTCTCTTTTTGAAATACCTGATTTGATCTTCTCATCTACTTTCTCCACCCCCTTACAAATAATGGTGGTCTAAGGAAGCATTTAAAAAGAGTTTCTTATAAAAAGTTTTTTTTGTTTAGAATGCATAGACTATATACCAATAATTTTGATAAATTTCAATTATATAACTCAAAATTCGATCTATGTAATCCATGCTGTGTTGCAATTTATAAGTTTGTCTTGTAAATGTCAAGAAATTAAAGAATAAATTAAAAAAAAAAAAAAAAAAAAAGAATCATGGTTCCTCGGTCTTGCTTGAGTTTCAGTAAAGTCTTCCCTACTAGAGGTATGGGAGGATACACATACAGAAGGCCCGGAATAGAATCCCAGCCCTTCTTCCCCTGGTGGAACGGGTTCGACCGCACTGGCCTTTAGAAGGGCAGAGAGTTCCTCTGCAACTACCCGCTTGTGCTGGGGAGCTGAAGGAATGAGATCCCGGTGGGCAATTTGGAGGCTTGGATACCAGATTTAGAGTGTATCCTAACTGGACTATTTGAAGAACCCACCCGTCGGAGGTTATAAGAGGCCACCTTTGGTGAAAAAAATATCAACCTCCCCCCAACAGGCAAGCCATCCGGCATGGACACTTTTACTGCGGCTATGCTGCACTGGAGCCAGTCAAAAGCACGTCCTTTGCTTTTGCTGGGGGGCCGCAGGGGCCGTAGGCGCACGGCGTCGACGGGAATGCGCATGGTGGGACTGAGCCTGAACTGGCTGCCAAGAAGCAGGAGTGTACCTATGCCTGTTATAGGAATAGGGAGCACTCCTCTTCCCCCAAAGAAACCTCCTAGAAGAGGAGGCGGTAGCAGAAGACGTCCAGCGGAAGAGAGAATCCATGACATCATGGTGCTTTTTGATCTGATCGACCATGTCCTCTACTTTTTCTCCAAAAAGATTATCCCCCCGGCAAGGAACATCCGCCATTCGCTGCTGGGTCTTAAGATCCAGGTCAGAGACACGCAGCCATGAGAGTCTATGCATCACTGTACCTTGAGCAGCTAGGATGCCACATCAAAAGTGTCGTAAGACCCCCTGGCCAGGAATTTGCGACACGCCTTCTGCTGGTGAAAAGGTTCAGCGAGCTCAGGAGGAAGTGCTTCAACTAAACTGGACAGCTGCCTCACCGAGTTCCGTAAGTGGATGCTCGTGTAGAGCTGGTAAGTTTGGATCTTGGCGGTGAGCATAGCAGCCTGATACGTTCTCCTCCCAAAAGAATCCAATGTCCTAGACTCTCTGCCTGGGGGGGGCGCCGAGGCATAGTCTCTAGTACTCTTGGCTCTTCTGAGAGCAGAGTCCACCACCATGGAATCGTGAGAAAGTTGGACCGTCCACTCTCAATTGGAGGAGTAGGATCAGAGGGAAGCCCAAACGACTCTTCCTCCGAAAAGTATCTGGAGTCTACCTCCTCTTCCGACGAGCGCTCCTCATCGGTATTGGACAAAAGCTCCCTAAGAGCAGCCCGAACCCAAGCCTGTCTCGACGTCGAGGATCGACGACCTCGTGGGGTGTCGAGCTCGGGGGGGGTGTCGAGCTTCCTCCATCGACGTTGAGGGGGAATCGACCCGGGAGGCAGCCGACACCGGTAACCCAAGCGGTACCAAGGACAGGGATCTCCTCACAGGTGATGGCCCAAATGCTGCCTCTGCAGTCGGTACGGAAGGCGCAAGCACCCCGACACCGAGGCAGACTGGCAAAGCAACCCTTCCAGAAGCTCTGGAAGAAGGGCCCTGATGCGCTGGGGGGCCGGTGCAGGAGTCAGTTGCAGAATCTGAGGGGGCTCGAGAGCCAGTACCAGGCTGCTAGATGACTGACGCATCGGCACCTCCTGAATGGAGGGGTGAGCGGTCCTCCCGGCGCCGACGCTTCTCGGGTGCTGACTCCCTCAGCTCCCCAGAGTTCTCGGTACCGTGCATGGAAGGAGAGCGATGACGGTGCTTCTTAGCCTTCGCTCAACACCCGTCATTGAGACTCCTCGGTACCGAAGAGGAGGACGTGGAATCCTCACGCCTCCTCGGGGCCAGGTCCGACGAAGGTCGGTCCCAGGGGGCCTGCATAACAGTAGGCCTCAAGACAGATGGAGACCCACTCGATGCCTCACTGCTCCCAGCACGGTGCGGTCGTTCGGCAGCCATTACCTGAACACGCGATGTCACTGCTTCCCTCGACATCGACGCTGCCGACCTCAGTACCGATGTCGATGCCAACGTCGAAGGACCGGACCGATCTGGAAAAAAAGTTTCTCACACTGAACCTCTCGGGTCCATTTTTTCATCGATTTACACAGCTCACAGGCAGCTGGAAGATGGTCAGGCCCAAGACACTGAAGACACCACGCGTGGGGGTCGGTACTCGAAATGGTCCGGTTGCAGCAAGTACAACGCTTGAAACAGCTGGGAGTCTTCGATGACATGGGCGGGGAAAACAGCGGCAGCAAAATTAAATGGCTTGATGGTGCCAAATAAAAAAAGGGCACAAAAAAAAAAAGGGAAAAAAAAAAAAAAAAAAAAAAAAAGACTCGGCCGAGCAGCCTAAGGGCGGCCACGACAAAAAAAAAAAAAAAAAAGAAAACTTAAAAAGGTGAAGAAATCTAAAAATTAAAGGAAAAAGGGACTTTTTTTTTTTTTTTTTTTTTAAATATTAGAAGGGTAGTAAAGATGAGAAGAAGAAAATGAAGGGGGAAATCGGTAAACGTTTACCTGGGTCTCCTGAGCCAACAACAACAAAAAAAAAAAAAAAAACACAGTAGCCAGAAGGGATGTGCTTCTTCGATCACAGATTGAAAAGAACTAAAGGCGACACGCTCGCGTCATGGGTAGGAACTTGCTCGTGCATGCGCGGTGCATCTTGTCCCGCACGACGCCTCATTCTGGAAAGTTCTTGTTTTTTTACAAGTTCCGGTCTCCTGGGCCGTCGCGGACGACGACCCATCAGTGATAACATTCAGCCTGCTTGTCCTCTGAGAACGTGGTTAATTGGTAGCACAAGGGAACATAAGGAACACCGAATCATCTGCATGTTGCCTTATTTTTCACAAGTGTATCAGACTGAACGGGTTATTTGCAAGCACTGGAATATTTTGTTATTATATTCAGGATCCGAGTCTATTCCCAAGTTTACTTACACTAGAAGCAAAAATCTGGTAGAACTGGTGAAAAGACAAACAGTGGGAGGGAATGATTGCAGTATGTGGGGTCACTATGCACGTTGCCACTATGTGTACTGTAGATATGCATTAACTACAGATGTTGTTCAAATCCCTAACACTAATAAATTATCAGCTATGGTAGCATACTGACTGCATATCACAACAAGTTATTTATGGGATCAAATGTCCTTGTAACAAATGGTATTTGAGACAAACTAGAAGAGCAATTAAACATAAGATAGCACAGCACCTTAGTAATTTAAGGGTAGGTAGAGATGAGACTCCCCTTGTTGATCATTGGACTCAAGCAGGTCATAGAGTTTCTGATGTGCAATTTATAGTTTTATAACAAATCCGGTTACAATGAGGAAGTGATATAACAACATAAGGAATGAGCAACAGATGAGATTTTTAGATGGAAAACAGTGGAGCCTTATGGTCTCAATAAAGAAATTAAATGGGCACATGTGTGATGTCATCATTCAAGATATATTTATTAGGATTTATTTACCGCCTTTTTGAAGGAATTCACTCAAGGCAGTGTACAATAAGAATAAATCAAACATGAGCAACAAACAATTACAGCAATAAAAATATTCAAACAACAATACAAAGAATGGCATAGTATACTACTTACAATGTCAACACAATACGTAATAGAACATTTTAATTGACAGTGTAGGGTATAAGCAAAGATGGAACATACAGACAGATATGAGTAAGAGGAGTTAGAAAGTAAGGCTACTAATTTAAAGAAAGTTGAACATGCAATCAGAGAGATGGTTAGAATATAGATAGGTAAGAGAGTAAGAGGAGTTAGAAAATAGGTTGACAAATTTAAAGAAAGATGTACATGAGGTCAGAGAGATAGTTAAATATTATCTCAGCTAGGGTAGGAGTGAACAAACATGTCCTGCTGCAGTATGTGCAGTCCGTATCACTTCTTGTGTGTGTGAGCGAGACTAACAAGTTAGTTACTTCTTCCATTAAAGGCCTGGTTGAAGAGCCAAGCATTCACCTGCTTCCTAAAGTAGAGAAAGTCTTGAGTTAAGCATTGCCTTTCAGGGAGTGCATTCCAGAGTGTGGGGGCTTGTGGGTAGCACATCATGTAATGTGTATTGGAGAGGGTGTGGTTAGTGATAGTCTTTGGAGATGTGTAGAGGATCATCCTATTCTTCAGGTACTCAGGGCCATTTCCTTTAAGGACCGTGAAGATCAGACAGGAGTTTTTAATTTAGCCCTGTATTGTACTGGTAGCCAGTGAAGTTTTTGCAAACATGGAGTGATGAAGTCATTTGCTGCAGCATTCTGAATCAATTATTGCTGGTGCAGGCCCTTTGTAGCCAGACCATTGTAGTGCATTACAGTAATCCAGTCTTGATGCTATCATGGCATGCACAACTGGAATAAGATTTACCTTCTCGATGTAAGGAGAGAAGCAGATTAGCTATCACAAATAGTAGAAGCAGCTCTTGAAGGTTGCCTGGATTTGGGGAATCAGAGTAAGTGTCTAACTCTAATCCAAGGTTCCTGACTTGTGATTTGAGGGGGAGTTTGTACTTCCCAAAAGAGATTTTGATGTCAGGTACTTGAGTTCAGGCAAAGTTTGTTGTGTTTTGCCCATTCTTGAATTGATGTTAGACAGGTAATCAGTTTATTCAGGGTTGTAGGTAAGTCAGGTTCAATGGGTATGAGTAGCTGCACATCATCCATGTAGATGTAGAACAGAGTGTCCATTGACAAAATCAGCTTGGCTAGTGGCTTGAGGTAGATACTGAACAGAATAGGTGACAGGTCAGTGCTCATGGTGGCAATGAGTTGCTGCCAAACATTATGGATTGTTGCCTGTCTGATAGATAGGATCTGAAACAAGCAAGTACTGTTCGATACCTGTTTCTGTCAGTCATGCTAGCATGATATCATGATCCACAGTGTCAAAAGCTGCTGAGAAATCTAGCAGTACTAACACCGAGACGAACCCCCTGTGAAGATCATCTGGTAGGAATATGAAGACCGTTTCTGTTCCATAACCAGGCCTGAATCCAGATTGACATGGATCTAGCCAGTTTCTCTCTTCTAGCCAATCACTGAGTTGAACACAGTCTGTTTGTTTTATGAGTTTCCCTAGAAATGGGATGTTCGATACTGGCCTGTAACTTTCAAGTTTGTCCTGGTCAAAGTTGTTTTTCTTAAGCAAAGGATGAACCACTGCCCTTTTTAAAATGCTGTTGGCAGTTGCCCATTAGAAAGAGAGGAGTTCACAATTTTTGTGGCACCTCCTTCTATAAAGGCCCATACTTGCCTGCTGCAGTATGGTTGATGGGCACGGGTCAAGGAAGCAGGTACTTGGTCGAAGGTCATTGGGTTAAGTACATTAGTATTTCCACACTGGGAGAGACCAAAAGGTCCATCAAGCCCAACATCCTCTTTCCAACAGTGGCCAATCCAGGTCACAAATACCTGGCAAGATCCCCAAAAAGTAGAATGCATTTTATGCTGCTTAACCCAGAAATAAAGCAGTGGATTTTCCCCACGTCATTTTAATAATGGTCTATGGATTATTCCTTTAGGAAGCAGTCCAGACCTTTTTTAAACCCCGCTAAGCTAACTGCCTTTACCACATTCTCTGCCAAAGGATTCCAGAGTTTAATTACACGTTGAATGAAGAAAAATTCTGATTCGTATTCAACTTACTACTTTGTAACTTCATTGCATGACCCTAGTCCTAGCATTTTTTTAAAGAATAAACAAACTATTCATGACTACCCACTCCACTCCACTCACCATTTTATAGACCTCTATCATATCTCCCCTCAGCTGTCCTGTCACGGTTGTGGCCGTGCCCTTATGTCCAGACCTACCGTTTCTCTGTATCTAGTTCTGTGACCTCTCCAGTCTGCCTTTTTTCTGTTGTTGTTCTTCCTGTTAGCCAAGCCTCGCTTTGGTCTCCCTGCTTCATTTCCTACTTGTGACATCATCAGCCTACTCCTTTATAAGGACCCAGGGAGCTTTCCTGCGTTGCCTTTGCAACAGGTCTATTTTCCCTTTTCTTGTTGTACTGTTTGAATCTGAGGGAACTGGTCTTCCCTGAGCCGTGTGTGTGGTTCTGGTTTAAACCTGTATGGATTACTTGCCTGTTAGCTTTGCTTCCAAGCAAAGCCCTGTTCTGTTTTCCTGTGTGTGTGGTTTTGGTTTGAATCTGTATGGAATACTTTCCTGTTAGGTTTGCTCTCAAGCAAAGCCCTCTTCTGTTTCCCTGTGTGTGGGTGGTTCCGGTTTAAACCTGTATGGATTACTTGCCTGTTAACTTTGCTTCCTGTTCTGTTTTTCTGTGTGTGTGGTTCTGGTTTAAACCTGTATGGATTACTTCCTTTGTTATCTAGGCTCTCCAGCATAAGCCTGTTCTGTTTCCTTGTGTGGTTTCCCTTGTTACCTTTCACTGTTCAGAGAGCTGGTTGTTGCCAGCCCAACTGTTTTCCTTGATTACTTTCCATCTGTGCAGCTGTGTGTGCTCTGTCTCTGCCTGCCTTTCCTTACCCAGCTGTGTGCTGGCTGAGTTCTGGTAAGAACATTGTTTGTTTTTCCCTTTGTTTGCTTTAAACCTTACTGCAGTGTAAGCCCGGCTTCTTTCTGACTTGTGTATTAGAAGCAGCCCTTCCCTTTAGCCTGCCTTAACTCTTTGTCTGCTGCGTTTGTTTGCTGGTTCTTGTGACCATTGTACCTTACCTGATTTGTGTATGTAAAGGCAGCCTTCACTTTTTGCTTGCTTTTCCCTTTGTCTCTAGTGTCTTATTTAACTCTGTGGCACAGCCTTGTGTATTCCTATAAGTGGCTTCCCTTTATCCATGAGTGCCGTGTGGCACAGCCTTGTATATTCTTATGAGTGGCTTCCCTTTACCCTTGAGTGCTGTGTGGCCAGCCTTGTGTATTCCTATGAGTGGCTTCCCTTTTTCCTTGAGTATTTCTTTGAGTGACTTCCCTCTTCCCCGAGTGCTGTATGGTACAGCTTGGAGTGTTCCTTCATGAGTGGCTTCCCTTATCCTTGAGTGCTACGTGGCATAGCCGTGAGTGTACCTTTACTATGGCCGTGTGGCCTTGTCTTGAGTTTTCCCTGTGTGAGTTCTGTTTAATGAGTCCTCTCTGTGAGATTTCTGTTTTGAGTCTGAGTGGGTTGCTCTTCCGTTTAGCTGTGTCTACTAGCGCAGCCCTGAGCGTCCTCTCTGTTTGGTTTTGAGTGGGTGGATCTTCTGTTAGCTGTGACTACTAGCTCAGCCTTGAGCTGCTTCTCTGTGTGGCATGAGTGGACAGTTCTTCCATTTAGCTGGGACTACTAGCTCATCCCTGAGCTACCTCTCTGTGTGATGTCTGTTTGACTTGGTTAGGACTATTTGTTTATAGCTGTGGTTCTAAGCACAGCCCTGTGCTGCCTCCCTGTGTGGTTCTTATCTTTTACTTGTGGTTTCTACCATGTGAGTCTAAGTGGGGTTGCCCTTTCCCCTTCAGTTTCTTTGTGCCTGTATGTAGGGTCTTTTGACCCCTTGTTTGTGGCTGTTTAGTGCAGTGTGTGTGCACTGCTTGAGTAGTACTTGCTCAAGAGATTCCGTTCTGTTTTTCTTCCCTTCCCTCTGGTATGAGTGGGTTCCAGTTCGGCCTTGCGGCCCATATGCTTGGACTCTGCTATGGGCAAGTTCCAGTTTGGCCTTGCGGCGCGTACGAGTGTGCTTCCTTTGTTCCTGGTTTTGTTAAGTTCTGTTCCTGGTTTTCACTTTAGCAGGTTCTGGTTTCACCTTGTCTTGAGTGTGCTCTATTTGCCATGTCTGGTATCTTGTTTGTATTCAGTGCCTGTTTCACCTCTGCTCTGCACCTCCCCAGAGGACTTGTCTGTTGCAGCCCAAGGGCTCCCATCCCGGGTTATAAGTACATAAGTAATGCCATACTGGGAAAAAACCAAGGGTCCATCGAGCCCAGCATCCTGTCCACGACAGCAGCCAATCCATGCCAAGGGCACCTGGCAAGCTTCCCAAAAGTACAAACATTCTATACATGTTATTCCTGGAATTGTGGATTTTTCCCAAGTCCATTTAGTAGCGGTTTATGGACTTGTCCTTTAGGAAACCGTCCAACCCCTTTTTAAACTCTGCTAAGCTAACCGCCTTCACCACTTTCTCCGGCAACGAATTCCAGAGTGTAATTATACGTTGGGTGAAGAAAAGTTTTCTCCGATTTGTTTTAAATTTACTACACTGTAGTTTCATTGCATGCCCCCTAGTCCTAGTATTTTTGGAAAGCGTGAACAGACGCGTCACATCCACCTGTTCCACTCCACTCATTATTTTATATACCTGTATAATGTCTCCCCTCAGCCGTCTCTTCTCCAAGCTGAATAGCCCTAGCCTCCTTAATCTTTCTTCACAGGGAAATCGTCCCAGCCCCGCTATCATTTTAGTCGCCCTTCTCTGCACCTTTTCCAATTCTACTATATCTTTCTTGAGATGCGGCGACCAGAATTGAACACAATACTCAAGGTGCGGTCACACCATGGAGCGATACAATGGCATTATAACATCCTCACACCTGTTTTCCATACCTTTCCTAATAAATACCCAATATTCTATTCGCTTTCCTAGCCGCAGCAACACACTGAGCAGAAGGTTTCAGTGTATTATCGACGACGACACCCAGATCCCTTTCTTGGTCCGTAACTCCTAACGTGGAACCTTTCATGACGTAGCTATAATTCGGGTTCTTTTTCCCCACATGCATCACCTTGCACTTGCTCACATTAAACGTCATCTGCCATTTAGCCGCCCAGTCTCCCAGTCTTGTAAGGTCCTCTTGTAATTTTTCACAATCCTGTCGCGATTTAACAACTTTGAATAACTTTGTGTCATCAGCAAATTTAATTACCTCGCTAGTTACTCCCATCTCTAAATCATTTATAAATATATTAAAAAGCAGCGGTCCTAGCACAGACCCCTGAGGAACCCCACTAACTACCCTTCTCCATTGTGAATACTGCCCATTTAACCCCACTCTCTGTTTCCTATCCTTCAACCAGTTTTTAATCCACAATAGGACTTTTCCTCCTATCTCATGACCCTCCAATTTCCTCTGTAGCCTTTCATGAGGTACCTTGTCAAACGCCTTTTGGAAATCCAGATACACAATATCAACCGGTTCCCCTTTGTCCACATGTTTGTTTACTCCTTCAAAGAATTGAAGTAAATTGGTCAGGCAAGATTTCCCCACACAAAAGCCGTGCTGACTCGGTCTCAGTAATCCATGTCCTCGGATGTGCTCTGTAATTTTGTTTTTAATAGCCTCTACCATTTTCCCGGGCACTGACGTCAGACTCACCGGTCTATAATTTCCCGGATCTCCCCTGGAGCCTTTTTTAAAAATGGGCGTTACATTGGCCACCCTCCAATCTTCCGGTACCATGCTCGATTTTAAGGATAGGTTGCATATCACTAGCAGTAGCTCCACAAGCTCATTTTTCAGTTCTATCAGTACTCTAGGATGAATACCATCCGGTCCAGGAGATTTGCTACTCTTCAGTTTGCCGAACTGCCCCATTACGTCCTCCAGGTTTACCGTGAAGTCAGTAAGTTTCTCCGAATCGACCGCTTGAAATACCATTTCCGACACCGGTATCCCACCCAAATCTTCCTCGGTGAAGACCGAAGCAAAGAATTCATTCAGTCTCTCCGCTACGTCTTTGTCTTCCTTGATCGCCCCTTTTACCCCTCAGTCATCCAGCGGCCCAACCGATTCTTTTGCCGGCTTCCTGCTTTTAATATACCGAAAAAAAATTACACTATGTTTTTTTTCCTCTAATGCCATCTTTTTTTCGTAATCCCTCTTGGCCTTCTTTATCTGCGCCTTGCATTTGCATTGACACTCCTTATGCTGCTTCTTGTTATTTTCAGACGGTTCCTTCTTCCGTGACATGTTTTTTCTCCAAGCTGAAGAGCCCTAGACGCTTCAGCCTTTCCTCATAAGGAACTCGTCCCACATCCCCTTTATCATTTTTGTCACCTTTCTCTGTACCTTTTCTAATTCCACTATATCTTTTTTGAGATACAGAGACAAGAATTGAACACAATATTCAAGGTGCAGTTGCACCATGGACCGATACAAAGGCATTATAATGTCCTCACTTTTGTTTCTTCCTTTCCTAATAATACCTAACATTCTATTTGCTTTCTTAGACGCCGCGGAACACTGAGCAGAGGGTTTCAACATATCATCAACAAAAAGTCCCATCTGTCACTGTCAAGAGGGGACGAGTTTGTGCACTCCCAGTTAACCGATTGGAGGCTGAATGGGATTCTGTAAATCCTGGGAAAGATTTTTAATGCAGTAAAATCATAGCAGTTCAGTTCTGTTGTGGGGGTTGCAGTAGGCTGTTTACTATACTGAACAACTGATTAGTTGAATTAGCAGCCTGTGCAATGCACTGAGGAAATAATTTTTTGGTTGCTGTTAAGGCTTGGCGGTACTTTTGTCGTGTGCTTCCTACAGTTTAGCCTGTCTTCATCCAGGCGAGATTTACACCATCTCCTTTCCAGTTTCCATCCTTTGCTTTTAATGAGCCGAAGTTCTGGAGAAAACCAAGCTAAGCATTTGTTAGTGAGGCATAAGACCTTTTTTGTGATGCCGTTTTCTCTAAGTGTGTATTCCAATGACAACCTGTTTTGACATAGTTGTCTTTTTATCCACATGTGAATAGTCCAAGGCCTCTAGGAAATTCTCAACTGTCAGCTTTTTTTTTAGTCTCTGATGTCCTTCCAAACTCTGGGAGGTGCCACTTGTTTCAGGTCGTCACTTAGGGAAAAGTTATACTTTATACTGGCACAGTTATCATATTCAGATCAACACAACTCCTGAATAATGTTGAAAAATCAAAACCCTAAACTTGCAGAGTGATACTGTCTATATCAAAAATCAAAGGGGGGAAAAAGTCTCAACTAGTACAGCAACATTCAAGATCAAAATCTATTGCACGCACAAGTCATCATAGACTGAAAAAACCCCCGATGAAAAAAAATCAAATTTTTAAAAATTTAATAGTGTTATTCTAGTAGAACCAAAAAATCAAATCATATCAACATTTTTTTGGACACATAATTTTGATTTGATTTTTTGGTTCTACTAGAATAGCACTATTAAATTTTTAAAAATTTGATTTTTTTTTCATCGGGGGGTTTTTCAGTCTATGATGACTTGTTGTGCGTGCAATAGATTTTGATCTTCAATGGTGCCGTACTAGTTGAGACTTTCCCCCCCTTTCACTTTTGATATACACAGTATCACTCTGCAAGTTTAGGGTTTTGATACTTTATACTGGCAACATGAAGTACCTATGTTTCTTTATAAATTAGAAATTCTCAGAACTATTCCTAATCATGAACAAATTCTCTCAAATAAGTATATATATGTGAACATACATGTGTATTTTATAAAATATACATATACAACTCCACCCCAGGAATGACTACATACAACATGCAATTCTGTTGGCATGCACAGTTGTCACACGTACTCAGCAGCACAGTTTTTACAAGAAAAGTTATTTTCTATGAGTACTTTACACGTGAAAAAATCTTTAGAAAACTACCCCCCCCCCCCAAGTCTTACATATGTTCATTGATAATTTAGCCAGCCACATATTACCAAAATGTATCTATGCTTCTGTCAAATCATTAGATCAATGTAGAAGAGTAACCTCAGAGGTTTGTTTTTTTTTCCCATGTGAAAGTAAGAGTGTCCTCTGTAAAGTGTAGTTTGCATACCTTACTGCGAGTGAGACTATTGTATAGATGGAGTTTTGGTGGATCCTTTGCATCTGGTGGAGACCACTGTGGCTGCGCTCGTTTGCCTTTACCTAAGAAAATACAAAGAAAAACAAAAGGGATCAGTTCATGCTTTTACAACTAGAGTGCTAACTCCTTTATGGCTGAATTATGTGCCAAATCAATGGTTGTGAAACAGCCCTATACAAATCTATGAAGAACAAACAAGAATTAAACTAGGGCTAGGCCATCAATGCAATGTTCTCAGTGCACAAAGGGACCAAAAGCCCACCCATACCTGGAGGCACAACCTACATATGCAGGTTCTGGGATCACATCTCAAGTTTCTGCCCAGCCATGATCAAACACAGAATATGAGGGTAAATAAAGACAACAAGATCCACCTAGTTTGCCCCTTCCTAATCTACCACAATGATCTGATTCTCAGAAACAAACAAACAAACAAAAAAAACAGAGAATCTGATAACAGATAAGGATCATAAAATTCATCTAGTCCACCAATTTCCCTCCCTTTTGCAGCGCTACAAATCCCAACTGATCCTGACTGCTCCCTTCACATTTTGCAGATTAAACATCCACTGTCTATCCTGTCATCTCAGATTCTGTAACCATATCTGTTTCCACCACTGGAAGGTGATTCTATGCATTTGCCACACTATCTGGGAAGAATAATTTTCTTTACTCTTATTTATATATTTATGCCATTTACATGCCACTCTCTATACCCAAAGTACATTTAAAGCACTGTAAAATAAGGTAAAATTAGTCCTTACCTGATCATTTTCTTTCCATTAGTCCCAACAGATCAATCCAAAGACTTGTGGGTTATGACCCTCTACCAGCAGGTGGAGATAGAGAGAACTTCAGAGGTTTACTATATGTGGTCATGTGCAGCCACCTTAACCTCAGTATTGTCGATACCAAAGCAGTGCAACACCCTAGACTCTTATGGTGTCCAAACTCAGCTGGAAGGAAGCTCCCTGGTTGGAACTACAAAGCAAAGGGAACAACGTCCCATTCCCCCAACTGCGGACAGATTCGACTGAGCCTAAAGGTAGAAATGTTGGCAAGGTGGCAAGAATTGCCTGAAATTAGTGTTTGAGCTGGGGGGGTTTCTATCCGTTGTGATGCCATGGTTATTAGTAAGTGACCTTTTTACCTCTCTTCCATATTTGTAAATGTTACTGTTTAGTAGTTTTTATTATTATGTTTTGTTTTATTGTTGTATCCATTCTAAATGCTTGGTGATAAAGATCACTCTATAGGTATGTCTCCTATTTTTCTAGTTTCTTTTTATGCTATTTCATTATTTTGTCATTATTTATTATCCATATCTATATATCTCTCTCTCTCTCATTTATTACACTCATGATATCACATTTTTAATATTTATGTATGTTGATCCCTACATGTCATGGTATTTTGGTTGTTTTGCTTTTATATATGCTTTTATGTATTTTTCACTGTGTCTTATATTTTTATATATGTAATTGTGATTATTTATGATTTTATAGCCCCTGACGCAGCTTTTTGGGTGAAACACGGCCTGTATCTGGTGTTTGATTGGGTTGTTACTCTTAATAAAGATTAATGTTCACCACCGACTGCTCTGCTTTGGCTGTTTCCACATTTGATTTTGTGGATCATCTGCATTGCTGTTTTCTGGAACGAGAGAAGTCCAGATTGTAACAGTGCAATAGAAAAACAAAGACACGTTGGTTTGAGGCAATCTTGGTCCACTTCTCATGAAACTCATAGAGGAGTCCTGCCCAGGGAGCGAACAGAGACTCCATCAATGGGAGAGCAGCAGGCATAGGCAGACCTGGAGTTGAAGCAGAGCTCATTCTGCCAGCAGCAAGGAAGCTTGTCATAGTGGAAGCAGAAACCCTGAAAGTGGTTTTCCTGGGCCCTTGAAACCTACAACAAAAAAGGATTTCGCACAAAAAACACGGAGTCAAATATTGTAAGCCACATAGAATTCATAAATAAATAAGCCTGACTAACTGAACCCTGTCTGTGCTGCCATGCTCTGAGAAAGGGAAAAAGAGTGAAAAACATAGAGTAGGATCTGCCCTAATCCTGTTCCCCTTTTCCCCTCAAAAAAAAAGAAAGATATACTGGAATTACAAAAAAGGTTCAAAGAAGAGCAACCAAAATGATAAAAGGGATGGAATGCCTCCCATATCCGGAAAGGGTAAAGAGGTTAGGGCTCTTCAGCTTGGAAAAGGGACAGCTGAGTGGAGTAGAATGGATAAAAGTAAATCGATTTTTCACTCTTTCAAAAAGTACAAAGATCAGGGGACACACAATGAAATTATATGGAAATACTTTTAAAACAAATAGGAGAAAATATTTTTTCACTCAAAGCTCTGGAACTTGTTGCTGGAGGATGTGGTAACAGTGGTTAGCATATCTGGGTTTAAAAAAGGATTGGACAAGTTCCTGGAGGAAATGTTCATAGTCTTATTGAGATAGACATGAGGGAAGCCACTGCTTGCCCCTGGAGTGGTAAAATGAAATGTTGCTATTAATTGGGTTTCTGCCAGGTACTTGTGAAATGCATTGGTCACTGTTGGAAGCAGGATACTGGGTCAGATGGACCACTGGTCTGCTCCAGTATTGCTATTCTTATGTTCTTAATGATGCACACACTTCCTGCATCATTGGGAAGGGTCCAGAAATAGTGCAACTATAAGAGGGTGCACTCAAACCATAAATCACCTCGCAAGGCACAGTCATGTCCACCAGAAGGTAAGTACTTGCCAAGCTGCAGTTTAAGGTTCTCGCTGGCACAGAAGAGCCGCATGGGTCTACTGGGCCTCCACCCTCGCCCTTGGGAAGATGCGAGAGACCCAAGGACTCTCACAGGAGTCCGCAAACCGCCCCAGGCCTCCTTCTTAGAAGCCCTTGTTCCTTAAAAAAAAAAAAAAAAAAAATACCAAATTTGAACTAACTAGGAGTGATCCATCCCAGTTCACCAGTCACATCTTTGGAAAGGCCCGCACTTAAAACTGCCGGAATTGCAGGCGAATCGAGCCCCAAGGAAGCACTGGAGCTTCAGCCTCGCCATGTGGCACGGCAGGAAAGATGGCACCCTCAAGTGCATGCATGTGCCCAACAGCTACCCTGTGCCAGCCAAAACGAGCCAGGAAGGAGCACAACGCTCCACTGTGTTGGGCTGTACAGTGGCCTGCATATGCACAGTGGGTGGAGCTCCAGCAGCTTTCACACCAGAAGCCACATTTGCTCACCTCCACCAGCGCAGGTAGGATAAAGACTACTCAATCCCTCATGCCAAGTCGGTCCTCACACCCCTCAGTCGGTACTACAAACCGGCATGAGCTCACCGCACCGGACAAAACAGACTGAGGAGGGTTGGGTGTTTTTTTTAAATAAGAGCAGGAGAGGACGCCAGAGCAAAAGAAACCTCAGACTCTTTTTAAAGTCAGGAGAGTGAGAACCACAAACTCGGTCAGGCAGAGAGGAGGGGGCCTGGCACCACCAGGTGTGATCCCTTACCCAAATCCCAGGACCGGGACACCTCAGACTCCAGAAGCTCGACTAGACCCAAGGGGACCAAGCCAGGAGCCAACCAATCCAGATCTGCATGATTATGACTATCCACCTGCTAGATAAGAGAGAATACTGAGGTTAAGGTGGCTGCACATGACCACATACAGTAAATCTCTGAAGTTCATCTCCACCTGCTGGTAGAGGGACATAACCCACAAGTCGCTGGATTGATCTGTGGGAGCTATAGTTTATGGTAAAATGTCATGTTGAAGAAAAACAGAGAGTGGGGGGTGGACACTCAGGGGCTCATTTTCAAAGCACTTAAGACTTTACAAAGTTCCACAGTGTTACTATGGATCATATAGGACATGCTGGACATGACCATAGGACCATATCACAGGCTGAACAATAGTCTGTCAGATTGTGTGCTGAACTAGGCCTCAAAAGGTTAAAAAGGGCAAACTGAAAAATTTACTGGAAATGGCCCTGTAGCAGCTTTTCTTGTAGTAGCTTTGCAATATGGCCTAACCAGGAAATAAAAATGGTTTGCAAACAGTTTTTACTAAGGACCCGAGATATGATTACATTAAAAGATAGTTTATAGACCCAGCTAATTTAGGGGAATTTTGATAGTTCAACAGGTAGTAGGAAGTAAACAGAAACTTGTGGTAAGAGTAAGCAGAACCTGTGGTTACAGAGACAATTGTGTTGCAAATATGAATGACCCTGATGACCTGCTGATAGGTGAAATTACAGTAAATGTTAGATTAAGTAATTTCAGGTAACTAAGTGCTGATTAAATGAAAATTTAGTAATGCTGACAAAGATAATTTGATATTAAGCAAATTAGTAAATTTTAATTACACCTGGAGAATGAGAACAGAAATAAATATGACGCAAGTGCATGTGATTTTTAGGGTATTTAGTTGTCAGCTGTAATCTTTAGAAGTTAGAGAAGTAATACTGTGAATTCGCACTTTGCGACCGGTTTACCACTCTCTATCAGAAAAAGCTTATGGACTATGCTGATTGATTTATTCTGATTTGCTGTACTGACAAGAAACTGAAATAATTATATATCAAGTGTACCCCTGATCGGTAAATCTAAATAAACTGCTTATTCTCATATTCTTTACAGCCTCCTGTGTCTCTCTCCTTAGTCCTTTATAAAACAGTTTATATGCTGCAGTGGTGGACACTGTTAGCTACTGTATAGACTTGTGTTTAGTTACTTAGAAGGACAGACAGACAGGTTGGAGTAATATACAATAGGTTACTACGGGACTTTGTAAGTCTAAGTCAGCGTTTTTCAACTAGTGTGCCACAGCTGCTCCCAAAGTATGCAATGCTATGATGCTCTTCCTCCCACTCCTCGGGTCTCTCTCCTCTCCGATCTTAAAACTTTGTAGCCAGCAACACAAAAGTTTGACAGAATCGGCGCAGAGAGGAGAGAGAGGCCTGAGAAGAGACTAGATCCAAGGGAGAGGAGGGACAGGCTGCACATGAAGGGAAGAGTGATGGAAAACAAGACAGATTTGAGAAGGAGGCAGAGAAATTAAAGAAAGCTGAAAGTGAAAGATCAGAACCAAACTGGGCAGGAGATTAGAAAAGAAATTGCAAACGGAAAGGAAGCCCTGGAAAGAGTTACGAGGACGGACAGAAGAAAGCAGAGCTAAAGCTTGGGAACAAGATGATTGGAATAATAAAATCACCAGACTACAAAAGTAGGAAAAATGATTTTATTTTTAGCTTAGTGATTGAATTATATTGATATTGAAAATTTACATGTCAGCTTTATTTGCACTGTACAGAGCATACTTTTCTTTCTATTTCTCTGGTGTTGCATAACATGCAGAGTCTGGTATTTCTGCTTTCAGTTTTTGTCTGCATATTTTTTGCATCAGGCGAGAGTCACGTTCTGAATCTGCAACTAAGGTGAAGGAATCTGCTGGTATGTGGTGTCTGTGCAGGAATCTGTAACGATCCATGTTGTGGCCACCCAAAAGAGGGTCCAGATCTCCCGCAAAGCGCACAAGCAACTACAAGAAGAGCGGAAGAAACCAAAAGGACCAGACTGAAGACCACAAAGAGTAAGAGCACCAAAATAGTTTTATTAGGGCCCTACATGGTCCGTGTTTCGGCCAAATAGGCCTTCCTCAGGGGTCTTCAAATTGACGTATACAGATGTTCCTCCAAAATTACACGGGGTAGAAAGAATAAGCACAAAAACGCTGGTGCTATCTGAAACGGAGCACAGACACTAATATATGTTGTTCCAGTTTCCCAGTAGCAAGTGTACTGATACTCTAATGTATTTCAGTAGCATAATTAAATGAAAACTACTTCAGAAGGTTACAGGTACGGGTGGGGATGGAATGTATCTTAGTGAGACAGGCGGGTAAGTGTGTGCCATGTAAGTGTGCAGGGAGATTAAAAAGGTTGAAAATCACCGGTCTAAGTGCTTTGAAAATACACTTCCCAGTCTTTCCAACAAGAGGGCAACACATCCTACGTTCCTGCCCGTAACCTCCGCTCACATGACAAATCCCTCCTCTCAGTACCCTTCTCCACCATTGCCAACTCCAGGCTCCGCTCATTTTGCCTTGCCTCACCCTATGCCTGGAACAGTCTTCCTGAATCCCTACGCCAAGCCCCCTCCCTACCCATCTTCAAATCCTTGCTTAAAGCTCACCTCTTCAATGCTGAGTTCGGAACCTAACCTTTCGAACATATAGGTTGCCCCAATCTGTCTGACCTGATTAACTGTACATTGTCTTTTTAGATTGTAAGCTCTTCGAGCAAGGACTGTCCTTCCATATTAAATTGTACAGCGCTGCGTAACCCTAGTAGCACTTTAGAAATGTTAAGTAGTAGTGGTAGTACATCCAAAGTCTGAAGAAAAGGTTTATTCTCTTACCATCAATCCAACATGGTAAAGAAACCATACAACATGCATTAACAGGCCTGCCAAGAAGACTCAACATGGATCCATGTTTCGGAAATGATACCTGTGTCAGGAGTCATAACATCTGAAAAGATCTTGGGAAAACACTTATAAGTGCCTCTAGCACGGTACAAAACACTCATGTATCAGTGACATTCTCTCCCTCTTTGGAACACAAGAGTTTGAGAGGAAAAGACTACCTCATTGAGCCAGATCTGGTGCATGCCTGTTACACAATGATTGGGACCGTAACATAAGTAAGCCAGGCTGAGTTGTTCTCAGTCTAGAAGAGGTGCTGTGAAAGGATTTCTAGAGAGGGAGAGAACTTGACTAATACATGAGACTGTAAAAAGAGTGAGGATGTGCAGTTTTCACTGCTGTTCTTCTGCCGGGTGAGGCTAGCCAGCTTATTTTCGAAAGAGAAGGGCGGGCATCTTCCGACCCAAATCGGGAGATGGCAGCCCTTCTCTCGCGGGCGCCCAAATCGGTATAATTGAAAGGCGATTTTGGGCGCCCCCAACTGCAGTCCATCACGGGGACGAACAAAGTTCCCAGGGGCGTTCAGAAGGGTAGCGAAGGCGGGACAGGGGCGTGCTTAAGAGACGGGCGCCCTCGGATGATAATGGAAAAAAGAAGGGCGGCCCTAGCGAGAATTTGATCCGCTTTTTTTGGACCCTTTCTTTTAGGTCCAAGTCCCAATAAAAGTGCCCAAACTGCCCAAAAAAACAAACTTTAAAAACATTTTTTTTGCCAGCCTCAAATATCAGCAGTATACAGGTCCCTGGAGCAGTTTTTAGTGGGTGCAGTGCACTTCAGGCAGGTGGACCCAGGCCCATCCCCTCCTACCTGTTTCCACTTGTGCAGGTAAATGGGAGCCCTCCAAACCCCCCCGAAAACCCACTGCACCCACATCTAGGTGCCCCCCCTTCACCCATAAGTGCTATTGTAATGGTGTAGAGTTGTGGGGAGTGGGTTTTGGAGGCTCAGCACCCAAGGTAAGGGAGCTATGCACCTGGGTGGTATTTTAATGTTTTGTTTTGTTTTAATTTTTAAAAGTGCCCCCCTAGGGTGTCCGGTTGGTGTCCTGGCCTGTGAGGGGGACCAATGCACTACGAATCCTGGCCCCTCCCACGACCAAAGGGCTTGGATTTGGTCGTTTTTGAGATGGCCAGCTTCGGTTTCCATTATCGCTGAAAACCGATGCCAACCATCTCAAATACACCCAAATCCTAAGCATTTGGCCGGCACAAACCGTATTATCGAAAGAAAAGATGGCCGCCCACCTTTTTCGATAATACGGTCTGTCCCGCGCCCCCGTCCTCGGAGATGGGCATCCCCCTCTAGGTCACTCAAGGGCAAAGAAGGCAGAGGGATAGATAGGAATCCAGCTTGTTTTGTTTACCAAATATGAGGGGGTATCGGTGTTTTAGATCCCACTGTAATAGTGCTGCCTCTTCATTTGAATCCTGTCAGTGTGATTATTGTATGACAGGCTTTCTGTAGTTCGAGTGAGTTTTTGATGGGTTTTGAATTCTTTCCCAATATGCCTGGCAGAAGAGGGAAGTTGTGTTACTGAGGTGAAACAAAACTAACATTCATTGAAAGTCTAATACTTAAGGAGTATGAAGTTCCATTTGTCAAATATATAAAACCTAGATTAAAAACAAGTGGTATTACCTTTTATTGCTGTATAATGGTTATGGGCTGAGACTGAGAGAAAAACAAACTCACCACCGCAAGGATTTTCACTACCCCAAACTCATCCCACCCCATTTTAACCTCCCCAAGGAACAGATTCACCAACTGACTACAATCTTGACTAAATAAATCAGATCTAAAATAAATAACTTGTTAGTGATGGCCTGAAAATTATTTTTCATATAAATTAGCCAATTATCTTTTACTTTTCTGTTGAATAAGAATTGTTAATATTGGGTTGCCCCAAAATAATGACCTAATACTTGATGTAATAAGGTATTAACTAATTTTAATCTGACCTTTCCCCTAGAGCAGTACTTTCCAAGTCCAGCCCTGGAGTACCCCTTGCCAGTCAGGTTTTCAGGATATCCACAATAAATATGTATGAACTTGATTTGCACACACTGCTTCCATTATAATGCAAACCTCTTCCACGCATATTCATTGTGGATATCTTGAAAACCTGACTGGCAAGTCCACCAGAAAATGGACTTTGGAAACACTGCCCTAGAGTGGGTAACAACTACTTGGATGGACACATCAGTAGAACTTCTATTTGTTTTCAGCTGGGTTTGGGACTTAAGTGCTGATCATAAGCAACACATCTGGCATACACCTACTATCACAACTTTGAAAAAAAGAACGCAAAATATAGGAACTAAGCACAACAAAGAAAAAGAAAACACTAATTTGTAATCCTTCTTCTGTGCCTTAATCTTTATGTGGGAAATTCTGAGATTTCTGATTTGTTGGCTATGTCAAACTTTGGATGGAAACTAGAGAAGAAGCTGTTTTTACAGTAACTTCCTCATGGCAGAAGTTCTTGAGATTTAATAAAAAGCACCTACTCCATAGTATTATACATCTGGAAGAATTTGGTAGGGTTGGAAAAGTTTGCAATTACTTATTTGTCCCATTTGTATCCCACATTTCCCCACCTATTTGCAGGCTCAATGTGGCTTACATAGTACCAAAGGTGTGTTTGCAGATTCCGGTGTGAACAAACACAAAGTGATGTTGCGGTAATAAGAAGTTCATGTGGAACAGTCAGAGGAAGAGTTGTGTTATGGCCATTACGTGCTTTACTTTTGTTGTGTTGCCGAGATCAGGCATTTAGGTTGGATCGGTAGGGTATGCCTTCTCAAACAGGCAAGTCTTTAGCAATTTACGGAAGTTTCGGTGGTCATATGTTGTTTTCACGGCTGTTGGTAGTGCGTTCTACAGTTGTGTGCTTATGTAGGAAAAACTGGATGGGTAAGTAGATTTGTATTTAAGACCTTTGCAGCTTGGGTAATGCAGATTTAGATATGTTCGTGTTGATTTAGATGTGTTTCTGGTTGGTAGGTCAATAAGGTCTGTCATGTATCCCGGGGCTTCACCGTAAATAAATTTTATGGACCAAGGTGCAGATTTTGAAGGCAATACGTTCTTTGATTGGGAGCCAGTGTAGTTTTTCTCAGAGAGGTTTTGCACTTTCAAATTGCATTTTTCTAAATATAAGTCTGGCTGCTGTGTTTTGGGCTGTCTGAAGCTTCTTTTGAATTTGTTCTTTGCATCCCGCATAAATTCCATCACAGTAGTCTAAGTGGTGAATTGATTTACTCTTTTCTGACCACTGACAGGTCATTTATCACCTATGAACTGCATATTATGGCCTTCTCTAAGACTTCACTATAAACAGTGGCTTAGTACCATTGATTGTGTCAGGTTACGAAATGTTTCCCTCAGGAAGAATGGTTTCACGCGTTTAAGTTTCCACATTGAATGGAACATTTTCTTTGTTGTGGATTTCACTTGGTTCTCTAGTGTTAAATTACGGTCTAGTGTAACGCCGAGGATTTTCAGGTTGTCTGAGATAGGGAGGGTGTAGTCTGGGGTGTTGATATTTGTGGGGCTGTCCACGCTGTATTGGGATGAGAGGATAAGGCAGTGTGTTTTTTCTTTGAGTTGTAGTTGAAATGCATTTGCTCATGAGTCCATGATTTCGTTGGTGATTTCTGTCAGTTTATGTTTATATGGAATGTATATTGTGATATCGTCTGCATAGATGATAGGGTTGAGGCCTTGGTTGGATAAGGACTTGGCTAGTGGGGTCATCATTAGGTTGAAGAGGATTGGTGATAATGGTGATCCTTGAGGTACTCCGCAGTCTGCTTTCCACGGTGATGATATAGTCGAGTTTGATTTCACTTCATATGTTCTCGTGGTTAGGAAACCCTTGATCCAGCTACATATATTTCCACCAATCCCGAAATAATCTAGTAATCTTAGTAGTATATTATGGTTTACCATGTCGAATGTACTAGACATATCGAATTGGAGGAGAAGGATGCTTTTGCCTGTTGCTATTTCCTGCTTGAATTTGGCTAGGAGAGTGATTAGTACTGTTTCAGTGCTGTGGAGGGGGCGTAATCCTGATTGTGATTCGTGTAGTATTGAGAATTTGTTTATGTAAATCGGTAAAGTTGTTTGGTTACCAAGCTTTCCATCAGTTTGATTACAAGTGGGATAGATGCTACTAGATGGTAGTTAGTGATTTCATTTGGTTTTTTTCTTGGTATCTTTTGGTATAGGGATGAGTAGAATATTACCATTTTCCTTTGGGAAGAGGCCATGCTGGAGCATGTAATTTAGGTGGGATGTGAGGTCCGCAATGAAGCGGTTAGGGTCGGATTTTATTAGGTAGCTGGGACAGGTATCTAAGTTGACAGTGGGTGTTGGAGAACCTATTAATCGACTGGGTAACTGTTTTGACGGTAAGGAGAATGAAGTTTGTTCAGGTTCGGTCAGCTGTGTATTCTCCAAAGGTAGGGTCTAACTCATTAAGGAAGTTTTCGATATCGATGTTGTCCTGAGGTAGAGTGTTGCACAGGTTTACAATTTTATCATTGAAGTACTTGGCAAGTTTGTCTGCGGGTGAGATGTCTGTATTTGTTGTAGTGACCAAGTTGGTGTCTAGGAGTTTGTTCACGAGTTGGTATAATTTCCTCAAGTCTTTGTAATCTGTCCCTATTTTAGTTTTATAGTATGTTCTTTTGGTCTGAATTAATGTATATTTGTATTTCCTTTGGGTTTGTTTCCATGTATGGAGTGTGTGTTCATCTTTTGTTTTTTTCCATGCTCGTTCGAGTTTCCTGGTTTGCATTTTTAACTTTTCAGATCATCATGGAACCATGGTATCGAGTTAAGCTAATGTGAGGTTCTTGTTCGTAAGGGTGCTATTTCATCTAGTATGTTTTTGCACCTTTTATCCCATTCTATGAGGTAGTACATGGAGTCCGTTTGTGTTGTCCAATCGTTATTTTATATTTGTTGCCAGAATGTTTTTGCGTCTATTTGACCTCTTGTGCTGTAGGTTGTGCGCTCTTGTATGAACCCTTCTTGTGCCAGTTTAGTTTGTAGTGATCTGTCCATGGTGTTTGTGTCCTTTTGATATCTGTTATTATTAGGTTCTGGTCAGTTGAGATTTTGTGTGAGATGAGGTCGAGTGTGTGCCCTTTGACATGCATATGTGGCCATTTGAGATCCCATAAGAGGAGGAATTCCTTACATTCTCATGCATAGGTCGAGTTTGGGTCTTCTAGGTGGAAGTTAATGTCTCCTAATACTAGTATATTGGGGTTAGTTACACATGTGTTTGAAATGAAGTCCATGAAGTTAGTCTGGCTTTCATTCCAATTACCTGGTGGTCTGTAAAATAGGACACAGTTCAACTGATCACGTATAGATTTGTTGTGGATTCTGAATGAGGCTATTTCAAGTTGAGGTGTTATGGACTTGGCAGTGGTTTCAGTGGTAAAGTGGGAACGATAGATTAGTGTTATGCCTCCACCTCTCTTGTCCTTCCTGGTCTAGTGTGTGATTTTGCATCCCGGAGGGCACAGGTCTAGGATTATAGGGTCCTTTTGGTCATGGATCCAGGTTTCGGTGATGAAAAATAGATCAAGATTTTCTGTCGTAATCCAGTCTGTTATAATTGCTGTTTTGTTTACAGCGGATCTGGCGTTGGTATAACCCTCTTGAATTGTTTGGTGTTGTGTGGATTTTTATTAGTTGTCGTTTCTTTATTGGTGTGATTTTGGTAGGACCTTTCTTTCCCTTCTGCTGTGGTTGTCCGCATGTTGGTGTTTTTCCTTTATTTGAGTTGTTGTCAGTTTGATGGGATGTGGTGTATCCAGTCAGCCTTTGATGAGTGTGTAATATGGGTATGATGTTGCTTTCTGCAAGTGGGGTGGTTAGCGTTATGTGGATCAGTGTTAGGGACTAAATTGCTAGGAGTAGTTTGAAGGTATTCATTTTGGTAAATAAATAAATAAATAAATGGTATTCATTTTGGTTTTGGGTCACTGTCAGGCATATTTTCAAAGCACTTAGCCTTCCAAAGTTCCATAGAAACCTATGCCTCAGGGGGTTCCTAATAGGCCGTGTTCTGATAGTAGGATGCGTGATTCATTGGTATGTGATCTCTTGTGACATGGGCTCAGCGTCATAACTCTCTCCAGATGCTGCTCCTGCCTTCACGGCCTTGCGCAGGGGGGCCCTGTATATTCTGTGGTGGCTGTCAGTTTCTCTCAGTATCTTCATCTGCTATCCACTGCATTCCTGTTGATGGATGTCTACTGCCTTCCTCTGTCATAGGAGGCGACTTTGGAATGTCAGTAAGTTAGTCTTAACAAGACATAAGCGTTGTCACAATCTCGGAAGCGGCTATTTAGTTCAAAGGTAGTAGTTGCTAGCAGTTGCTTCGAAACCTAGCAGTCGATCTGTCCTTTTTAGCAGTCTGGCAGAAGCGGCTCAATTCGACCCCATGAACAAAAAACTGGAGCAACGCACCTCGAAGGGAATGTTAGCCGTGCTCTATTGTGCTAAAATGGGAAAAAAAGGTTTCAAATACCATAAAAGCCAGAAGTTACTATGAGAAGCCAAAAAAAAAAAAGCTGTCATCTTGTAGATATTAACAACTACAACTCAGATAACATGCTCACCCACTTAGAGATACTACTCACTTGTCGGGAGTTTATTAATGTCACTTTTCCCATTGCTGTCATCATAAATTGCTTCTATGTGCCTGTACCACCGAACCACATGGAAGTACTGGTCAGGAGGTGGCCTCGAAAATTGTCTGAACACTTCCACATCGGACTGAGAAAATGTAAACCCCCAGATATAGCTACGATTGCTGAGGTACTCATCCAAGACTTTCACCCTGGCCTCCTCTTCACTAACTCTCCCTAAAAAACTGCAGTTGAAAGCTGTAAACAAAAGAAGAAAACAGAACATTGAGTCAATTGTACAATAAAACCATCTTATAACTAGCAAAGGTGACTAACTAAATGGGAGAGAATCTGATGCAGGCTGGGCAGCCAATGGAAACTATCCTTACCTCCTCCCTCTAAAAAATTGGTACATTTTTATTAAAGCAGTACTTTAATAGTACTGGAAGTTTAGTCCATTTGTATTTTGGCCAACTAGTGGCTGAATAGATATGGATGGGCTGGAATGTAAATTTTAGCTTCAGAACTTTTAGTACAGGAACAGAGCTTGGCAGACTTTTACGGTCTGTGCCCTGAGAAAGGCAGGGACAAATCAAACTCAGGTATACATATAAAGTATCACACACCATGTAAAATGAGTTTATCTTGTTGGGCAGACTGGATGGACCGTCCATGTACTATGTTAGTGTCCTGTTCCTTTGGGCCTCCAGCTCAAGAGGAACTGACCTCTACTAGATAAACAGCACACAAGCTTTCATTTACAAATACCCAGGGATTTTTTTTCCCACTTTGATATCTGTCCCCCAACTCAGCTCACTCATTACAGCAATACCCTTGAGGCAGGGGCCACAAACGGTTGTCCCTAGAACCCAACTAATATGGTCCTTAAGTCTAACCAGTAGGTGTCACCCTTGAATGATGTCTGGGACTGTGCATGTTGTTATCTCTTCAGCATCCTTAGCTAATCAAGGAAGCAGGAACCTGTCCCACGATCTGAACCTCGATCCTCCGCATTATTGTGCACATCACACTTGCTATTAAATTACTTATTGCACTTTATTCCAATACTCCATAACTCAAAAACCTAAAGTTTTATACAGAGCTGTTGAGCCCGAGTCAGAAGCAATCTTGGGTGGAGTCGGCGTTGGTAAAAGTGTACCAACTGACTCCAGCTTCAAAATTTTAAAACATAATATATGGTAAATTTATCATTTTGTACTTATATATAGATATCTTTGTTCTGTATCTAAAGTACTGGTAAATAATAAGTTATATTTCCAAGTACTTTAGATCCAGAACAAAAAAAAAAACAAAAAAAAAAAAAAAAAAAAGAGTTGGACAAAGGAGTTAGACAGTAGGAAAATAGAGGATTTGGAGTCAGTTTGGTGTACCGACTCCACAGACCTGGTTTTATAAATGGGGAAAAAGGAGGAGGAAAATAGATGAGTTGGAGTCAAAGGTTTGATGTACTGACTCCACAGCCCTGGTTTTATAAATGGGGAAAAAGTTACTAAAAACCATGGAGGACAAAGACAAAATCTGGAACGTGCTGCATATTACCAAAGCAAAAGAAAATAAAATACGCATCATGAAATATACCGACAATTACAGGAAAGCACAAAGTTCACTACATCGGGTTTAACAAAAAACTTCTGTAAAAACAGATCTCTTATGTCTTATTAAGGAGACAATTAATGCTATGAACAGTAGACCTGCAACACTTCCAGATGGAGCTGGCAGCAGCAGTTATCATTAGGAGTACTGGGGAAGCAGAAATAGGGGCCGTTACTGGACTTTCAGGTACTTGACTCTGAATTTCTGGTCTCTCAGTTTGCAGGCAGAGATGGCTGTTAAAGAAAGCACAGGCTTGCTGTCTACACCAAATTTTTTGATGACACTCCTCCCAACACTTGGGGACACACCACTGTGCCACACATACTGCTTAAGAACCACTGCTCTAAGAAGGCTTTTTTCTCATTACCAGAAGTGTAGAACTTTAACTCTAGCACAACATTCATCTAAAATAAGAATAAAAACAATAGTCTATTTTACTGGATTTTCCATTTATTCAATAGAAGACACACTTAGGAGTCCTTTTACTAAGATGAGCTAACAGATTTAGCACCTGCTACACAAAAGACGCCCACAGGAATATAATGGGTGTCTTATTATCGTGCACTAAATCCATTAGTGCACCTTAGTAAACGTACCCCATAATAAGCAATCACCCACAATCAGTGCACTACTTCTACAGCTTGCACTAAATCCATTAGTGCACCTTAGTAAAAGGACAACATAATGAGCAAACATCACCCACCATCACAGCGCACTAACTCTACAGCATACACAAACAACTGAATAAACAAATTCAAATCAAAAGTGATCAGCAAAGCATCTGCCAACTGTATCCTATTTACAGTTCTGTTACATCTTTAGCAATTCACAAAGCAAAGATTTTCTACATTTCAGAACTGCTTTCATATTTAAGTGGAACTAAGAGGATTGGCCTCAAGTTCAAATCACTGCAATATTTATGTGCATAATACAAATTATAAATTTGCTACTTTAAAACAGATCTAACATGTAAAAAAGACATTTATAACAGCCTCATATCTGTAATATAGTCTGCTATATTTACATATAACATAGCATATTAACATTGACTCTAAGATACTGCTCACAGCACTTTATTTAAATTATTTATGCTTCAGTTTTCTAAACAAAATGATTACAATGCAGTATATTTATTTATTGCATTTGTATCCCACATTTTCCCACCTCTTTGCAGGCTCAATGTGGCTTGCAATACTGTACATCATGAATGGTGGAAATATATAAGAAAATAGACATTTAGTTTTACAGAAGGATCTTGGTACACATTATAATGATAAAACATGATAGTAATATGACAAGCAGATATTATAGGCAATTCTGGATATATGCGGAGGAGTTCACATTTGTTGATCTTTTTGGTATACCTTGTTAAAGAGATGGGTCTTCAGTATACCGTATTGCACAAGATAATAATTCATATAAACAAGCAATGAGTCTTGGCAAAGAAAGATTTTTGGGCCCATATATTAAACGTATCAAAAGCTTCACATGTGGCAATCAGACTTTAGCACCCAACATACTAAGGTAATGATATACAGAACACCCACACACCTCAAAGTGCACACATTTTGCATATCACAGATGTTCCTCTATGCTATAGAGCTATTTTAAAAAGGCCAGTCAATGAAGAGAAGCCCTTTCCAACCAACATGGTGACCCTCCTCCCCAAATTTCCTCTCAATCACCTTCAAATCGCTTATGTTGCAAAAACTGCTCATCTTACACCCTCTCCCACCCAAGTTTCCACACCACCCCTTCCTTACCTACTCTGTAACCAGAGCCATTCTGGATTTGACATTGTACACCACAGTTTCCCAAACTTGCCCTGGAGATCCCCCACTCAGCTGGGTTTTCACAATATGCACAACAAATATCTGCATTCATAGGAGACCTAGTACATGTTGATTATCTCATCTGAATATCCTAAAAATCCATCTGGGTTGCAAGATCATCAGAACAAGCTGGGGAAATGCTGTTATATACTAAAAAAAGGCCTGTTTCTGGAGCCAATGAAACGGGCGCTAGCAAGGCTTTCCTGTGCCCCCCCCGCCCCCCCCCCCCACACCCGTCGTCGATGTTGGTGAATTGCTCCGCCTCCGCCCTCAACGTCATAATGTTTGACGCGAGGGCAGGGCCCAGAGACTGTGTTTTTCGAGGCTTCAGAGCTTCGAACATACGAACCTTGGCTTCAGTGACGTCAGAAGCCAATAGAACGTTGAGGGTGAGTTTTATATATATAGATAGATGACCTGGACCAACAGGAATTCCTCATTTTTCTCTTTCACTACACATGGCGGCATGCAAATCAGTCACTGTAGCTATCTGGCTGGTACATGCCTGCTAAAAATGTATTTATTACTTAAATCTAAAGAAGTGATACAAAACACTTAAATATTTTGCAGCCGTTTTGTTTGTCACTTCTTTAGATTTAAGTAATACATCATAGAATTTGTACTTAGTGAGCAGCATTTAATGAATTGCCCCTAACAGCAAGAATTGGTATTATCCAAAACTGTGCACAAGCCTCTCATGTTCAACCTAATTACTGTTTCATATTATTCAAGTTCTGTAATATAATTTTTTTACAAGTGAAATGTATAACTACTAGTACAAGCGAGAAAGAAAGAAATTATATATATATATAAAGTGTTTCTCTATTAAGATGTTTTAATTTGTTATGTTGACATTGAAAGTAGCATACTATGTTATAGTGTGTACTGTTACTTGAATTTTTTTTACTGCTTTATTCACTTATTGCCTAAGTCCACTGTCTCAAGGGAATTTCTTCAAAAAGGTGGTAAATAAATCCTATAGACCTATGAGAACAAAAATAATGGCCATTTCATTTTTAAAACTGAGTTGAAGGATTTGTCCTTCCAAATGCAGAAATGCTATCGGCCTTTTTTTTTTTTTTTTTTAGAACCTGTGTCTTCATTGCTGCTCACACAGCTGGGTCTTTCCAGCAAAACTATGAAATGGGCCTATGAGACAAGATGCTCAGGCAGTGGTCATGCTAGTATTGGTAACTATTTAGATAATCACAAAGTTTTGTGATTAGACATAGGGTACTGGGTATGAACAATGTGAGAGATCTTGTATGCTCAGATGACGGTAGAGTATAACATAATAAAACAACAAATAAAAATTGTCTGAAACAGAAAGATGTTAAAACAATCAACCTTGATGGGAATAACTGGGCAAACTAAACAGCTGGTATTTTTCACCATCATCTACTATGTTACTAACAAGCTTATTTTCGAAAGTGATCGCCAGCCATAAATCGGGAGATGGCCGGCGATCTCTCAAAAGCGGCCAAATCGGTATAATCGAAAGCTGCTTTTTTGACAGCATCGCCGCTTTCCCATCGCCTCGCCGGCAAAAGTTCAAGGGGGCGTGTTGGCGGTGTAGTAAAGGCGGGACATGGGTGGGCATGGGCGTGGCTACCAGATGGCCAGCTTTCACGGATAATGGGAAAAAAAAGCGGCGTTCAGCAGTATTTCGCCGGGTTTACTTGGTCCTTTAATTTTCACAACCAAGCCTCAAAAAGGTGCGCCAACTGACCAGATGACCACCAGAAGGAATCGGGGATGACCTCCCCGTACTCCCCCAGTGGTCACCAACCCCCTCCCACACTAAAAACACAATTATAAACATATTTTGCCAGCCTCTATGCCAGCCTCAAATGCCGTACCCACCTCTATGACAGCAGAATGTGTTCTATCCTCTGACAGCCTTTCCCTGGTTGTGATGTGGCTCTCGGGTGAGTGTGACACCTTTTCTGTTAGGTGCACTGCAGAGTCACATCAGCAATGCATTGTGGTGGGTGTAGGGTAGTGGGCTCTACTCCCATGGTGCTTTTCCCCCTGCTAACTGGGTCAGAGTGTGTCCAGTTTTGTTTCTGGTAGTCCATGAGGTAGTGGCTATTTTTGTAAGCCAGTTTTAGATCTCTTTCATGTGTTACCCAAGTTGCTGAAAGAGGGCATTGTACACCATTCTGCCAGCTCTGACCTACTGCTAATCTCAGTACCAGGGAGACTCTTTGCCAGTGGGGCACAACCTCTGATCTGCAGTTAACTGTGAGTAAACGTGCTTATTCAAATAAAGGACTTTTTCAAAGAGATTAGTCTTCAGGTGTCAACTGGTGTGCCAAGGTTATACAGCAGCAACAAGTCCTAGAGGCCTGCGTGTATGTAGGTCCCTGGAGCATTTTTAATGGGTACCACAGTGCACTTAAGGCAGGCGGACCCAGGCCCATCCCCCCCCCCCCCACCTGTAACACTTGTGCTGGTAAATGGGAGCCCTCCAAAACCCACTGTACCCACATGTAGTTGCCCCCTTCATCCCTAAGAGCTACGGTAGTGTTGTACATTTCTGGGTACTGGGTTTTGGGGGGGGGGGGGGGGTTGGGGGGCTCAGCACCGAAAGTAAGGGAGCTATGCATGTGGGAGGTTTTTCTGAAGTCCACCACACTGACCCCTAGGGTGCCCAGTTGGTGTCCTGGCATGTCAGGGGGGCCAGTGCACTACAAATGCTGGCTCCTCCCATGACCAAATGCCTTGCATTTCGCCGGGTTTGAGATGGCCGGCAGTTTTTTCCATTATCGCTGAAAAACAAAACCGGCGATCTCAACCCCGGCAAACTCTGGCATTTGGCCAGGCTAAGGTAAAATTATGTATCACACCTGATAATTTTCTTTCCATTAATCATAGCTGATCAATCCATAGACTGGTGGGTTGTGTCCATCTACCAGCAGGTGGAGATAGAGAGCAAACTTTTGCCTCCCTATATGTGGTCATGTGCTGCCGGAAACTCCTCAGTATGTCGATATCAAAGCTCCATCCGCAGGACTCAGCACTTAGAGAATTACACCCACAAAGGGACACTCTGCCCAGCTCACCACCGCCGAAACGGGGGAGGGGAATTAACCCAGCTCATCCCCACACAAGTGGGGGAGGGGAATCCGTCCAGCTCATCCCCGCGGAGCGGGGGAGGGACACCACACCCGCCGATGCGGGGGGATCTGGCTTATCCTGCAACCGCAACCGCGGGAGGAGCTGACTAACCCTAACACCGCCGAAGCGGGAGGGGTACAAAGCTGCCCTAAAGCCGCACGAAGCGGGAGGGAGTGCCGGCAGAATTTAAGTCTCAATCCAGCCCCGTAAAACGGAGGGGAGAGGAATGCAGCAGCTCACTGTAACACAAACTCGTCTCAACTCTTGAAGAATCCAAGTGAAAAAACTTGAACACGAAGTCCTCCTGAAGTAACTGCAGACTAAACTTGAACCTAAAATTCAACCAGAATATAAACAGTACAGATATCTGGGAGGGGCTATGGATTGATCAGCTATGATTAATGGAAAGAAAATTATCAGGTATGATACATAATTTTACCTTCCATATCATCATGCTGATCAATCCATAGACTGGTGGGATGTACCGAAGCAGTACTCACCCAGGGCGGGACATAGAAATCCCTGACCGCAACACTGAAGCTCCAAACCGGGCCTCCGCCCGAGCAGCCACAGTCAAGCGGTAATGCCTGGAAAAGGTATGGGCCGAAGCCCAAGTTGCCGCCTTGCAAATCTCTTCCAAGGAGACGGACCCGGCCTCTGCCATCGAGGCCGCCTGAGCTCTAGTGGAGTGAGCCTTCAGCTGGATAGGCGGCACCTTCCCCGCGGCCACATAAGCCGCTGCAATGGCTTCCTTGACCCATCTTGCCACTGTAGGCTTAGCAGCCTGCAGACCCTTACGAGGACCTGCAAACAGGACAAACAGATGATCCGATTTCCGGAAATCATTGGTCATTTTCAAGTATCTGATGATGACACGTCTCACATCCAGACATTTGAGAGCAGAGTATTCCTCCGGGTAGTCCTCCCTCCGAAAGGAAGGGAGACAGAGCTGCTGATTCACATGGAAGCGAGAAACAATCTTGGGCAGGAAGGAAGGCACTGTGCGAATAGTCACTCCTGCCTCAGTGAACTGCAGAAAAGGCTCTCGACATGAGAGTGCCTGGAGCTCGGAAACTCTTCTGGCTGAAGTGATAGCCACCAAAAAGACTGCTTTCAACGTCAGGTCTTTCAGAGATGGTCTCGACAAGGGTTCAAAAGGCGGCTTCTGCAATGCTCTTAGCACCAGGTTGAGATTCCACGCAGGCACCACTGAGTGCAGAGGAGGGCGCAGGTGATTAACTCCCTTGAAAAAGCGCACCACATCTGGCTGCGAAGCCAGGGAAGCACCCTTCAGGCGGCCCCTGAAGCAAGCCAGAGCCGCTACCTGGACTTTAAGGGAACTGAGCGACAGGCCTTTCTCCAGACCTTCTTGCAGGAATGCCAACACTGAAGAAATTGGAGCAGTGAAGGGAGAAAGTGAGCCTGCTTCACACCACGCTGCAAAGATATGCCAAACCCTGGCGTAAGCAGTAGAAGTAGAGCGCTTCCTCGCTGTCAGCATAGTGGCGATGACCTTGTCTGAGAAGCCCTTCTTTCTCAGACGCTGCCGCTCAATAGCCAGGCCGTAAGACCAAAGGGGGAGGGATCCTCCATCACCACGGGACCCTGATGTAACAGGCCCTGCTCCACTGGCAGCCGCAGAGGATCGTCGACTGAGAGCCTGATCAAGTCCGCATACCAGGGACGTCTGGGCCAATCCGGACCCACCAGGATTATCCGGCCTGGATGCTTTGCCACCCGGTCTAGCACCCTGCCCAGCATGGGCCAGGGCGGGAACACATAGAGAAGCTCTTGTGTCGGCCACTGTTGGAGAAGAGCATCTACTCCCAGGGATCGAGGGTCCCGTCCTCTGCTGAAAAAGCGCGGCACTTGGCAATTGGCCGATGACGCCATCAGATCTAGGCTCGGCTGGCCCCAGCGCTTCGTGATGTCCAAGAACGCCTGAGCAGATAGCTGCCACTCTCCGGGCTCCAAGGTATGGCGACTGAGAAAGTCCGCCTTGACATTCATGACTCCGGCAATGTGGGCCGCTGACAGCTGTTCCAGGTTCGCTTCCGCCCACTGGCAAAGATTCATAGCCTCCTTGGCTAGAGGGGCGCTCTTGGTACCTCCCTGGCGGTTGACATAGGCCACAGCCGTGGCATTGTCAGACAGGACCCGTACTGGCTTCCACGCCAGTACCGGGATGAACTCCAAAAGCGCCAACCGAATGGCTCTGAGTTCCAGGAGGTTGATAGACCACTTTGCCTCTGCAGGAGACCAGAGCCCCTGCGCTGTCCTTCCCAAGCAGTGGGCTCCCCAGCCCGACAAAGAGGCGTCCGTCGTGACAACAATCCACTCCGGGGTCACCAGAGGCATACCTGCAGACAACTGGTCTGTCTGCGTCCACCAGCTCAGCGCCTTGCGCGCTGCTGGGTCCAAGGGAAGGCGCACAGCATAATCCTCCGACATCGGAGTCCAGCGCTGCAGCAGAGAGTGTTGTAGTGGTCTCATATGAGCCCTGGCCCAGGGCACTACTTCCATCGTGGCCGTCATAGAGCCCAACAGCTGCACATAGTCCCAAGCCCGAAGAGGAGAGGCTACTAGGAACTGGTCCACCTGAGCCTGAAGCTTGACAATCCGATTGTCTGGCAGGAACACTCTGCCCACTTGGGTGTCGAATCGAACTCCCAGATACTCCAGGGACTGAGTTGGGCGCAGCTGGCTTTTCTCCCAGTTGATGATCCACCCCAGGGAGCTCAAAAGAGCAACCACCCGGTTCACAGCTTTGCCGCACTCTGCATAAGAGGGGGCTCGGATCAACCAGTCGTCCAGATGAGGATGGACTTGTACTCCTTCCTTCCTCAGGAAGGCCGCGATGACCACCATTACTTTGGAGAAGGTCCGCGGAGCAGTAGCCAACCCGAACGGGAGGGCTCTGAACTGGAAGTGTCGGCCCAGGACTGCAAAACGCAGAAAGCGTTGATGAGGAGGCCAGATGGGAATATGCAAGTACGCTTCCTTGATGTCCAAGGATGCCAGGTACTCCCCTGCCTTCACTGCCGCTATAACAGAGCGGAGAGTCTCCATGCGAAAGTGCCGAACTTTCAAGGCCCGATTGACCCCTTTGAGGTCGAGGATAGGCCGTACAGAACCTCCTTTCTTTGGTACCACAAAGAAAATGGAGTAACGCCCCTTGCCAAGCTGACTTTCTGGCACCGGAACGACCGCACCCAGGCGGATCAGATTGACCAAGGTCTGCTGCACTGCCACAGCTTTGACCGGAGACTTGCAGGGAGAGAGTACAAACCCGTCTCTTAAGGGTCGGCAGAACTCTAGCTTGTAGCCGTCTCTGATGACTTCCAGCACCCAAGCGTCTGAAGTTATTGTGGTCCACTCGCCCAGAAACGAGGACAGCCGTCCTCCAATCTGCACTGGGGCGTGGACCAAGGCCCCGTCATTGGGTACGAGACCCTGGGGGAGGACCGGAGGGAGCACCTCCGGGACGGCGGTCTCTGCGAAAGGAATGCTGCTTGGGGGAGAAGTTCCTCTTGAAGAAAGAGGGGGCAGAGGAGCCCGACCTGCCCGGGCGGTACCGACGGGCTTCCTGAAACTGTCCTCTGGAGGTACCAGGGCGAGTACTAGCCCGAGCCATGACCTCTGGTAACTTCTTGCCCTTAGACGTGCCGAGATCGGTCACGATTTTGTCCAGCTCGACCCCAAAGAGCAGCTTGCCTTTAAAAGGCAATCTAGCCAGGCGGGATTTAGAGGCGTGGTCAGCAGACCAATGCTTCAGCCAAAGCCACCGCCGCACAGAGATTGTCTGAGCCATGCCTTTAGCTGAGGCCCTCAAGACATCATACAGCAAGTCTGCCAAATAGGCTAAGCCCGATTCCAGGGCCGGCCAATCAGCCCTCAAGGAATGATCCGAGGGGGAAGCCCGCTGTACCATAGTCAGGCACGCCCTGGCCACATAGGAGCCGCAAACTGAGGCCTGCAAACTTAAAGCAGCCGCCTCAAAGGACGACCTTAAGGCCGCCTCCAATCTTCTGTCTTGGGCGTCCTTTAGGGCCGTGCCACCTTCCACCAGCAACGCCGTTTTCTTAGTCACCGCAGTGATTAAAGAATCCACGGTAGGCCACAGATAGGCCTCATGTTCACTTTCAGGCAAAGGATAGAGGCGGGACATAGCCCTAGCCACTTTAAGGCTCGCTTCCGGGACATCCCATTGAGCCGAAATTAAGGTGTGCATGGCATCATGCACGTGGAAGGTTCTAGGCGGGCGCTTCGTCCCCAGCATAATGGCAGAGCCAACAGGGGCTGAGGGAGAGACGTCCTCCAAAGAGGAAATCTTCAAAATGCCCATGGCCTGCACCAACAGGTTGGGCAAATCCTCTGAGCTAAAAAGCCGCGCTGCAGAGGGGTCATCCGCTCCATCCGAGCGGGGATCCGTCTCCTCCAAGGAATCCGCAAAGGACCGTTGGGAGAACTCAGATACGCTGCCCTCATCTACATCGGAGGAGACAAAGTCCTCCAAGGCCTGGGAATCAACCTGAGGGCGTTTACCTCCGGGGGCCTCAACCTCTTTACCAGACGAGGGAGCAGGGGCAGCGTTTAGCATAAGGAAGGCCTGATGCAGCAGCAAAACAAACTCGGGGGAGAAACCCCCCAAACTGTGCACTTCCGCAGCCTGGGCTACAGCCCTAGACGCACCCTCAACCGGCGCTCGCAAGAGCGGGGGAGAGACATGCTGCGCATCCAAGATGGCGTCCGGCGCGACACTCCGCGAAGGAGCCGCGCAGGGAGGAACGGCGCTTAACTTTAGCCGCTTTTGTGCCGTCGCCCAAATTAAGGGCGTTCATGGCATTAATGTCTCCTACCTCAAGGGCGGCCCAAGAAGAAGCCGTCCGAGCCGCGTGGCAGGCCAAGATGGCGGAGGCGAGCAGCGGGGGATGGGCGTTTATGGCGGGAAAAACCGCCACACCGGAGGAAGGACCGGGACACTCATCGGTCACGAAACTGTCACCCAACAAGGGCGAATCAGACTTTAAGACCCCCGCATCCCCTCTAGAAGCGCCCAAGCGATCCGGGGAGCGACTCTTTGCGCCCTCGCCCTCCGACGCCATATGCCACGTGGAGATCAATCGGGGAACCCCCTGCCCGCTATAAAAAGGTAAAAATTACCTGCTTTCCGCTCCGAGCTGTAACGACCTGGTGTCCCAGTGAGTAGCTGCAATAAACGTAGAAATAAACGCCTTTAAGGACGTTCAAAATTTTTTTTTTTTTTTTTTTTTTAACGGAGCCAGCGGGAGGGGGGAGAAAAGGAGGGACCTGGCGCCACCAGATTTGTACTTGCTCAAGAAGAGCCCTCAACCCCAGGCACTCAACAAAACCTAAAAATTAGGCTTGGAGGCCTAGCCAGAGCTGCTGCTGTGTGTGACCACCACCTGCTGAGATAGAGAACATACTGGGGACTTTCCGGCAGCACATGACCACATATAGGGAGGCAAAAGTTTGCTCTCTATCTCCACCTGCTGATAGATGGACACAACCCACCAGTCTATGGATTGATCAGCATGATGATATGGAAACCGTATTATCGAAAAAAAAGATGGCTGGCCATCTTTTTCGAAAATACGGTTCCAGCCAGCTGTTGCGCCGCCAGCGATTTATTTCGCCGGTGACGTTCAATTATGCCCCTCTAAGAGGCTCATTTTCAAAGCACAGACTTAAAAAGTTACAGGCTCATTTTCAAAAGAGATAGATGTCCAAAAACTGAAATAAGCCAGCATTTGGACATCCATCTCACAGAAACATCCAAATCAGTATAATCGAAACCTCATTTTGGAAGTCTTTCTCCGAAGTCCGTCAGAAGGATGTCCAAATCTCAAGGGGGAGTATCAGGGATGTGTTCAACGCGGGACTTGGGCATTCCTAAGACTTTGATGTCTTTCAGCCATAATGGAACAAAGCAAAAACGTCCAGCACTAAAACTTAGACGTTTTGAGCTAGACCTGTTTTTATTATAAGGCACAAAAAGGCGCCCCAAATGACCAGATGACCACTGGAGGGAATCAGGGATGACCTCCCCTTACTCCCCCAGTGGTCATTAACCCCCTCCCACCCCCCAAAAAAGTGCGTTGAAGAACATTACTGCCAGCCTCAGATGTCATACTCAGGTCCATTACAGCAGCATGCAGGTCCCTGAAGTAGTTTAGTAGTAGGTGCACTGCACTTCAGACAGGTGGACCCAGGCCCATACCCCCACTACCTATTCACTTGTGGAGGAAACTGTGAGCCCTCCAAAACTCACCAGAAACCCACTGTACCCACTTATAGGTGCCCTCTTCACCCGTAAGGGCTATGGTAGTGGTGTACAGTTAGGGGTAGTGGATTTTGGGTGGCTCAGCACACAAGGTAAGGGAACAATTGTCAGATGTATACCTGGGAGCATTTTATGAAGTCCACTGCAGTGTCCCCTAGGGTGCCCTATTGCTGTCCTGGGATGTCAGGGGGGACCATTCTATTAAAAATGCTGGCTCCTCCTACGTCCCAATGGCTTGAATTACACTTGGACAAGGTTTTTTTTCCCGAAAATGGCCGAAAAACAAAGACGTCCAAATCAAAAAACATCCAAATCACAGGACGCCCATAGTATTTTCCAACACAAAAGATAGACATCCATCTTTTTCGAAAATTACCTTCTTTCCTGTTCGGAATTTTGACGTCTTTGTAAAACGTCCAAATTCTGATTTCGACGTTTCTTTCGAAAATGTCCCTCTGAGTAACTTTGTAGTCTATGTGCTTTGAAAATGAGCACCTCTATAAACCATTATACGCCTGAAAGGCAAATCTATGAATGGGCTTACCATATGTTCACTATTTAAAGCTCATATGTCACAAGGTACTGCCATTCAGCAACTGTGTCTTTTACAGAAGGCGCATTTCTGCCCCTAATGACCAATGCAGACGAGACCCCCACAATGGCACCATCCACAAGTCATCCCTACCTTATTAAAAAGTTTTATTTCCTCTGACTTCCTACACGGCAGCAGAATTTAAAATTGCCTTCACTACAATACAAAGTTGCTAATTATAGTTTGCTCCTTGAGTTCACAAATAGTGGTCAGTCTCTCCCACATCAATTCCAGGATATTGGCAGTCACATATACGACTTTATTCACAATACGTATCACAAAGCTTGCCCTAACTACATCAATTTCATTGATTCCAAGTATATACAAAGAAAAATTTGAATGTACAAACATGTGCAAGTAGTCTATAACCAGGACTGATGCGCAGATGCCAGCTCTGTGGATGCGAGTGTTTACGTATAACAGATATTGCACAAGTTCCTTCACCTTGTCCAGGAAGGAGTAAGTTATCTTTAGCATCTACTACTACTACTATTTATCATTTCTATAGCGCTACAAGACATATGCAGTGCTGTACACCATACACAAAAAGAGACAGTCTCTGCTCAAAGAGCTTACAATCTAGATAAGACAGGAAAACAGACAGCACAATTAAGGGTAAGGGAATAAAGAGGTGAGGATAAAGGACAGGGCAAGTGAGTAATGGTTAGGAGTCAAAAGCAGTGGTAAAGAGGTGGGCTTTAAGTCTGGACTTGAAAACGGCCAAAGACGGGGCTAGACGTACAGGCTCAGGAAGATAAAAGGAACGGAATCTAGAATTAGCAGTAGAGGAGAAGGGGGTGGATAAGAGAGATTTTTCTACAGAACGGAGAACTCAAGGGAGGGCGTAGGGAGAGACGAGAGTGGAGAGGTACTGGGGAGCGGCAGAGTGAATGCACTTATAGGTCAATAAGAGAACCTTGAACTGAATACGGAAACGGATAGGGAGCCAGTGAAGTGACTTAAGGAGAGGGCTGTGAGATTAGCAACTTTGGCAGAAAATGAGCCGTACAGCAGAGTTTTGGCTTGATTGAAGAGGAGAGAGATGGCTAAGAGGGAGGCCGGTGAGAAGCAGGTTACAATAATCAAGACGAGAGGTGATAAGAGTGTGGATGAGGGTCCTGGTAGAGTGCTCAGAGATGAAGGGACGGATTTTGCTAATGTTATAGAGAAAGAAACAACAGGTTTTGGCAATCTGTTGAATATGAGCAGAGAAGGAGAGGGAGGAGTCAAAGATGACCCCAAGGTTACGAGCTGATGAGACAGGGAGAATGAGAGTGTTATCCACAGAAACAGAGAAAGGGGGGAGAGGAGAGGTAGGTTTAGGAGGAAAGATGAGAAGCTCGGTTTTGGCCATGTTAAATTTCAGATGACGTTGAGACATCCAGGCAGCGATATCAGATAGGCAGGCTGAAACATTGGTCTGGATGCTGGTTGAGATTTCAGGGGTAGAGGTAAATTTGGGAGTAATCGGCATAAAGATGGTATTGAAAGCCATGGGATGATATCAGAAATTAGTTAAAGTTATGTGTTGTTTTAGGGGGGTGAGAGATGTTCCTCCTGAGGAAGGCTTTTGTCCGAAATGCATCAGGAACCAGCAGTGATTGATGAGTCAGAGGGAGCTCGAGGAGGAGTCAGAGGGAGTTTAAGACTGAAAACAGCATGCAGATTCCAGGAAGCCTCTGACAAGCTACGCTGATCCACTGACTGAGCAAGCACAAAGTGTCAGGAGTGGAAGGAACCCCTGGGTTTGGGGCTGCTTAGTTTTTGTGCTAATAAGCATATCTTTTTGAATCAACCAAAGGACAATATGTATTATAAAGGGTCAAGTACATGGTCTTAAGTTCATAGAAAACACTGATTTAAGGTCTCTTTCTTCATTTATGTGGTGATACAATCAATTTTGTATATGAATCAATGGATTACATTCAATAAAAGGAATAAAATATTAAGGAAGTACGTGTTTGTGAAAATAAATATGATAGAGCGCCAAGCATCTCTAATTGTCTTCATATATTGGCAACTATTGATTAAAGCTTGGAGGATTTATATTACGCCTCATAAGTTACAAACTTGTGCTGAGGCAGCCTGGGCAAAGAAATCATATTAATTTGGTGTTTAACTTTTCAGTCCTGCAAGTGGAAGAATGCCATCTGGGTTTAATTACTCAGAAGTCTAGCTTTTGCTAGACTACAGGTTAGAAAGGTCAGTGAGAAATGAAACTTTCTTTGTCCCTTTTTGAATGATAGATTGTTAAGGCTAGTTCATATTTACCACCTCTGGATGCCATTCAATCTCGAGGGGATCAGCAAGCAAGGCATACTGCAGTTTTAAAAAGATTAGGCTAACGCTGTTTAGAAGAAGATAGAGTAGATATAGATATTCTTGATAATTTAGATTTTGTCTTAAAAGGAATTCTGATTTCTGCTTATTTTAAAATATGTTTTATTCTGTTTAATTAATAAGTTCTATTTCTATGTAGAATATCTTTTCAATCCAGTGTCTGACTTTTCAAGTGAGCTTTGTCTGCAGTTTAAGAGGTCATCATCTGGTTTGAATTATCCACAGTCCTAGCTAGGTGAAAGAGGTCAGGACAAGTCAACTCCCTTCTCCTTGATGAATAGCTAAATGAAGGACTGGTCTCCTGAAAGTAATAACAAACCATGTCTGTGTGCCATTAAGCAAGATTAGCCCCTCAATGAACCCATATGACTGGGAATATGAGAATTTAATAATAAAACGCAGGATATAGGTGCCACATTGTCTAGTTTGAGAGGCCCCAGGTCATAGGTCAGTTTAGGAAATCTCAAACCTATGTAACTGATATTTTTAAGTAATGTGTAAGTAATAATTAGTTCAAGCCAGGGTAATCAATCTATTCTTTACCATCCGGTGAGAAAGGGGGGCTAGAAGGGTATATAACTGGGAGCAGAAGCAGCTTACATTAGAAGAAGAGAAGGAGCTGAGACCAGAGAGAGCTCAGAAGAAGAGACACAGAAGGACAGGACACAGAGAGAGCTAGAGCTGATGTCCTACTTTGTTTGCTGGCAAATAAAGAAGATTTCTCTCTCATTCTGGTGTGTGGTGTTTGACTCCTGAAGTACCACAGATTCTGCTAACAATAGTGGTAATTCCTGCAACAGTGCAAATTACAAGGGAAACCATCGGAATTGCCACAAGCAACAGAAGAGTAGGGTTGGAGGGGGATCTGCACACTGGTTGCTTCTCGTACATAGTGTTTACTGCACAAATTGCTTTTGTGGCAAGTTACAAGGAAACACGGAACTAGATTGCACATAAGGACCGTAAGGCCCATCTTGTCTTCCCAACTGCGTTCATTGTTTTAGGTATTCCACAATTGATTCTCGTATTTCTCTCCACGCTCCTTTGGATTCTGTTATCGTTTAGTTTCCACCATACACTGTTCAATTGAGTTGGAGTGGACTGGGTTACAGCACAAAAAGAGTGCAGCGCTACACTCCGAAAGAAAAGTAAAAGAAATCAAAGATAGATTTTTCACATGGCAGCTAAACATCCTTTGAACGGCTCCCGCTCAAAAAGATATAGCCTTTCCGTCACTTTAAATGATACTCTACGTACTCCCTTATTCACGCAATCACTTCACGTCCCCACAAAGCAAACACAATCCAGCAGTACTAACCCTGTTCTCCACCAGCCGCCATTCCTCCTCCTCCGCTTGCTTAACCCCGTTTTTAGAATAGTCTGATGCGAGTGCGACCTATCAACACAACGTGTCCGGAAACGCCTTTTACGCAATTTCCGGTACGGCTCGTAACCAGGCAACCAGAGTGCAGAACTTTAGCGTCCTACAACAAAGATTCTGTCACTTGATGGAACGTATCTTCTGTCGTTGTTTTGTTGGTAGAGCCCAAGGAGGTTTAATAGACAGGAGACGAAATGAGACTATCTAGTACACTGTAAGAGCTGAAGTCAGTAGGCGGAGCTTGCCGCGGTTTTACTACACCCAAAACAATAGCAAACGCTATTCAAAACCATAGCAAAAGATTATTAGAAATAAGAGATTGCCTATACCTGGTCCATCTGTAACGTCTAAAGCTGTTTCAGTTGGATAGGCAGTGCCTTCAAAGGTGGAGGACAAAAGATAGATAGATTGATTTCTGGACAGCTTTTTAATTTATTTGAAAGCTTCCCATATCTGCTACTACTACTTAATATTTATAAAACGCTACCAGGGTTACGCAGCGCTGTACAATTTAACACAGAGGACAGTCCCTGCTCGAAGGAGCTTACAATCTAAAGGACAAAAAAGTGCAGTCAATCAAATTGGGGCAGTCTAGATTTCCCGAATAGATGAATAATGGTTAGGTGCCGAAAGCGACATTGAAGAGGTGGGCTTTGAGCAAGGATTTGAAGATGGGCAGGAAGGGGGCTTGGCGTATGGGCTCAGGAAGTTTATTCCAAGCATAGGGTGAGGCGAGGCAGAAAGGGCGGAGCCTGGAGTTGGCGGTGGTGGAGAAGGGTACTGAGAGGAGGGATTTGTCCTGTGAGCGGAGATTATGGGTAGGAGCGTAAGGGGAGATGAGGGTAGAGAGGTAATGAGGGGTTGCAGATTGAGTGCATTTGTAGGTTAATAAGAGAAGCTTGAATTGTATGTGGTACCTGATCGGAAGCCACTGAAGTGACTTGAGAAGAGGGGTGATATTGAAACAGGTGGGAAATCAGGAGACGAAAGGCAAATTGGTTCCAAAACAAAACAGCTTTTTTATTGCTAGCAATTCAGACAGCCCCGAGTACAATCTCAGAATACTGCCCCCCCAGCGTCACCTGACACTCGTTCTTATACACTCTTATCAGTAGTCATGCGCAGTTACAGACAGAGGATCTTACACAGAACCCAGGAAACGAAACTTATCCTTGGCTTTGCACACAACCCTCTATTTCCAACACTGGTCTCTAGTCTATTCACAGTTATTTGGCATTGCATATACCATATAAGGCAATATACTGATAAGCAGCACAAGTTCCAGCTGGTTTCTGCTATCTGGTTACGGCTTCTTTTAGCTAAGCACAATAAATTGTCCTTTACAGCAAAATAGTATAAACTGCAGCAAAACAGTAACTTATTTCAGTGTTCCAGCACATTTACACAATACAGCCTCTATGCATGGATCACGAGACTGGGCTGGCAGAGCCAGCTGCCCTAAATTGCTGACTACTACAATTTGTTATCTAGCTGCTGGTTAACAAATACATACTACTAGTAAAAGTCTAAACTGCACAGGTTTTGGTCTTAGTCTAGGCTCATTATATGTAAGGCACAAAAGGTCCAGTGCAGAAATCAGGAGACGAAAGGCAAATTGGTTCCAAAACAAAACAGCTTTTTTATTGCTAGCAATTCAGACAGCCCCGAGTACAATCTCAGAATACTGCCCCCCCAGCGTCACCTGACACTCGTTCTTATACACTCTTATCAGTAGTCATGCGCAGTTACAGACAGAGGATCTTACACAGAACCCAGGAAACGAAACTTATCCTTGGCTTTGCACACAACCCTCTATTTCCAACACTGGTCTCTAGTCTATTCACAGTTATTTGGCATTGCATATACCATATAAGGCAATATACTGATAAGCAGCACAAGTTCCAGCTGGTTTCTGCTATCTGGTTACGGCTTCTTTTAGCTAAGCACAATAAATTGTCCTTTACAGCAAAATAGTATAAACTGCAGCAAAACAGTAACTTATTTCAGTGTTCCAGCACATTTACACAATACAGCCTCTATGCAGGGATCACGAGACTGCGCTGGCAGAGCCAGCTGCCTTCCCTACAACCCTAAATTGCTGACTACTACAATTTGTTATCTAGCTGCTGGTTAACAAATACTTACTACTAGTAAAGGTCTAAACTGCACAAGTTTTAGTCTTAGTCTAGGCTCATTATATGTAAGGCACAAAAGGTCCAGTGCATTAATAAAGTATGGCTAAAGGCCAAAAGCAGAGGTAGAGTCCATAAGTATAAGTCCATCAGTAGGCACAAAACATGAAGTTGTTCTGGTGGTCAGTAGTATTCATAGTATTCGAGTAGTATCCGGCGTTCCACCCCTTCAATATGAGCATATCGGTCTAGGCAGAAGATAAGACGCGCAGCAGAGTTCTGAACGGATTGAAGGGGGGATAGATGGTTAAGTGGGAGGCCAGTGAGGAGTAGGTTGCAGTAGTCAAGGCAAGAGGTAATGAGAGAGTGGATGAGAGTACGGGTGGTGGGGTCAGAGAGGAAATTTTATTTATTTATGTCAATTTATATACTGTATCTTATTGCTACTGCAAGACAGAACGGTTTACAATTTATAAAAAAGAAGCAATACAATATGTACAGGTTGGACAAACATTAGAACTCCAGTCATTACAGGAAAGCACAGCAAACCCAAAAACTAGCTACATAAGATGAAAAACAGTATAACTCATGATTTAGTATACAGGAGAGCACCGCAAATACAAGATTAAATACATAATATAATCTACACAGACAAACAATACAGTTTTGATTTAATATATATTACAGATGCCCATTTATAACCTTTCTTCCATTATTCTAAATTCTGTTCTACATACAGTGGTGGAAATAAGTATTTGATCCCTTGCTGATTTTGTAAGTTTGCCCACTGACAAAGACATGAGCAGCCCATAATTGAAGGGTAGGTTATTGGTAACAGTGAGAGATAGCACATCACAAATTAAATCCGGAAAATCACATTGTGGAAAGTATATGAATTTATTTGCATTCTGCAGAGGGAAATAAGTATTTAATCCCTCTGGCAAACAAGACCTAATACTTGGTGGCAAAACCCTTGTTGGCAAGCACAGCGGTCAGACGTCTTCTGTAGTTGATGATGAGGTTTGCACACATGTCAGGAGGAATTTTGGTCCACTCCTCTTTGCAGATCATCTCTAAATCATTAATAGTTCTGGGCTGTCGCTTGGCAACTCGCAGCTTCAGCTCCCTCCATAAGTTTTCAATGGGATTAAGGTCTGGTGACTGGCTAGGCCACTCCATGACCCTAATGTGCTTCTTCCTGAGCCACTCCTTTGTTGCCTTGGCTGTATGTTTTGGGTCATTGTCGTGCTGGAAGACCCAGCCACGACCCATTTTTAAGGCCCTGGCGGAGGGAAGGAGGTTGTCACTCAGAATTGTACGGTACATGGCCCCATCCATTCTCCCATTGATGCGGTGAAGTAGTCCTGTGCCCTTAGCAGAGAAACACCCCCAAAACATAACATTTCCACCTCCATGCTTGACAGTGGGGACGGTGTTCTTTGGGTCATAGGCAGCATTTCTCTTCCTCCAAACACGGCGAGTTGAGTTCATGCCAAAGAGCTCAATTTTTGTCTCATCTGACCACAGCACCTTCTCCCAATCACTCTCGGCATCATCCAGGTGTTCACTGGCAAACTTCAGACGGGCCGTCACATGTGCCTTCCGGAGCAGGGGGACCTTGCGGGCACTGCAGGATTGCAATCCGTTATGTCGTAATGTGTTACCATTGGTTTTCGTGGTGACAGTGGTCCCAGCTGCCTTGAGATCATTGACAAGTTCCCCCCTTGTAGTTGTAGGCTGATTTCTAACCTTCCTCATGATCAAGGATACCCCACGAGGTGAGATTTTGCGTGGAGCCCCAGATCTTTGTCGATTGACAGTCATTTTGTACTTCTTCCATTTTCTTACTATGGCACCAACAGTTGTCTCCTTCTCGCCCAGCGTCTTACTGATGGTTTTGTAGCCCATTCCAGCCTTGTGCAGGTGTATGATCTTGTCCCTGACATCCTTAGACAGCTCCTTGCTCTTGGCCATTTTGTAGAGGTTAGAGTCTGACTGATTCACTGAGTCTGTGGACAGGTGTCTTTCATACAGGTGACCATTGCCGACAGCTGTCTGTCATGCAGGTAACGAGTTGATTTGGAGCATCTACCTGGTCTGTAGGGGCCAGATCTCTTACTGGTTGGTGGGGGATCAAATACTTATTTCCCTCTGCAGAATGCAAATAAATTCATATACTTTCCACAATGTGATTTTCCGGATTTAATTTGTGATGTGCTATCTCTCACTGTTACCAATAACCTACTCTTCAATTATGGGCTGCTCATGTCTTTGTCAGTGGGCAAACTTACAAAATCAGCAAGGGATCAAATACTTATTTCCACCACTGTAATTGATAAAGTAGAAGGTTTTCAAAAGTTTCCGAAAATGAAAGTAAGATTTCTCAAGTCTGATCTCTTTTGGAAGGCCATTCCAAAGAGAGGGAGACAAATAGAAAAAAGCCGAATTCCGTGTAGATTCCCATCTAGCCCTAGCGAGAGGAGGAATCACTAACCTGTTGTCTGTCAGGGATCTAAGGGTTCGTGTGGCAGTGTAAGGAATAGTTAGATTTGACAGATAGTCAGGGTTTAGTGTATAAAAAGCCTGTATAAAAAGGGTGAATTTTGCTGATGTTATAGAGAAAGAAGCGACAGGTCTTGTCTGTCTGCTGGATATGTGTAGAGAAGGAGAGGGAGGAGTCGAAGATGACTCCGAGGTTGCGGGCAGATGAGACGGGGAGGATGAGGGCGTTATCAACTGAAATAGAGAGTGGAGGGAGAGGAGAAGTGGGTATGGGTGGAAAGACAATGAGTTCGGTCTTGATATAACTATCATGAAATAATTGAATATCACTAAAACAGCTTCAAAAATTATTGTAGCTGGAAGAAACAGCCTTGTAAACTCTATTTTGTGCACATTTTCATACACTGTTCTATACAATACCATACCTGCCAAGTCTCCCGCACTCCCGCCAAAGTGGGAAAGTCTCCCGCTGAGATCCGCTGCTGCTGCTGCTTCTTTCTTGAGCAGCTGCAGCCACAGCAAAAGAAGAAAAACAAGCTCAGGGGCCGCAACAGCCTTCAGGCATGTGCTGTCGACTCTGCCAGTCCTCTGCCCCTGGAACATGATATTGACGTCAGTGGGGGCAGAGGACAGCAGAGCCAACAGTGCATGCCTGAAGGCTGCTGTGGCCTTGTGCTTGTTTTTCTTGTTTTGCAAGTGCCATAGCTGCAACATAAGAAGGGAGAGAGGAAACACGGGGTACTGGGTGGAAAGGGTAGGGGGAAAGGGTGTCCAGAGGGAGGCAGGTGATAAATGGAGACAGCAAGAGGAGAAAAAGAAAGAAGAGTGAAGACGCTGGAGGGTACAGAGAGAGAGAGAGAGAGAGAGATGGGTGAGAGGAAAAGGAAGACATGGAAAAGGGCAGGGGCGAGGCAAGCTGCTGGGGAGAAAGAAGGGGAGCAAGGAGGAGACCCTGGCTGGTCAGATGGAGAAAGAGGAGAAATGCTGGACAACAAGAGGGAGAGAAAGAGGAAAAATGTTGGAGGGGGCAGAAAGAGGGAAGACGCTGGATGGAAGAGGGGTCGAGAGAGATGAGTGGAAAGATGGAGAGAGAAAGAGGGAACATGGAAAAGGGCAGGAGAGAGAGAGAGAGAGAAGCTGCTGGGGAGAAACTGGGGGAGACCCTACATGGTCAGACGGAGAAATGCTGGATGAAAGGAGGGAGAGAGAGGGAAAATGCTGGAAGGAGGGGGCAGAAAGAGGGAAGACACTGGATGGAAGGGTAGGGAGAGAAAGAGGAAAGACATGCTGAATGAAAGGGTAGGGAGAGAAAGAGGAAAGACATGCTGAATGGAAAAGGGTAGAGAGAGATAGAACTGTCTAGAAGGAAGGGGAGATAGAGGGAGACAATGGATGGCAGGATTGGGAGAGGATAATGGGTGGAAGGATGGGGAGAAAAAGAGGGATGACACTGAATGGTAGGAGAGAAAGAGGGAAGGTACTGGATGGAAGGATAGGGAGAGAAAGAGGAGACGCTGGATGGAATGATGGGGAGAGAAAGAGGAGATGCTGGATGGAAAGGGGGAGAGAATAGAGTTAGTGAAAGACTGGAGAATAAGAGAAAGGAAAGGGAAATGGGACTTGATATACTGCCTTTCTGAGGTTTTTTTTGCAACTACATTCAAAGTGGTTTACATATATTCAAGTACTTATTTTGTACCAGGGGCAATGGAGGGTTAAGTGGCTTGCCCAGAGTCACAAGGAGCTGCAGTGGGAATCAAACTCAGTTCCCCAGGATCAAATTCCACTGCACTAACCACTAGGCTACTCCTCCACTCCATGGGGAGAACAAAAGTGAGGAAAAGATGAAAAGCCATAGGTAGATGAAGTAAAAAGAGGGAAATTAAAGAATGAATAGTAAGAATGAATTATATCTGGACAAAGAGAGAGGCAGAAAAATAAACTGGAGAAAACAAGAAAAAAGAGAGAGAAATTACAAATAGACAGGAAACCCTGGCAAGAGAGTTAAGAGAAGACAATGGAAAACAGAATCAAGAGACTGGGACGAACACAGTTAGAAAAAGTAAATGGCCAGACAACAAAGGTACAGACAATAATTTTATTTTTAATTTAGGATAAAGTAATGTGGTAGCTGTGTTAATAAAGGTTAATAAATGTGAATAAAACACAAAATAGAAAATAAAGTGATACTTTAATTGATTTGAAAACATTTTTGATTAGCCTTCAGAGACCAGCACTTCCTTCCTCAGGTCAGGAGAGGATACCATAACAGCATTATACTGTCCTGACCTGACCTAAAGCAGGAGGTTTTGGCCTCTGAAAGCTAATTGAAAGGGGTATTAGACTATTAAATAAAATATTATCTGAAATGGCCATGGGATTGAGGTGTGCCAGGGATGGAGCCCTGTAGAGTAGGTGGGGCCAAGGCAGAGTGGGCGGGGCTGGCGCATGTACTAAAATCTTCCTCTCAAAAATTGTGACCCCTTGGCAGCTCTGCAGCAGGGCCGTGCCAACAAGGTAAGCGAGGTAAGCACGGCAGGAGGGCGCCGTCCTCTGGGGGGGCGCCCCACCGCGCCATGCTTACCTCGCCCTCCCGTGTCCCAACTGCCCGCCCTCTTCTCCCCCCCAACAAGATCCCTTTGAAATTTACCTCCGTCCGGCAGCGAAGGCGCACCGCAGCGTCAGTGAAGGAGGCGGCGCTCCCGACGTCTCTACTAGTCTTCCCTTCGCTCAGTGTTCCACCTTCTTCTGACGTCAAGGAAATGACGTCAGAAGAAGGCGGGACATTGAGCGAAGGGAAGAGACTAGTAGAGACGTCGGGAGCGCCGCCTCCTTCACTGACGCTGTGGCGCGCCTTCGCTGCCGGACGGAGGTAAATTTAAAAGGGATCTTGGGGGGGGAGAAGAGGGCGGGCAGTTGGGACATGGGAGCGGGAGAGCAGCGATCATTTTCACGGGGGGGGGGGGGGGGAGGGGGCACGCGCGCCAACTGTTCGTCTGCAGGGGGGCGCCACAGACCCTTGGCACGGCCCTGCTCTGCAGTACAAATGGCCAAATTTCAGTGAGGTTGTCCTGTTTCCTGATGGGTTCATCTTAACTGTTATTGTAATCTGCCTTGGGAAGCCTGGTATTATAAAGAGGATGGAATATATTGAAATTAAATGGAAGTAGAATTAAATTCTTTCATTGGGGTACATGGAATCACATCTTCATCTGTTTTGTACAAGTTTACCTTTTAGATAGACAAATTGATTATTCTGTTTTTGAACATGTTTCAGGGGCAAGTGGTTTTATAAGTCAAAATAAATATCTTGTTTCATGCAGATCTCTTTTATTTAAACATAATTAAATGAATGCAGTCCATTGGTTTTCTTATATTTTGTTCTTGTGATGACCTTTACTGGAAATACAGTGAGATAGAATAATAGAATTCAATAACATCCAAAACTTATTTTTAAACCCATGGAATCCAGTTTTACAAACTGAATCTAACATAGACTTGCCGTGTCTGGACTCCTTCAAAGATGTTATATATGACAGTGCAGTGTGTAAAATGGACTTACTATCAGCTATGTTTGCTGATTGCAATGGAGCCTTGGAACCTCCACAGTTCACATTTCAAGATGTCAGTACATCAAAAAGGCAATTAAACATACAAATAAATTTAACAGTCACTTCACAGCCAACAAAACCCAATAGCTTCTCATTATTGCAAAACTGAAGAGAAGCAACAGATTCTCTGAGAAGTTCTGCTAATCTGACATTCATTTTATTTTTTTACCACAACACATGCCAAGCTCTCAATTTATTACCTAAGTGTAACTCCTCATGTTCTTGCAGTTTGTGAAGCTTTTCAATATATTCCCACTGTACTAATCCCCCCCCCCCCCCCCCATCAACCAATGACTTCTTCTCTCCTAGTGTACTCCTAACAAGCTTGAGCATATGACAGGGATCCAAAAATATAAAAACATTCTCATGTGTTACAGGGTGCTTAAAATATGGCTTATAATGAAGACTTTTAATTATTTACCAGAACTGTCTCTGAAGTAGCAGGTTCAGGAAATTGCAAGTATATTTCACTAGTCTGTAGTAAAAAATGGGGTAGGGTTAATATGGTTTTGATCAACAATGGGCACAGATAAAATCAATAAGGCCCAATAAGTACAAATTTACATGACGGAAGAATGAAAAAGGTATAATTCAAAAAGATCAGACTTGTTGTAAAAAAGCATATCAAGTAGCCAAAGAAATACTTAGCTTTGTATTCATAAACCAAAGATACCACTTCCCAAAGGCGTCTCCATAAGTTCTTGGCAAAATATGATATGATCTGTAAAGATTAATTTGAGGATTAATTCTGGGACTTTGAGGAGACTGTTTACACATCATATCTGTCACGTTTTCAAGCAGGAAACTAGGTTGTGAGCCCTTGGACCACTGCCAAGGAGCGGCAGTGGCAGGCAAAACCACCCCACGCTAGAGACAGGGCAGATCTGTGACAAACAGTTAGGCTGCACCTGGCACTTTTCACCAAGAGTTGAGCTCCAGGCTTCAGGTGGCCGGCAGGACTTACTGGAAAGGGCAGGACTGGATAACAGCTAGGCAACACAGGGACAGCAAGGCAGGGAACGGATAGGCTAAAGGACAGGACTGAAAGCTGAAAACAGCCACTAAAACAGGGATCAAAACACTGACTAACAAGACACAAAACTAAAAGCTGCAGAGCAGCCAGTAAGATACAAACAGACAGGGACTAACACAGAACTACAACTCAAACAAGCAAACAAACAAACAAACAAACAAACAACAATCTAATCTAACTATCCACAGACTAGCATGAACAGACAAGAATCAAGGCAGGACTAAACTAGAACTGGAAACAGCAGAAGTGCACCAGCACCCCAACATACCAGGGCCTTAGAAGCAATGCAAAGGCAAAGGCAGAGAGGTTCCAAATGCCTAATGCAGCAGCTGAGGCTTCAGCTGCAGCAATCACCAGGCAGCTACGGGTGCTGATCAGGGACAAACAAGAAGAGTAAGTCTGGCAGCCTGGAAGATCCGGTCTGGACTGGGCTAAAGTCTGGAATGGGCAGGAACAGCAAGCCAGTCTATAGCAGTTCATAGCAGTCACCGGTTCTGGCCACCAGAGGGCAAGGCGAGCACAGACGTAACAGTATCATATTTTGCCAAGAACTTACGGAGACGCCTTTGGGAAGTGGTAGCTTCGGTTTTTTAATACAAAGCTAAGTATTTATTTGGCTACTTGATATGTTTTTTTTACAACAAGTCTGATCTTTTAGAATTATACCTTTTTCATTCTTCCGTCATGTAATTTTGTACTTATTGGGCCTTATTGATTTTATCTGTGCCCATTGTTGATCAAAACCATATTAACCCTACCCCGTTTTTTACTACAGACTGGTTTAGTTATTCCACTCTGTAGGTTTTTCAGTTGGTGGCGGTTGGCCCATGATTGTAGCCTATTTGGTTTGTCCACTTAGTTGGTACCCTTGGCTGATGAGGCCTTTTATTTAAAACTTACAGTATATCTGTCTTTTCAGAGAAGGCACAGATAAGTCTTATTGCCTATTGTAGAGCATTTTGGATATCTTAGTTTCTTATATTATAGTGCTCTCAGCAGATCAATTAATTTTTTAAGTGTATTTCACTATCAGGATTTGGTTTGGATGGTGTATTAGATGATAGTAACTTTGGAGGTTTTCAGGTCTTTTTAACTGTTCAAATGTAAGATGGAAAAGCATCTAATATGCTCGGCACAGCACCTTCATGCAAACGAACTAAAAAGCTGCTTCTGTCGAAGTCATCTTCCCTGAAGTGCTTTGTGCAGTACATGAAGGGACAAATCTTTACGTTGAACAGCAGAAATCGAAGAAAGAGCTGTAAAGGAAACCTAAGCAAAGAACATGTGACAATTACCAAATTGTGGACTGTGGCTTCTATTGTATAAATTTGTTAGCCCAATGGTTCCCAAACCTGGTCTTAGAGGCACCCCAGGCAGTCAGGTGTTCAGGATATCCACAATGAATATCCATCAAACAACTATGACATATTACAAAATCTATATTCCATATTACAAATATTTCAATAAAGTCTTATAAACCCCTATGCATATAGCGCTGTTACCCACACTCATCGATACACATGTATTTACAAAAAAAGACAACCCATACCAGTCCACTCAACAGAGAATAAAAGTTTTGATACTTGTCTTGACAATCATCCAACAGATGATTAAAAAATGACCTTATTACTCCTCATTGAAAAACACGGTATAACCATTAAAGGTTCAAGAAATCCTCCACCACTTGGATATCAAACCGTTGAGTCTTTACACAGTTGTAATGATAACCCAAATGTCACATCTGATCGGGTGCCATGGCATTCAACTTGCATATATCACAAAAGCACTGATGTTGATACTCAAGTCCGTCCTCAAAAGTCACCGAACAATTAATATCCATGAGAGATATTTCCATGCACTGACTCCACTGTATGCAAATCTCTCTCAGGAATATTCATTGTCAATATCCTGACAAGCCAGACTGCCTCAGGTAACTCTAGGACCAGGTTTGGGAACCACTGGGTTATCCTCACTACCATCAGAGCAGACATCTTATATAATAAAACTCACCCTCAACGTTCAGAAGACATTGACGTCACTTCCTTCAAGACGGGTTCGAAGGGTTCGTGGTGGTGAAGCCACCGAAATCGCCAAGTCTCGGGGCCCCGCCCTCGCGTCAAACGTGATGACGTTGAGGGCAGAGCAATGGCGTCACACACTGAGGGCGGAGCAATGGCGTACGGTGCATTCAGGAGGTGCGAAGCAATGGCGTCAGAATGACGAAGGGGTCGGTAGGTAGGTAGGGAGGGAGGGAGGGAGAAGGGGGGGTGTTGGGGAGAAAAACCTTGCTAGCGCCCGTTTCATTTGCTCCAGAAACGGGCCTCTTTTACTAGTGGTCATATAATTAACATTCCTTGTCATCTATACCAGACCAGTCCAGACTAATGGGTTGTGTCCATCTACCAGCAGAAGGAGATAGAGAAAATAATTCCAAATAAACGGCTTCCATAGCATCCCACAGATCAATCCAGAGACGAGTGGGTTGTGTCCCTCTACCAGCAGGTGGAGATAGAGAGAACTTCAGAGTTTTACTATATGTAGACACGTGCAGCCATCTTACTCTCAGTATTCTCTGAGTGGAGGAGTGGCCTAGTGGTTAGGGTGGTGGACTTTGGTCCTGGGAAACTGAGGAACTGAGTTTGATTCCCACTTCAGGCACAGGCAGCTCCTTGTGACTCTGGGCAAGTCACTTAACCCTCCATTGCCCCATGTAAGCCGCATTGAGCCTGCCATGAGTGGGAAAGCGCAGGGTACAAATGTAACAAAAAAAATAAATAAATAAAATAAAAATCTCAGCAGGTGGATGGACACATCCTGTGCAGCTCTCTGGATTGAGTTTGTTCCTAGCCTGTTCCCTCAGGATTAGTTGAGCGCTTTGAGATTTGCTCCTAGCCTGTTCCCTCAGGATTTGTTGAGCTAGGGGTTCGTGGCCAGGTCAGGCCAGTAAGGGGTACACCTGGTGGTGCCAAGTCCCTCCCCTACCCCTGTGCTGTCTCCATGCTGTGGTGATAACTTCGCTCTGAGTTATGGATTCCCTGACACTCCTGCCTTGAAAAAAAAACAAAACAGGATGCACAGCCGAATGAAGTAGCAGAGATGGTACTAGCTCTGTGTGGACACAGCACTGGTTCGTATTCCCTCCCTTTGGCTCGTTTTCTCCTTTGCGTAAGAGTGTTTTTTCCTTCTTTTATAGTGGGGAACTCTTCGTTCGGAGCTTGGGCCTCGTGTGGTCCTGGCGGAGATTGCGAATTACCAGGGAATATTCAGGATTTAGCATAGCGGGGGTGATTCTCTCCGCTATGATTTTTAGTCCGCGATGTGGTTTTGGCGGACTTTTCGCAGTCGCGGACGCCATCTTGTGCAGGGCTTTTGGCCTCCGCGGTTGTCAGGCTGCTCTGTTTCTCAGACGTTCTCGGAGTCACAGCGGGGAAGTGCTCCGAGTGGTAGGATTTCAGTCCTACCCGGATTTTGGTCGTCGACTGTCTGGGGAGAGGGGAACGTGTGTGGTAACCCCCCTCACTTCTCTGTTTGTTTTTCTGACTCGGAGTTCTTCAGTGTTTAGCGGCCCTGTTTAGCTGGCAATTGCCTTCGCCCTATTGTGTGACAGCCTGGGGGCAGCTCCTCGTTTCTCTCGTACGTTTCCTGAGGTCACGGTTTTCGAGACTGGTGCAGCAGGGGAACGTTTTCTTCTTCCTGCTAATTTTCGATGTAGGATTTTGCCTGATCTATGATCTCTTGGTTTCCTTTGGGCTGTGCACATTGCTGGCCCTTCTTGCGGGGGCCCGGGGCACTTTTGTCTCTAATGTATGCTGAGTAGCCTCTGGTTCTTACTAGGGGTTTTATTTCTCGCATGGACTAGGCAGACAATGAATCCAGTAGTCCAGTCTGCTGTTTCATGCAGTGACGATCCAGGTTCCATGTGCCTGGCTGCTATATTTATTTTCTGTTCACCATACTACTGGAAGGCCTGTTGTTTTTTCACTGCAGTTATTTAGTTCCTACAGGTTACCATGGTAATTGTGCCTTTAGGGGCAGAATCTCTGCTTTCCTCAGCTTTGCTGTCTGCACAGCCTCAGTAGGTTTTATATTTTTACATGTGTCTCCTTGGCACTACCTGGCTTTATTCAGCACAGACTCGGTGTGTTTTAGAATGAGCCATAGATTCTCTAGTCCTTGGTTTATTCCCTTCTGACTCTGTGGGCTGTTCTGTTTTTCAGGATGCTGAAATATTCCGCAAGCTGGATCTTTGGTCTCTGGTGCTTGCTAGCTGCCTTTGTTACCATCCTTAGGGGTGGGCTGGTAGGCTGCACAGGGCAGCTGTCGGTCTGTGTGTCATGGTGTCTGTACTCATTGCCTCACAACTGGCTTTGGTTTCTTCCCATTCTGGTGTTACATCCCTCACCTGGTGCCAGGCCTGCGCGTCTTTCTTGAAGCCTTTCCGCAGGTCCAAGTGGCATCCTGAACCCAAGAAGGTGGTTGTGCCTGAGAGTGATCCAGATCCCGAGTACGAGGTGGATCACATCCTGGACTCGAAGCTGCGTGGAGGAAGGCTGTTCTACCTGCTGTCCTGGAAACATTTTGGCCCAGAAGACAACTCCTGGGAGCCAGCAACCAACGTCCATGCTCCAGACCTGGTCTGTGAGTTCCATTCTCTTCATCCTACTCGACCCGGGCCAGGGAGAAGGGGGAGGCATCAATGGGGATACTGTTATGTCCCTCACCTGGTGCCAGGCCTGCGCGGCCGATTCACTGGCGAGTCATGGCCCGGTGAAGATAGCCGGCCATCTTGGTGTTGGTTAGCTTCAGGAAGGAAGGAGGGTCTGTTTCTGTTTCCTAGTTCTGGCAACCGTCATCTGGGTTGGATCAATGGCTGCAGCCATCTTGGATAGATCAGGTTCTGGGAAGCCATCTTGGAGTAACGAGGTCAGGAAGGAAGCCCACATTTGGACGTAGGCACCGCTGCTGATGGGGGCAGCCATCTTGAACCAGCTGCACATGCTTGAGCCTAATTCCTCCACTACTTAAGGCCCTGCCTTCAGTCCTTCGTTGCTTCAGCCTCAATTGTCTCAGAGGTCCCCGCCGGAGTTCTGTTCACCAGCTTTCCTCAGTTCCTGTATTTCTGTGTACCAGACCTCGGCTTGTTTTCCTGACCATGATTGTTTGCTGCCTGCCTAGACCTTGGACTGGTTTGACTATTCTTTGCCCTATGGATTACTTGGCTATTGGACTGTGTCTGCTTGCCCGTCAGCCTGGTCAGCGGCTATGCAACCCCACCGGTTCCAGAAGTCCTGGTGGCCACCTGCAGCTGGGAGCTCAACTCTCGGTGAACGGCGGTCGCTTCCCAGGTGAAGCTAGGGGTTGTCTGGCTGCCTGACCGAGTGCGGCATCACTCCATCTCTGCCGTGCTCAGTCAGGGCACAGGGGTTCACTACTACTGGGTCATAACAGTAGGCCGAAGCCATGAGCTCGCCAGACGATTCCGAGCTTCCTAAGCTTGCTCAAGCGGTACAGGAGCAGCAAGCACAAATAGCACGATTGTCCTGTGTGCTGCAGAACATCTGCAATCAACTTCCAGCAGCCCAGCAGCAGGCCGCTAGGGGTCCACCAGGATCTAGAGCGGAGGCTTCCACTGCACATCTGCGTCTCCCGGAGCCACCGCATTTTGATGGAACCCCGGCAGCCTGCAGGGGGTTCCTTAATCAATGTCAGATCTTGTTTGAATTACAGCCGGAGGCTTTTCCATCTGACAGAATTAAAGTAACTTACTGTATATTATTTCCCTGCTGTCTGGGGCTGCATTGGCTTGGGTGTCTCCGTTGTGGGAACAGTGGAGCTCGATACTGATTAACCTGGAGGAGTTCTTATGACAGTTCAGGATGGTGTTCCACGTACCTGGCCGACCATCTTCTGCCTCGGGAGAACTGCTGCGGATTCAGCAGGGCTCCGGGTCGGTCGGGACGTACGCCATCCGGTTTCACATGCTGGCCGCGGAGCTCCGGTGGAACCAGGAGGCATTGACGGCCATCTTCTGGCAAGGACTGGACGGGCAAATCAAGGATGAACTGGCTGGCCGAGAGATTCCAGCCACTTTGGACGGCCTTATTGCTCTATGCACAAGGATTGACATCCGGTACCAGGAGCGAGCCCTGGAAAGGGGCATGTCGCTGTCAAGGCAGAGATCCAGAGGTCCGTCTCGTCATCCAGAAGCGCCTGGGTCCCGTGAGGAGGGTTCGGAAGGAACCATGGAGGAACCCATGATAATGGCCGGCCATCGTCTGTCCAAGAAGGAGAGGGTCCACCGTCTCCAGAATCGGCTATGTCTGTATTGTGGGCAGGAAGGCCATTTCACGCATACCTGCCCAAACAAGTCTGGGAAGTCAGGAAACGCTCTGGCCCGAGCCCTATGAAGGGGGTGGCTCTGGGCCGGTTGTCTGCCCTTCCCGACCAGTTGCTCTCCGTTCCTGTACTACTTCAAGGTGAAGGAGGCCAAGTTCATACTCAGGCCTTACTGGACTTCGGGGCTGGAGGGAATTTTATCGATGCTGAGTTCCTGTCCCAGCTGGGTGGCTCCACGGTACCCTGCCAACCAGAGCTCCGAGTGACGTCCATCCAGGGGGAGAGTCTTCCCCGGACCATCACCCGGATCACCGTGCCTCTGCGTTTGCAGGTAGGGGCACTACATCAGGAAGATATTCAGTTCCTGGTCCTCACCCGAGCCATTCATCCGGTGATTCTTGGACTGCCCTGGCTCCGTCTACACGCTCCAGTGATCGACTGGTCCACCGGTGAGATCGGGCAATGGGGAGCCCGGTGTGTCAAGCAATACCTACAGCAAGTCAAGCCTCCCCTGTCGCTCTGCTCAGCTTCAGACCCCGCTGAAGGAGCTGCCCAGGCTGCCTAGGGACTATCAGGACTTTTGCGATGTATTCAGTGCCCGGGCAGCTACTACTACTAACTAACATTTCTAAAGCGCTACTAGGGTTACGCAGCGCTGTACAATTTAAACATAGGAGGACAGTCCCTGCTCAAAGAGCTTATAATCTAAAAGACAAGAGAACAATCTAAAGACAAGTGTACAATCTAGAGGACGAGTGAACAGTTAATCTGATTGGGTGGATAGATTGGGGCATTCTATATTTCTCAAGCGGTTAAGCGCCAAAGGCAGCATTGAAGAGGTGTGTTTTAAGCAGAAATTTGAAGATGGGTAGGGAGGGGGCATGGCGTATGGGTAAAGGAAGATTGTTTCAGGCATAGGGTGAGGCAAGGCAGAATGAGCGGAGCCTGGAGTTGGCAGTGGTGGAGAAGGGTACTGAGAGAAGGGCTTTGTCCTGTGAGCGGAGGTTACGGGCGGAACATAGGGGGAGATGAGGGTGGAGAGGTAGTGAGGAGCTGCAGACTGAGTGCATTTGTAGGTAAGGAGGAGGAGCTTGAATTGTATGCGATATCTGATCGGAAGCCAATGAAGTGATTTGAGGAGAGGGGTGATATGAGTATATCGGTTCTGGCGGAATATAAGACGTGCGGCAGCGTTCTGAACGGATTGAAGGGGGATAGATGGCTGAGTGGGAGGCCGGTGAGTAGTAAGTTTCAGTAATCAAGGCGAGAGGTAATGAGAGCGTGGACAAGAGTTCTGGTGGTGTGCTCAGAGAGGAAAGGGTGAATTTTGCTGATGTTGAAGAGGAAGAAGCGACAGGTCCTGGCAGTCTGTTGGATATGCGCAGAGAAGGAGAGGGAGGAGTCGAAGATGACTCCGAGGTTGCGGGCAGATGAGACGGGGAGGGTGAGGGTGTTATCAACTGAGATAGAAAGTGGAGGAAGAGGAGAAGTGGGTGGGTTTTGGTGGAAAGACGATGAGCTCGGTCTTGGACATGTTCAGTTTCAGGTGGCGGTTGGACATCCAGGCAGCAATGTCGGATAAGCAGGCTGATACCTATGCCTGGGTCTCCGCGGTGATGTCTGGTGTGGAGAGATACAGCTGGGTATCATCAGCATAGAGATGATACTGGAAACCATGAGATGAGATCAGGGAGCCCAGGGAGGAGGTGTAGATTGAGAAGAGAAGGGGTCCAAGGACAGATCCCTGGGGGACACCGACAGACAGCGGGATGGGGGTGGAGGAAGATCCATGAGAGTGAACTCTGAAGGTGCGGTGGGAGAGATAGGAGGAGAACCAGGAGAGGACAGAGCCCTGGAACCCAAATGAGGACAGTGTGGCAAGAAGTAAATCATGATTGACAGTGTCAAAAGCGACGGATAGATCGAGGAGGATGAGGATGGAGTAGTGGCCTCTGGATTTGGCAAGGAACAGGTCATTACAGACTTTAGAGAGTGCTGTTTCTGTCGAGTGTAGAGGGCGAAAACTGGATTGAAGTGGATCGAGGATGGCATGAGAGGAGAGAAAATCAAGGCAGCGGCTGTGAACGGCACGCTCAAGTATTTTGGAGAGGAAGGGTAGGAGGGAGATGGGGCGGTAGTTGGAGGGACAGGTAGGGTCAAGTGATGGTTTTTTGAGGAGAGGTGTGACTACGGCGTGCTTGAAGGTGTCAGGGACAGTTGCAGTGGAGAGAGAGAGGTTGAGGATATGACAGATGGAGGGGGTGACAGTATGAGAGATGATGTTAAGTAAGTTGGTGGGGATGGGATCAGAAGAGCAGGTGGTGCATTTCGAGGAGGAAAGAAGGCGAGCGGTTTCCTCCTCGGTGATGTCAGGAAAGGAGGAGAAAGAGGCCTGGGTTGGTTGGTTGAGGGAGAGGGTTGAAGGGTGATGAGGAGGAGATGGCTTGGTAGTGAACTCAAGGTTGATCTTTTGCACCTTGTCGCGGAAATAATCGGCCAGTGATTGAGGAGAGAGCGAGGGGGGGTGGGAGTGGAGGGCACTTTGAGGAGGGAGTTAAAGGTGGCGAAGAGACGACGGGGGTTGGAGCTGAGAGAATTGGTCAATTGGGTGTAATAGTCCTGTTTGGCAAAGAATAGGGAGGAGTGGAAGGAGGATAGCATGAATTTGTAGTGAAGGAAGTCAGAATGGGTGCGAGATTTCCTCCAGAGGCGTTCAGCTGATCGGGCGCTGGAGTGAAGGTAACGGATGCAGGGGGGTCAGCCAAGGCTGGGGATTAGTACGCTTTGTGGGACGGGAGATGGATGGAGTGAGGGTGTCCAGAGCAGAGGAGAGAGTGGCATTGTAAGCGGAGACAGCCTTGTCGACAGACTCGGAGGACATGATGGAGGGGAGGAGATTAGAAATACTAGAGGATAAGGTGGGAGGGTCAATAGCCTGGAGATTCCTGGACGTAGTGGTTAAAGTTGGACGGGGCTGAGGGGGGGGTGAAGAAGTGTGAAGGTGATCAGGTGATGATCTGAGAGAGGAAGAGCTGAAGCGTGGAAATTGGAGGGAGAGCCGGAAGAGGAGAGGACGAGGTCAAGACAATGGCCGTCTCGGTGAGTAGGGGTGGTGGAGCATAGCTGGAGGTTGAAGGAGGATGTTAGAGTGAGGAACTGAGAAGCGTGAGGGTCGGATTGGTCATCAACATGTATGTTAAAGTCACCGAGAATGAGGGACGGAGATGAGGGTTCAAGAAAAACAGAAAGCCAGGCATTGAAGTCGGTGAGGAAGGAAGAGAGGGATTTATTAGGGGGGGTGGTAAATGACTGCCACTCTGAGTGGCAATGGGTAGAATAGCCGGATGGAGTGTGCTTCAAAGGACGAGAAGCAGTGAGACTGCGGTAGGAGAAGGGGTTGGAAACTACAGGAGGGCGAGAGTAGTAGCCCGACGCCTCCATCGCGGCCAGCTGTGCGGGGAGTGTGGGAGAAGAGATAACCTCCATGACAAAGGGCAGCGACTGAGGCAGAGTCGTCAGGGGAGAGCCAGGTTTCAGTTAGGGCGAGCAGTTGAAGGGAACGAGAGATGAAGAGATCATGGGTGAAGGGCAGTTTGTTGCAGACCGAGTGGGCATTCCACAGGGCACATGAGAAGGGGAGGGAAGAGGGGGGAAGGAGGGAAATAGAGACGAGATTGGAGACATCACAGAATCATTTGCATGGATAGGAGGAGGACAGGTGAGGGGGGCCTGGATTAGGATTAATGTCTCCCGCAGATAGCAAGAGGAGGAGCAAGAGAGTGCGGAGGAGGGTGGGGGAGGTCGGGCGACGAAGGCGACAAAGACGGGATGCACTTAGGAGGAATGGTGATGGGTTAATGGCAGGAAGGAAGTGTTGAAGGTTAAGAGCTAGGAAGGAGGAGGGGGACAAGAGAGATGGTGAGGTGGTGAGGGATGGGGGTGAATAGGGTATTGCCGTAGCGAGCAGGACGGGAGGGAACATGGGTGGGCAATGAGTTCCAGCGGTAGGGGGAGGGGAAAAAGATTAGGAAGGGACAGGGCAAGGAAGAGAATGTGGACGGGGGCCATAAGTAAGTAATGATTGCGGTGTAACAGGTGTAAGTGTAGTGTATGTGTAGTGACTGAGGTGATAAGCAGATAGATTGAGCGGAAAAGCTTTAACCACACCCTCTCCAAAGGGCATCACGTAGCTGAAAGGCCTCACTTATCACAAGACTACCCCTACCTCAGAAAGCGGGTGAAAGCTTGGCCAAGGAGAGATATGATTGAGGTCTACAGAATCCTGAGTGGTGTAGAATGGATAAAAAATAAATTGGATTTTTCACTTTCAAAAAGTACAAAGACTAGCATGTACTTACCACGGGGTGCACTCAGGTGCCCCACGGTAATTTTGCTTCCTATGCGCTAATAAATAAACCTTGTTTTTTAGTGCTGGGGAAGGGTCTTGTTGCGGGGGGGGGGGGGGGGGGAGTGGATAATAGGCATGTTCTGCACTAATCAGTTAGTGCAGATACATTTCCATGGTTAACTGATTAGCACATGAGCCCTTACTGCCTACAGAATAAGAGGCGGTAGAAACTCCCAGGCTAATAGGAAAATTAGCTCATGGCCATTAATACAGAAAATAGGATTTTTGGCCATTTTACTGCTACAGTAAAAATGGCCTCAGTGTGCAGGGAAGACCCACATAAGGGCACACTGAGACCACCTTTTACAGATCGGTAAAAGGGCCCCAAAGCTTCCAAATCATGCACGCCTGGGTGGATGCATTGCAACTAAACTCAACGCAGAAAAAACACAATGTCTAATTCTCCTCTATAACCACCCCTAACTTTTCCCTCCCCATCTCAAACAGTCTGAAAATTCTGGGAGTTACCATTGATCGAAATCTCACACTCGAAACTCATGCGAAGAATACAACTAAGAAAATGTTCCACTCCATGTGGAAACTCAAAAGAGTAAAACCTTTCTTCCCAAGGGCCATCTTTCAGAACCTGGTACAATCAATGGTATTAAGTCACCTGGACTATTGCAATTCACTCTACGCTGGATGTAAAGAACAGACCATCAAGAAACTTCAAACAGGCCAAAATACTGCAGCCAGACTTATATTTGGCAGAACAAAATATGAAAGTGCAAAACCCTTAAGAAAGAAACTACACTGGCTCCCACTTAAAGAACGCATCACGTTCAAGATCTGCACAACTGTTCATAAAATCATTTACGGAGATGCCCCGACCTACATGCTGAACCTCGTTGACCTACACCCAGAAATGCTAAAAGATCGTCCCGCACCTTTCTTAACCTACACTTCCCCAACTGTAAAGGATTGAAATACAAACTAGCACACGCGACCAGCTTCTCCTACATGAGTACGCAATTATGGAATGCACTCCCCACTCACTTGAAAACAATCAAAGAATTAATTAATTTCCGCAAATCTCTGAAAACCTCTCTCTTTAACAAGGCCTACCTCGAGAACCCTTAACTAACTTTAACACAAAACCTCTCCACATATATCCAGAATGTATCTTTCAATAACTGCTTGACCAGATCCTCTTGTCTTCTTTGACTTCTTTGTAACACCAATTGTATTCTCTACCCTGGTATGGCAATGCCATTAACAGGTCTTTGTAAGCCACATTGAGCCTGCAAAAAGGTGAGAAAATGTGGGATACAAGTGCAATAAATAAATAAATAATAAATAAATAAATGGAAAACAAAGCAAATCTTTTTAATTTAGGCTGTTTTAAATTATTTTGGAGGTCATTTACTAAAGCTTAGCTCAAGTTACCTGCACCAGGCCCAAAGGATAAAATGGGCCCTGCTGCAGATAACTTGAGCTAAGCTTTAGTAAAAGACCCTCTTTATGTACTGTTTATTGGTTTGTGAATATATTATGAATGTTGCCTGTAACAGATAGGCAATATATAAGTACATAAGTATTGCCATACTGGGAAAGACCAAAGGTCCATCAAGCCCAGCATCCTGTTTCCAACAGTGGCCAATCCAGGTCACAAATACCTGGCAAGATCCCAAAAAAGTACACAACATTCTATACTGCTTATCCCAGAAATAGTGGATTTTCCCCAAGTCCATTTAATAATGGTCTATGGACTTTTTCTTTAGGAAGCCGGCCAAACCTTTTTTAAACTCCGCTAAGTTAACCGCCTTTACAACATTCTCTGGCAATCTATGAAATAAATTTGGCTAAAATCAAATGTCCTCTTGGGGAGGAGAGGAGGGATAGTGCGGATATGCAGAACTAGGCAATCACAGAAAGGAAATGTGACTTGGGCTCGGCACACAATTTGGGCTAAGAGTTTGGACAACACTCCAGCCCACCTCTTACAGAGTAGTTTAGAAGACAGCCAGGTCCTAAACCACCTACATGTAAAAATGCACAGAAAGGAACTTTATACTGAAGTAATATTTTTCTTCCTGAGGATGTAGATGCCATATATACCCTTGGGGAGAGCTTCTGCATAATGAGTAGGGGGGGGGGGGGGGTGAAAACAGCAAGGAACGGAGATGACCAGGGCAAAAGCAGCAGAGGCAGGGGAAGCTGAGCAAACAATGGTCTTTCTATACTAAGATCTACTCTGTTTTCCTGTTACTATGTAATGTGCTATAAATCAATCCTTGTAAAGCGAAAGCTAAAGTTCACAGGCTGGCAGACATTAGAAGGGAGACTGACATTTAGGATAAAGCAAAGGCATGTCAGACTTCAGTACCAAAAGGGAAGAGACAATAAAACTATTCCAAGAGGACTTAGATCACCTCCTGGAATTTATACATGAGAATATTTTCACTAAACCTGAATATTTATTATGCATTGTACCCTTGACAAAAGAGGAGAAAACCTTTGGTAAATAGGCTCCTCTCTCAGTTATCGTGCTCTGAATGTCAAGGTGTTGACAGGCTTCTCTAGTGCTTCACATTAACTTGCCCCTTATCTTCCCTCCTGGGACAGTTTTGAAGTACAACAGGGGTAATTCTATAATGTATACACATATACGATTAGAATAATGGCATATACATGCTTAAGTACACAAGTATACTTGTAAACCAAACTTGCAACCGAATTTTGCCATTTTGTTTCAGCTGAACTGTAAACTGTAAACAAAGCCAAGCATGCACACGGGTGGGATCTGAATAGAATGTACACTTATGCACATACCTCACAGAGTTATGCAAGTATCTCTGGCACCTAGGTGCTATCTATTATTATTATTACTACTACTACTATTTAGCATTTCTATAGCGCTACAAGGCGTACGCAGCGCTGCACAAACATAGAAGAAAGACAGTCCCTGCTCAAAGAGCTTACAATCTAATAGACAAAAAATAAAGTAAGCAAATCAAATCAATTAATGTGTACAGGAAGGAGGAGAGGAGGGTAGGTGGAGGCGAGTGGTTACAAGTGGTTACGAGTCAAAAGCAATGTTAAAAAGGTGAGCTTTCAATCTAGATTTAAAGGTGGCCAAGGATGGGGCAAGACGTAGGGGCTCAGGAAGCTTATTCCAGGCGTAGGGTGCAGCGAGACAGAAGGTGCGAAGTCTGGAGTTGGCAGTAGTGGAGAAGGGAACAGATAAGAAGGATTTATCCATGGAGCGGGGATGTAGGGAAGGACGAGTGTGGAGAGATAGCTATGAGCTTTGGTTCAAGGCCTGAGACTTTGGGTCAGGATCTAAAAGTGACAGAAAAGCTTACAGGCCTATAACTGTAACTTGAACTCTGAAGTTTCAGTTAGACTCCTGAGCTGTTGGGACACACCATGCAGCAAAATAAGGAAGGGGCTAGGGTGCAAAAACCTCATAAACAGGATAGTGCAGTTTACCAACAGGGCAGAGTCAGTTACTTCCAGGAAGAGATGGTCAAAAATGTAGAACTGAGTGGTCTTGCAAGAAGATGACCGAACTTTCCAATCAATGCTAAAAAAAGCCAAGCACTTACGGTAAATGGTACAATATATGGTCACTAAGGTGGTGACTACAATATATTATATCCAATAAGGTGTGTTACTGTCATTTTGTCTGTATCCTAAATGGGCATATAAAAAGGAGTGTACTTCCTATTTCTTTGGAGAGAGATAGTTATAGCCAGTACCTTTGTGCAAGTAGGGCTACTCTCTCTCATAAGAAACCAATCAATTGTATCTGAATTGGCAAATAATTCTATTGCTTTCTCATAAGTAGCCTTGAGTCTTTTATACTCCCATAAGCAACTGATTGTACATATATCTGGAGAATAATAAATAAAAGTATTTGGTTGCTTATATAAATATTCTTTGGAGTCTCAGATATAGAAGTAATTCTTGTGTAGCAATGTTCTGTACTCCCAGTGAGATATCACTGATCTGCTAATTGTACAAATACTTGATAAGAAATAAGGTATCTAAATAAACTCCTAACTGATGCAGCCTTGGGTGATTTATTTCTTCCTAGGTATTGGTGGGTGAACCATCTTATATTTGGGAGGGATAAATATACCCTAAAAATACAGTGCACACTAGGATGGTCCCCAAATGTACTGAAAAATAATGTCAACTTCTTCAATGTGCTATCCCTTAGATTTATTATACATGTTGCTGCCAAGTCTGAGTAAAATTATATGCTATTTAGACTGAGGCCACTCAAAGTCAATGAAGTTAACTTAAACAGTCAGAGCTATGTTTATCAGTGCATCTAATGCTTATAAACAATGATATCTCTTTTGTAACATGGTTTCAGAAAAGATTATTGTGAGATTTGCTTATTTACAATATGTCCTTGTTACTAGTTCTTTGAGGTTATAATTGTTGCTGGGTGGAAAGCACCTATGTTGTTTAACAATTTCATTATTTCTAATGTTTTAACTTGGATTTGGACATAACCTGAACATTTTACACTTGATGTAAATTTTTTGAATTCTTTATCTTTATTAAGTATGATAGTTTTAAATATAATAGCAACCTCAAAGTTATTATGCAGATCACAATCAGTGGTTATTTGCATTTCTTGAAACAAAATGTGACTGCACTATGCCCTCTTAGCTAACTGCAGATGACATTTCCTCACTACAGCAGTACTACAGGCAGTGCCACAAATTTATGGATCATTAGGCCAGGTAGCGATGTCATAACTGGAATGAAATTGCCAACCAATAGACAGGCCCTTTCTGTTTTCATCTACTAACATGAGATATGCAAGCAAAGAATAAGGGAGAGCTCATGACACACATTACAAGTGGCATTTTGTTTGAAGAATATGGCCAACATTCCCACAATAATAAAATGAAATGCAATTAAGAAGCTAGAAAAGATGTTTGATAAGTGGCAGAAGTTAAAAAGGTAGCTAATTCTTTGTTTAAATCTGACTGAACAGATTTATTGTTTATGTTTATTGGAGACTTGATGTGCCGCCTTTCATAAGTACATAAGTAATGCCATACTGGGAAAAGACCAAAGGTCCATCGAGCCCAGCATCCTGTCCACGACAGTGGCTAATCCAGGTCAAAGGCACCTGGCAAGTTACCCAAACATACAAACATTTTATACAAGTTATTCCCGAAATTGTGGATTTTTCCCAAGTCCATTTAGTAGCGGTCTATGGACTTATCCTTTAGGAAACCGTCCAACCCCTTTTTAAACTCTGCCAAGCTAACCGCCTTCACTACATTCTCCAGCAACGAATTCCAGAGTTTAATTACACGTTGGGTGAAGAAACATTTTCTCCTATTTGTTTTAAATTTACTACACTGTAGTTTCATCGCATGCCCCCTAGTCCTAGTATTTTTGGAAAGTGTGAACAGACGCTTCACATCCACCTGTTCTACTCCACTCATTATTTTATATACCTCTATCATGTCTCCCCTCAGCCGTCTCTTCTCCAAGCTGAAAAGCCCTAGCCTCCTTAGTCTTTCTTCATAGAGAAGTCATCCCATCCCCGCTATCATTTTTGTCGCCCTTCGCTGCACCTTTTCCAGTTCCACTATATCTTTCTTGAGATGCGGCGACTAGAATTGAACACAATACTCAAGGTGCGGTCGCACCATGGAGCGATACAACAGCATTACAATATCCTCACATCTGTTTTCCATACCTTTCCTAATAATACCCAATATTCTATTCGCTTTCCTAGCTGCAGCAGCACACTGAGCAGAAGGTTTCAGTGTATTATCAACGACGACACCCAGATCCCTTTCTTGGTCCGTAACTCCTAACGTGGAACCTTGCATGACGTAGCTATAATTCGGGTTCTTTTTTCCCCACATGCATCACCTTCCACTTGTTCACATTAAACGTCATCAGCCGTTTAGCCGTCCAGTCTCCCAGTCTCGTAAGGTCCTTCTGTAATTTTTCACAATCCTGTTGCGAGTTAACGACTTTGAATAACTTTGTGTCATCAGCAAATTTAATTACCTCGCTGGTTACTCCCATCTCTAAATCATTTATAAATATATTAAAAAGCAGCGATCCTAGCACTGACCCCTGAGGAACCCCACTAACTACCCTTCTCCATTGTGAATACTGCCCATTTAACCCCACTCTCTGTTTCCTATCCTATTTGTAAATCAAAGTGGTTTACAAACAATTTAATAAGGAAGAGAATAGGAAAATAACACCAATATCAGGAGAGCAGGGGAAATAAACAGAGTAAGTCAGAAAATTGGAGGAACAGTGAAGGCGGGTAAGAAGGCAGAGACAACCAACCACCTACTAGAACCGGTTGTAAAAAAAAATGTTAAAAGCCATAGGGTTAGGTAAACGCCTGGGAAAACAGATGAGCTTTAAGGAGACAGCAAAAACAGGTGAGTGGAAGCTCAGAGTTTAAGGAAGAAGGTAATGAATTCCAAATTAAAGGGGCCAAACAAAAAAAAATACAGAGGCACGAGTGCAGCAAAGACGAACAGATGGTGAAGCCAGACGGGAATCAAATGCAGAACGGAGCTCATGTGCAGGACAATAAGGAGTAATGAGATTGGCCAAATATGGAGGCGAACCCAAGCACATATAAGTAATCTGGTATTTAATGGGAAGCCAGTGGTGTTCTTTTAAGGGTGGAGTCACATGATCATAGCGACGAGAATGTGAGATAAGACAGATGGCGGTATTCTGGACTGTCTGCAATTTACAGAGGGAAACATCTGGGAGGCAGGCATATACAACATTACAGTAGTCTAACTTTGAGGCAACCAGAGCAAAAAGAAGAGTGGCACAGCTCTTGGTGGAGAGAAATGGACGGAGTGAGTGGAGGAGTGGCCTAGTGGGTAGGGTGGTGGACTTTGGTCCTGGGGAACTGAGGAACTGAGTTCGATTCCCGGCACAGGCAGCTCCTTGTGATTCTGGGCAAGTCACTTAACCCTCCATTGCCCGCCGCATTCAGCCTGCTATGAGTGGGAAAGCGCGGGGTACAAATGTAACAAAAAAATAAATACTAGGCACAGAGAATAAAAACAGCTCTTAATGGTGGCAGAAATGTGTGAAGAGAAAGTTAAGGCACTGTCCAAGCTAAGGCACTGTCCAAGCAAACTCCGAGGTATTTCATGTTATCGGTCAGGTGAACAGGAACCCCATCAATAGATGGCACAGCAAAGGGTGTGGAGCGATGCCCAGTGAGCCTGAAGATTTCTGCTGATTGGACGACTTCTCTAGTACATATTGTGTTATCATTGCAAGTAGTATACCATTAGAAACACTCTACAGGGAAAATCAAATTTAGTAGATAAATATTCAACCCCACTAGGAAGTTTGAAGATAAACAATTAGTTTGTGGGTGTCTCGCAGTACTATGGTGTAGACTCCAACTTGGAAATCTTAAATAATCAATTAATCAAATTGGCACCTCAAAGCTCGTCACAGGGAAAATACAAATGTATTAAAACCATCCCTATAATCTCAGGAGTCCATTACTATCACTGGTTCCCGTAAGGAGGAAGAGAGAAAAAAACATCAGACGTAAAAACTCACAATAAATGAGAAAAACGAATGAATTGAAAAACTCTTTTCCTCCTTAGCAATCACCTGGTGAGAGACACCAACCACCAGACTAACACAGACTAAACCCAGCCCATCTAAATATTGCAGACTGTACAGATAACCCCTATTGTGCAGAAAGCAGCCCAAATAAGAAACCCCAGAACCAGTTAGAGAATTAGTCAGTACTCAGCTGTTTGAAATGAAAAGATCCGAGGCTGTCCTGCTGGGAACCGACAGTCCTTTTGTAGTTAATGAACTGATAATATCAACCCTTCAACAAGTGCGCCTTGTTTCGCCAACTTCTTGGCAGCTTCAGGAAGGGCACCGCAATACATCCAATTGCCCAAAGAAATGACGACCATAGAAACTGAGTCTTCGTCGTAGTAGTCACAAAGATGGTGCGAAAAAGGATCTGCGCTACCCAGCTATTTAAATCGTGAGATGTCATAATCAGACCTATCCCATTAGAGGGTGGCTCACTCAGTTAACAACAGGTGGCCACTACTTCACCAAAGGTTCCTATAAGGTCAATAATAAGCATTCCATTCAATGTTCTTATTAAGCTCTTTAGGTTCAACTGTTTTCAGTAAATAGATCCAGTATTGTTCTTGTCACTTTGAGGTTCCAAGTCAGGCAATAGTGAAAGAAGCAGGCTCACCTCGATTATTCCCTTCCCTCTCAGTGTCCCGCCTTACTCTGATGTAATTTCCTGTTTCCGCGAGGGTGAGGCACTGAGGGAAGGGGAGGTGAGCCTGCTTCTTTCACTGCTGCCGTCGCTGCCACTTTGACTTTGAATTACAACAGGTTTAAATGCAGGGCGGCAAGAATAAAAAGGGGGCTGTTGTGGGAGAATAGGGCAGGCAGGTGGTGCTGGGGTTGGAATTGGAACTAGCAGCAGTTGAGAAGGGGGCTGAGGCTGGAACAGGGGCTGAGAAGGGGGGGCAGGTGGGGGCTGGGGCAAATCGCTGGACATGGATGGGAGAGGAAGATGGGGGCAAAGGAGAATCACTGGACATGGATGGGAGGGGAGGGCAGAGGAGAATTGCTGGATATGGATGGGAAGGGAGGGCAGGGGAGAGAGGAGAATCGCTAGCTAGGGACATGGGAGGGGAGGGCAGAGGAGAATTGCTGGACATGGATGGGAGAGGAGGGAAGGGGAGAGAGGAGAATCGCTAGCTAGGGATATGGGAGGGGAGGGCAGAGGAGAATCTCTGGACATGGATGGGAGGGGAGGGCAGGGGTTAGGGACATGGGAGGGGAGGGCAGAGGAGAATTGCTGGACATGGATGGATGGAGGGGAAGGCAGGGGAGAGAGGAGAGTTGCTGGACATGGATGGATGGAGGTGAAGGCAGGGGAGAGAGGAGAGTTGCTGGACAAGGATGGATGGAGGGAGGGTAGGAAAAATGCTGGACATGGATGGAGGGGAGAGAAGACAGAGGAAGAAGATGCACATGGATGGAGGGGAGGGAAAACAGAGGAAGGAGATGCACATGAATGGAGGGGAGGGGAGACATGGATGAAGAGGGGAGAGGAGAAATGATGGACATGGATGGAGAGGGAAGAGGAGGACCAACATGATCAGAAAAACAAAGTCACCAGACAACAAAGGTAGAAAAAAAAATCATTTTATTTTCATTTTAATGTTTGGAATATGTCCAATTTGAGAACTTACATCTGCTGTCTTATTTTGCAATGTATAGCAATTGTTGTTGCTTCTTTTCTGGTATTGTGCTGCATGCAGAGTCTAGCTTCTTAGGAATCCAGGTTAATTTTTGTCTGGTGACTTTGTTTTTCTGATCATGTTGGTCCCAGTCTCTGATTCTGCTGCACTCTATCTGATCTCTTAACATAAGAGTAGCCATACTGGGTCAGACCAATGGTCCATCCAGCCCAGTATCCTGCTTTCCAAACAGTGGCCAAGCCAGGTCACAAGTACCTGGCAGAACCCCAAATTAAGGTAACAATCCATACTACAAATCCCAGGGCAAGCAGTTGCTTCCCATGTCTGTCTCAATAGCAGACTATGGATTTCTCCTCCAGGAACTTGTCCAAACCTTTTTTAAACCCAGGTATGCTAACCGCTGTTACTACATCCTCCAGCAAAGAGTTCCAGAGTATTTCTATGTAACTTCCTTGTGTGACCCTAGTCAAGTAAAAAACTTGATTTACTTCTACTCATTCTACACCATTCAGTATTTTGTAGACCTCAATCATATCTCCTCTCATCCGTCTGTTTTCCAAGCTGAAGAGCCCTAACCTCTTTTGCCTTTCCTCATGCAAGAGGAGTTCCATCCCCTTTATGATTTTGGTCTCTCTTCTTTGAACTTTTCTAATTCCGCTATATCTTTTTTGAGATACGGCGACCAGAACTGAACGCAATACTCAAGGTATGGATGTACCATGGAGCGATACAAAGGCATTATAGGGTTTTTGGTCTTATTCACCATTACTTTACTAACAATTCCTAGCATCCTATTTGCTTTTTTTGGCTGCCGCCACACACTAAGCAAAAGATTTCAGTGTATTATCTACAACAACACCTAGATCCTTTTCTTGAGAGCTGATACCCAAGGTGGACCCTAGCATCAGGTAACTATGATTCGGATTATTCTTTCCAATGTACATCACCTTGCATTTGTCCACATTAAATTTCATCTGCCATTTAGATGGTCAATCTTCCAATTTCCTAAGGTCTTCCTGCAATATTTTACAGTCACCATGTGTTTTAACAACCTTGAATAGTTTTGTATCATGTGCAAATTTAATCACCTCATTCATCGTTCTGATTTCCATTTCATTTATAAATATGTTAAATAGTACCGGTCCCAGTACAGATTCCTGCAGCACTCCACTGTTCACCCTCCTCCATTGAGAGAAATTACCATTTAACCCTACCCTCTGTTTTCTGTCCAATAGCCAATTCCTAATCCACACCAGAACCTTGCCTCCTATCCCACGACTCTTTAATTTTCTCAGGAGTCTCTCATGAGGAACTTTATGAAAAGCTTTCTGAAAATCTAGATACACCACAACCAGCTCACCTTTATCCACATGTTTACTCACAACTTAAAAGAAATGAAGCAAATTAGTGAGGCAAGACTTCCCTTGGCTGAACCCATATTTGTCTATGTGTTCTGTAATTTTATTCTTTATAATATTTTCCACTATTTTGCCCGGCACCGACGTCAGGCTTGCTGGTCTATAATTTCTCAGATCACTCCTAGAACCCTTTTTAAAAATCGGCGTCACATTGGCCACCCTCCAATCTTCGGGTACTACAGACAATTAATAATAGCAGATCAGCAATTTCATTCTTCAGTTCTTTGAGCACCTTTGGATGTATGCTATCCGGTCCAGGTGATTTACTACTCTTTAATTTGTCAATTTGGCTCAGTACATCTTCCAGGTTCACCGAGATTTCTTTCAGTTCCTCTGCATCATCACCCTTGAAAACCTTTGCAGATTCATCCCAAATAGTAGCTCAGGCTTGATCGTGTTATGATCATTGTTTCCCAGGGGACCAACACTGCCACCAAGCACCAGATACAAAATGGCTCCCCCTCTTGTAGGTTCCTGGACCAACTGCTCCAAGCAGCAGTCATTTATTACATCTAGAAATACTGTCTCCCTTGCACTCCCTGATGTAACATTTATCCAGTAAATATTGGGGTAATTGAAATCACCCGTTATTATAGAGTTGCCCAATTTGTCAGCTTTCCTAATCTCTGTAAACATTTCTTCATCCGTCTGTTCGTTCTGTCCCGGCGGATGGTAGTACAGCCCTACAACAATATTCCTTCCCTTCACACACAGAATTTCTATCCATAATGATTCCACACTGCTATCTGTGTCATGTGGAATGTTTATTTTATTTGACTCAATTCCCTCTTTAACATATAGCCTACCCCCCCCCCTCCAATTTGATCCTCTCTATCATTACGATACAATTTGAACCCTGTTAACACAGTTTCCCATTGATTGTCCTCTTTCCACCAAGTCTCTGAGATGCCTATTATTTTTACCTCATCATCTAGTGCTATATATTCTAACTCTCCCATCTTATTTTTTAGGCTTCTAACATTTGTATACAGGCACTTCAAATTGTGTTTTTTCCTTTGATCTATAATCTGCTTAGAAGTTGATGGGGATAATGTGCATCCTTTATCCTGCTCTCTCATTAAGTACATCTGGCTTACTTTCAGCATTGTTGAAACCTATCTACTGGGATTCCATAAATGTCCTGTTTCAATAGTATCCTTCAAGGATACTCTACACTGAAACATGTGCTCCTGGGTGACTGTCAGCTTCCCCCCCCCCCCCCCCATTCTAGTTTAAAAGCTGCTCTATCTTATTTTTAAAAGTTTGTGCCAGCAGCCTGGTTCGATCCTGGTTAAGGTGGATCCCATCCTTTTGAAACAGTCTTCCCCTTTCCCAGAATGTCACCCAGTTCCTAACAAATCTAAATCCATCATCCCTGCACCATCATCTGAACCACACGTTGAGACTTCAGAGCTCCCACTGCCTTTTGGGTCCTGTGCGTGGAACGGAGAGCATCTCTGAAAATGCTACCCTGGAGGATTTGGACTTCAGCTTTCTACCTAAATTTGGCTTCCAGAACCTCCCTCCCACATTTTCCTATGTCATTGGTACCCACATGTACCAAGACAACCGGCTCCTCCCCAAACTATCTAAGATTCTGTCTAGGTGACATGTGAGGTCTTTCACCTTTGCACCAGGCAGGCAAGTCACCAGGCGATCCTCATGTCCACCAGCCACTCAGCTATCTAGGTGCCTAATGATCGAATCACTGACTACAACAGCTGTCCTAACCCTTCTCTCCTGGGCTGAAGTTCTTTGGGACATATCCTTGGTGCGAAAGGATAGTACATCCCCTGGTGGGCAGGTCCTGGCTACAAGAGTACTTCCTACTTCACCAGGGTGATGCTCTCCTTCTAGGAGACCTCCCTCCTCTAAGGCAGCACAGGGACAGCCAGACTGGAGGTGGGACTTCTCTACAAAATCCCTGGAGGTCTCCTCTATGTACCTCTCTGTCTCCCTCAGCTCCACCAAGTCTGTTACTCTAGCCTCAAGAGAACAGACCCGTTCTCTGGCAGCTAGGAACTCTTTGCATCGGGCACACACATATAACTGCTCACCAACTCATATATAATCATACATGTGACACTCAATGCAAAAGACTGGATAGCACCCCTCTCGCTGCTGGACTGCTGACTCCATCTTAATATTTTTGAGTTTTTCAATAATTTAAAACTTGCTAAGGAATTAAGGATATTAGACTAATATAAAAATGTCTTTAATTTATATGGTATATTATGTGATTTATTTAGTGTTTTCTACTTAGGAAATAATGAAATGTAATTAAAACTCTGTAAGAGCACTCCTTGCTTGTTATCCTAATTACAATAACTGACTATAAATGAAGAGTTGTGCTGGGGTGGGTGGGTGTTGTGGAGGGTTGGATGAAGACTAAACTAGGTCCTGCAGTACCTGCTAGAGGCTCTCTGTTAATGCTCTGGTACTTAGTTCAAGTTTTAAAGCTAGAGGGAAAAGAGTATGGAGATTAGTTGATAAAGTTTGCTTTTTTTATATATATTTTTTTTATTCTGCTTATCACTAACCTACAATTCTTCCTTTAAACCTCAATCTTTAAGTTCCCAAAGCACAAGGCAAAATAATGTTCATTTACCAGAGAAATGTCCTCTTCTCTCAGATCTTCTCAGAAAGAAAGTTAAGTGGGACCTTTGCTTTTTATACAGTTTTGAATCTAACTCAGGGGTCCTTTTACTAAGGTGCGCTGAAAATGGCTTGCGGTAGTGTAGGCGCATGTTTTGGATGCGTGCAGAATCATTTTTCAGCACACCTACAAAAAATGCCTTTTTAAAATTTTTGCTGAAAATGGACTTGCGGCAAAATTTAAATTGCTGCGCGTCCATTTTGGGTGTGAGACCTTACCGCCAGCCATTAACCTAGCGGTAAAGTCTCAAGCAGTAACCAGGCGGTAAGGACCTACGAGCGCAAATTCCACTTGGCGCGCGTCTGATATGCGTGTCCAAAAATAAAAATTATTTTCCAGACGCTCATATTGGATGTGCACCAAAACTGAAATTATCGCAAAAGCCACACGGTAGCCGGGCGGTAAGTCCATTTTGGCAAATGTTGGGTGCACGTAGACGCTTATGCAGCATAATAAAAGGGCCCCCAAGTAATCAGATTGCCCTTAGTAACCTCTGCAAATATTTCATTTCCTCAAACCTTAATTAACACCTAATTCAGGTCAGTGCTACCTCTCCAGCAACCAAAGAACAGAAAATAACTGTCTTTTAGAACAAGATTTGAGCCTTCCTGCTATCCTTTTAAGGTTTTTTGGCTGTTAAGTTTCTACTTCTAGAAAAAGTTTCAGTTTAAAACTATGGGAAAAGTGTCTACTTCTAGAGAAAATTTTAGTTTAAAACTATGGGGAAAAGGTTGTACATGAAGCTCTTGATTTTATGGAGGCATTAAATAGCAGAACACTATACCAACGAAACACTGCAAGAAAACACAAGAGTGGTATCCATGCATCAGAAAATAGACCTACCTAAGACTGACTTAGCAAAAATTAAACAAATGAGTACTCAGCATGCAAACAGAGCAATCTATCTTTTCTCCAATTCTTGTATCAATAATGGTCTTAATAAATTCCATGACAAAAAACCCCAAAACATTTGTAAAAGTGAAAGCTTTTCATAATTTTTTTCCTCATATAGGTAAAAGCATAATCCATTAAAAGTTTTACTCCCTTCCCATCCTGGCTGCTGTCTGACATTTATGAACTACTATATCCTGGGAAAGCTGCTTTGCAGTACCATTAAGGGCTCTGTCTTAGGTGCTGATGCACCAAAGTCCCCACAGAAAACCCGTAGCTTTTAGATCCCTGGTAAAAGTTAACGAGTTTGAAAAGCGAGCAAAGCACAAAAGAAATCGCATGCAAATAAGCTTCTCGCAGCTCAATAGGGAAAGTGCCAGCACATGCATAGAACAGACACCCACTAAGCAGCATGTGTAGGACAATCACTCGCTAAGCATCGACTCTATGTGCATGCCCAGAGTAGCGTGTGCTATGGACGCACCTCCACAGCATTCCACAGCTAAACGCGGGTTTCATACACTGCATATAAGCAGTTTCTTTTTGTGAGGTTCCACGACAACTTTCAGGCCTGGAGAGTTTATTGTTTATATGCACGTGTATGAAAGCCATGTGTAGCTTTTATTCAAAACTGCGGATGCCATGTGCACGCTTCCGCAACATGCTTTTTGGTTCCAGACAACTTCATAGTGCTGTTATGTGCTGGTCACACACACACGTGCAAATAATGAAAGCAGACTTTCGCTGAGAAGCCACCGTTATGCTACGACAGCTCCTGACCTCCCGTAAAAATTTGCTCGTTAAAGAAGACTCTCCTTTCTGTGTGTTGCTCGGAAATGGCTGTGCATCGCTTGGGATGCTCATTTTAATATTAATCAGCTCACTGGAATACATTTGCATATGATTCTAGGCTGCTACCACAAATGGTAAAAGCCATGCAAGACCCCTTTATACATTACTCGCTGAATAACGTGCATGCTAAACTGGACTGAACCTGTCAAAATTGCATGGTATGCTTTGTGCATTGGGGCCTTTCTTTTGTATGAAGTGGTTCATTGTAAAAGGTGGATATATATGATTATCTGACTTGCAAAAAAAAATTGACATCTACCCCTGATACAGGTGCTTTGATACAGAAACATTTTTTTAAATAAATTTCTTTTGAAAGTCTGCATATATGCACCTGGAACCACCTTTTATCTCAACTGACTTTTAATAAACCTCACACACTTTTGTGTAGGGGTGGACCAGGCATATCTTGAAAAAAAGGAGAGTCACCAAAGGGAAGTAAAAAATAGCTAAGGTTTACTGACATAAAAACAAGAAAAATATCTGCAAGGGCCAATGAAGGGTCCAAAACTCTGTTCTCTCTAAGCTGAGCAGAAGTCCTCCACCTACAGTGCTGTTTTACTATTGCATTTTCAATAGCGCAGAACAAACAATAGGAACCTAGTGATTGAGAACAAAATATTGAAGCACCATCCCCACTGGCAGCAATGCACTTGGAGGACTCCCGCTTAGCTTAGAGGGAACTATGGTCCAAAATAGGCCAAATGTTTATAGAGAGACTAATAAGCAATGCTAAAAATAAAGGACTCAACAAAGAATATAGTGAGGGCCAAAAGAACCCCAACTTGACACGGTGCTCTGTTTCAGCGTAATTGCCTGTGTCAGGAGTCAAACATTAAAAAATTATGAGCACAGCTACAAGCAAACAAATCACTCCAAAGTAAAACCAGTTTTGGCAGGAAACCTCTTGCAACAGACATCTTTGGTGATGCTCCTTTGTTTCAACACATGCCTTTTGGTTCATGCCTACTTTTTTGTGTGTTACTGTTCGATCTGTAGGGGAGCCTTCTCCTTTAATTTTTTTTTAATAAAAATTCTCTTGAGCCTATTGAGCTGCTCTACTCCTCTATTTGTTCTTAACAGGACCCAACAGGTGTCTAAAAACTACTTGGGAAGAAAACAGAAATAAACTTTTTTTTTAAAAAGAGAAGATTAAAGAAAATTGCAGAAGGAATTGCTTAGTTCTGAGTTATTTTTCTTTTCCATTTCATTTGTGTAACTCAAAAGTGCTGAGACTTCGTCAACTATGTTGTTGTGCATGCTGCTTTCAAATGCGACATGGTTTAGGCGTTGTTTGCCTGATCACTTGCCATTACCTTATGCTGTGTACCCGGTCGGTTTGGATACATTGTTTTGTGTGATGACATTCTGCTAGCCAAGTGCCTCTCCACAGTGTGAAGTACTCCATCCTTCTCAAATTCAGCAATGTCAGACAGCATGTTCCAGGATCTCATGCTACGAAAAGAATTGATCAGATAGGCAATGTTTTAAATTATGTTTATTTATAAAACACACTGGATTAATCCAAAGCTAGACAAGGTATTGTAGACCTGAATGATAAAGAAAACAAGAAATGTTATTAGCAGAGATGGGTCAATTGAAGATTATGTGAGACCTCAACACCTGTTCACGTCCAGTTCCTTTTAGATTTGCATTCTGATTGTGTGAGCACAAATTTAAAGTGAAGTTTTGGGATCATGGACTAAAGTGGAATGGGGGATCATGGACTAAAGTAGAATGGGAGTTTTGGACATATTTAACAAAGATAATTACATTAAGCATTCTGGACAACCTACAAGCATAGAAAACAATATTATAAAACACACCCACTCTTCTGAAGAAGCCACCAAATGTTGACTTGCTTGATGTAGCTACTCCCATCATTATTCCAGTTCCCCAGCCAGCACCCCCCCCCCCCAAAAAAAAGTGCTTCCTGCACACAGCAAAATGTTTTGTTGGGCACGAGGGACCCCAAAAATGCAGAAACATGTTCCACTCAGCCTAGGGAACATATATTAATGATCACTGCATGCTAACAGTTATTAAATAATCCCTTAATGAGGTTTCTAATAAAGCTTCGCTACCGATTGTTAAGTAAGCTGTTGTTACAAAATCTTGTGTATGTTGACGAAAACAGAGTTTACAAATGGTACAAAAGCTGGCTGTAAATATATTCCTAGCTCAGCGTGTGCGGGGGGCAATTCTGTAACTGGGTGCCACAATTTTTGCACCTAGATGCAGCACACTGAGTGTTAATTCTATAACAGCATCCGGCCACCCAGATTCCATTAAAGAATTTACTTATTACATTTGTACCCCGCGCTTTCCCACTCAAAGCAGGTTCAATGCAGCTTACATAGTAATAGTGGTTACGTAGTGTTGCTAGAGAGAATATAAATTAAGTATATTAGAATGCTGAAAGAGAGGGAAGGTGGTGTATGGGATGGGGATAGGGAATTTGAAGGGAGATGTAATCTTGGTCATTGTCATTGTTTCTTGGATATGTGTTGGTAGATGAGTTTGTAGGGTTAGTTTGTGTCATTTGGGTAGGCTTGCTTGAACAGATGGGTTTTTAGTGATTTCCGGAAGGGAAGATATTCACTGATTGAACGGATAGGTCTGGGGAGGGCATTCCAGAGTTGTCTGCCAAAGAAGGAGAAGTTGGATCCATAATATGTTTTGTACTTGATTCCTTTGCAATTGGGGTAATGTAGGTTGAGGTAAGATTGCAAAGTTTCAGACATGTTTCTGGTGGGAAGGTCAATAAGATTGAGCATATAGCCCGGGGATTCACCATGGATAATCTTGTGGACCTTGAAGTTGATACGTTCTCGGATAGGGAGCCAGTGAAGTTTTTTACAAAGAGGTGTAGCGCATTCAAATCGTGGTTTGCAAAAAATGAGTGTTGCTGCTGTATTTTGGGCAGTTTGAAGTTTTTTCAGGATGTGGGTCTTGCAGCCTAAGATACTATTGCAGTAGTTGGCATGAATAAGTACCGTGGATTGTACCAAGTTCCAGAATGTATTCAAGGGGAGATATGGTCTTACGCGTCTCAGTATCCACATCATGTTGAACATTTTCTTTGTAGTGGATTTTGCGTGATTTTCAAGCGAGAGATGGTTGTCTAGTGTCACCCCAAGGATTTTCAGGTTGTCAGATATGGGGATTGTGATGTCAGATGTATTAAGATTAGGTGGGAGGAGCGCGGAGTGTGGAGATGAGAGGATTAGGCATTGTGTTTTTTCTTTGTTCATTTTCATCATAAAGGCGTTGGCCCAAGAGGTTAAGATGTTCATGCCCAAGGATATTTTGTCAGAGATTTCTGTTAGATTAGATTTGAAGGGAATAAATATGGTGACGTCGTCGGCGTAAATGAAAGGGTTAAGACCATGTCTGGATAGAACTCTGGCTAGGGGGATCATCATAAGATTGAAGAGGATTGGTGATAAAGGGGATCCTTGAGGTACACCGCAGTTTGGTGTCCAGGGAGATGAGATAGTTGTGGTTGATTTAACTTGGTAAGATCTTAAGGTGATGAAGCCTTTTATCCAATTAATGATATTTCCACTGATCCCAAGTTTATCTAGTAGTTTGGTTAGGATATTATGATTTACCATGTCGAATGCACTGGATAAGTCGAATTGTAGAAGGAGGATATTGTTTCCAAGTGAAATTTCCTGTTTGAATTTGGATATTAGAGTGAGTAGGACAGTTTCTGTACAGTGGGCTGGGCGGAAACCCAATTGTGATTCATGTAGAATGGAGAATTTATGTATATAGTCGTTGATTTGAGAGGTCTCCCTGTTTTCCATCAATTTAATAAGCAACAGGATGGAGGCGATAGGGCGGTAGTTGGTGACATCACTCGCTGGTTTCTTGGGGTTTTTAGGTATTGGTGTGAGTAGTATGTTGCCATGTTCAGTAGGGAATGAACCTTGCTGTAGCAGGAAGTTTAGGTGGGAAGTGAGATCTGTAATAAAGCGTTCTGGGGCATCTTTCATTAGGTAGTTGGGACATGGGCAGTGGTGTGCTGGAAAATTTTTAACAACAGGCTCTCTTCCCGGTCCACCTCAGCGCTCCCCCCATCCACCTCTGTGCCCCCCCACCTCTGCGCCCCCCCAAAATTGCAGAGCTGGCTATAGCGGGGGGGGGGGGGGGCAATGCATTACTCTCTCCAGGAAAAAAAAATTAAATGATCCCAGGTTCCAATCTAATTCATGTTTAATATGGGATAAAATGCCATAAATACGTTATCCAGTTGGGTTGGGGTCTTTCTCTCCATTGGGCTGTTGAGATAGTTTCATGCCCTCCAATCACTTTCACATGGACAATGCAGCAAAAGGTTACACCACTGACTTTGGTCCCCTACTTTGACCCATCCAGTTCCTGACCAGGGTTGTACCTGCTTAGCTTCCTGCTTTTGCCATGTGACATGCACCTTCACCATGTGGGTGGCCCCACATAGGGAGGGCATAACTTGCCATTTATCTAATCTGAGATAGATACCTCCACCAGGCATTTGCCTCCAGAAAGGTGGGAGAGAGAGAAAGAGACTGACCCCATTCATATATTATATATTATCCAGTTGGGTTGGGGTCTTTCTCTCCATTGGGCTGTTGAGATAGTTTCATGCCCTCCAATCACTTTCACATGGACAATGCAGCAATAGGTTACACCACTGATTTTGGTCCCCTACTTTGACCCATCCAGTTCCTGACCAGGGTTGCACCTGCTTAGCTTCCTGCTTTTGCCATGTGACATGCACCTTCACCACGTGGGTGGCCCCACATTGGGAGGGCATAACTTGCCATTTATCTAATCTGAGATAGATACCTCCACCAGGCATTTGCCTCCAGAGAGGGGGGAGAGAGAGAAAGAGACTGACCCCATTCATATATTATATATTATCCAGTTGGGTTGGAGTCTTTCTCTCCATTGGGCTGTTGAGATAGTTTCATGCCCTCCAATCACTTTCAGATGGACAATACAGCAAAAGGTTACACCACTGATTTTGGTCCCCTACTTTGACCCATCCAGTTCCTGACCAGGGTTGCAGCTGCTTAGCTTCCTGCTTTTGCCATGTGACATACACCTTCACCACATGGGTGGCCCCACATAGGGAGGGCATAACTTCCCATTTATGTAATCTGAGATACCTCCACCAGGCATTTGCCTCCAGAAAGGTGGGAGAGAGAGAAAGAGACTGACCCCATTCATATATTATATATTATATATTATCCAGTTGGGTTGGAGTCTTTCTCTCCATTGGGCTGTTGAGATAGTTTCATGCCCTCCAATCACTTTCAGATGGACAATACAGCAAAAGGTTACACCACTGATTTTGGTCCCCTACTTTGACCCATCCAGTTCCTGACCAGGGTTGCAGCTGCTTAGCTTCCTGCTTTTGCCATGTGACATACACCTTCACCACATGGGTGGCCCCACATAGGGAGGGCATAACTTCCCATTTATGTAATCTGAGATACCTCCACCAGGCATTTGCCTCCAGAAAGGTGGGAGAGAGAGAAAGAGACTGACTCCATTTATATATTATATATTATACAGTTGGGTTGGGGTCTTTCTCTCCATTGGGCTGTTGAGATAGTTTCATGCCCTCCAATCACTTTCACATGGACAATGCAGCAAAAGGTTACACCACTGACTTTGGTCCCCTACTTTGACCCATCCAGTTCCTGACCAGGGTTGCACCTGCTTAGCTGCCTGCTTTTGCCATGTGACATGCACCTTCACCATGTGGGTGGCCCCACATAGGTAGGGCATAACTTGCCATTTATCTAATCTGAGATAGATACCTCCACCAGGCATTTGCCTCCAGAGAGGGGGGAGAGAAAGAAAGAGACTGACCCCATTCATATATTATATATTATATATTATCCAGTTGGGTTGGGGTCTTTCTCTCCATTGGGCTGTTGAGTTAGTTTCATGCCCTCCAATCACTTTCACATGGACAATGCAGCAAAAGGTTACACCAGTGATTTTGGTCCCCTACTTTGACCCATCCAGTTCCTGACCAGGGTTGCACCTGCATTGCTTCCTGCTTTTGCCATGTGACATACACCTTCACCATGTGGGTGGCCCCACATAGGTAGGGCATAACTTGCCATTTATCTAATCTGAGATAGATACCTCCACCAGGCATTTGCCTTCAGAGAGGTGGGAGAGAGAGAAAGAGACTGACCCCATTCATATATAATATATTATATATTATATATTATATATTATATATTATCCAGTTGGGTTGGGGTCTTTCTCTCCATTGGGCTGTTGAGATAGTTTCTTTTCATGCCCTCCAATCACTTTCAAATGGACAATGCAGCAAAAGGTTACACCACTGATTTTGGTCCCCTACTTTGACCCATCCAGTTCCTGACTAGGGTTGCACCTGCTTAGCTTCCTGCTTTTGCCATACACCTTCACCATGTGGGTGGCCCCACATAGGTAGGGCATAACTTGCCATTTATCTAATCTGAGATAGATACCTCCACCAGGCATTTGCCTCCAGAAAGGTGGGAGAGAGAAAGAGACTGACCCCATTTATATATTATATATTATCCAGTTGGGTTGGGGTCTTTCTCTCCATTGGGCTGTTGAGATAGTTTCATGCCCTCCAATCACTTTCAGATGGACAATACAGCAAAAAGGTTACACCACTGATTTTGGTCTCTTACTTTGACCCATCCAGTTCCTGACCAGGGTTGCACCTGCTTAGCTTCCTGCTTTTGCCATGTGACATACACCTTTACCACATGGGTGGCCTCACATAGGGAGGGCATAACTTCCCATTTATGTAATCTGAGATACCTCCACCAGGCATTTGCCTCCAGAAAGGTGGGAGAGACAAAGAGACTGACCCCATTTATATATTATATATTATCCAGTTGGGTTGGGGTCTTTCTCTCCATTGGGCTGTTGAGATAGTTTCATGCCCTCCAATCACTTTCACATGGAGAATGCAGCAAAAGGTTACACCACTGACTTTGGTCCCCTACTTTGACCCATCCAGTTCCTGACCAGGGTTGCACCTGCTTAGCTTCCTGCTTTTGCCATGTGACATACAGCTGCACCATGTGGGTGGCCCTACATAGGTAGGGCATAACTTGCCATTTATCTAATCTGAGATAGATACTGTCGCGCCTCTGTTGTCGCTCTGGTGTTGGTGAGCTCTCAAGTCTCCCCGAGCCCCACAAGGCCCCAGGAAACAGCCGAGCACCCCGAATCTTCACCCGCGGCGACCGCCGTTCACCGAGGGTTGAGCCCTCAGCTGCGGGCGGCCAGCAGGACTGCTGGAACCGCGGGGTGACGGCTGGCCTGTCTGGATGTGAGTACACAGTTCTTGGGGAAGGGCTTAGCCGGGCGGCTGGCTGAGCACTGGGAACAAACACAGTCTGAGGGAGGTGGCTTAGCCACGGCCAGCTGAGCACTAGGAACCAACACAGTCCTCACAGGAGGTAGCTAGCAGGACGGCTAGCTGATACGAGGAACAAACACAGTCTTCAAAGAGATAGCTAGCAGGACGGCTAGCTGCCACGAGGAACAAACACAGTCTTCAAAGGAGATAGCTAGCGGAACGGCTAGCTGCCACGAGGAACAAACACAGTCTTCAAAGGAGATAGCTAGCAGGACGGCTAGCTGCCACGAGGAACAAACACAGTCTTCAAAGGAGATAGCTAGCAGGACGGCTAGCTGCCACGAGGAACAAACACAGTCTTCAAAGGAGATAGCTAGCGGGACGGCTAGCTGCCACGAGGAACAAACACAGTCTTCAAAGGAGATAGCTAGCAGGACGGCTAGCTGCCACGAGGAACAAACACAGTCTCCAAAGGAGATAGGCTTCTGAAACACGAAACGGAAGCACTGGACTCCTTCCATGGCTCCGTTTAAATCCCCCGCTCGTTCCTTCGCTAATGCCAGCTGGGACCAATCCCCTTCGCCCAGGCAGACCTAAGGGCCTGGATTGGCTCTCCCGCCCAGCGGGCGGAGTCTCTCAGGGGGGTGCGCCAATCCGGCGCAAGTAGGCGGAGCTACCTCGCCGGCCCCGCTCCAGCGAGGAGAACGAAAATGCCGGCGCCGCCATCTTGGCCGGCGGTTCTCCTTCTTCGAGACCGGCGCTTGCCTCTGCGGATCGCCGGCCTCGGAGCGGCCGGCGGCAGCGCCCGATCCCCCAGGCAGACTATCACCGCCCTCCCGGGTCCCATGGGCGCCCTGGCTCCCGCTCCTGTCCGCGGACCGCCATGTAAGGGCCCGGAACGGGACAGTATCCTCCCCGGATGACCCCTTTTCCCGGGGCCCGGGCTTGGACGGATACCGGGCGTGGAAGGCTTTGACCAATTCTGGAGCATGTACATTAGCTACGGGTTCCCAGGAGTTGTCTTCGGGACCAAACGATTTCCATGATAGCAAATAATACAATTTTCCCCGCCGCCACTTTGAATCAAGAATCTCTTCTACCTCATACTCCGGATCCGGGGCCACCTGGAGATCCTCCTCTTGGGATGGGTGCGGGTGCCACCCGGACCCCCGGAACCTCTTCAATAACGAGACATGGAAGGCGTTGTGCACTCGTAGGGTACCGGGTAACCGCAACCGATACGTTACTGGCCCAACTCGTTCTTGAATCGCAAATGGTCCCGCATATCGAGGTCCCAGTTTTCGGGAAGGTACTCGGAACCTCAGATGCTTCGTGCTGAACCATACCTTCTGTCCTGGTTGGAGCACTGGGGCGGGCCGCCGATGGCGGTCGGCAAAGATCTTATCCCTGGTCACGGTCTTCTGTAATTGTTCCCTAGCCATCTCCCAGACCTTCTGTAGGTCGGCCACGACTTGGTCCCCCGCCGGTGTTACTGCGGTAGAAGGGAACGGCCCTGGAAGCCGAGGATGTCGTCCGTAAACCAGGAAGAACGGGGATTGTCCTGAGGATGAGTGGTCAGTTTGGTTATAAGCGAACTCGGCCCAGGGAAGTAGAGAAACCCAGTTATCTTGTCGTTGGTTAACAAAAGCTCGCAAGAATCCCTTCAGTGTCTGGTTAATCCTCTCAACCATGCCGTTGGTTTGAGGATGGTAGGCGGATGAAAAATGGGTCTCTACTCCCAAGGCCGTGCACAAGGCTCTCCAGAAGCGTGAGGTAAATTGGGGTCCTCGATCACTGATGATCCGACTGGGCAGCCCATGTAGTCGAAAAATGTGATGAATGAAGGCCTGGGCTAGAGAGGCTGCCGAAGGAAGGCTCGAGAATGGGACAAAGTGAGCCATCTTTGAGAACCGGTCTACTACAACTCAGATCACGGTATGACCCTGGGAACGAGGTAAGTCAGTGATGAAATCCATGGATACCTCCGACCAGGGATTGGTCGGTACGGGTAGTGGTTGTAGGTCTCCCACGGGGGGTCCTCCTACTGGCTTGGTCCGTGCACACACCGGGCACGAGGTAACAAACTGGAGAATATCTCGTCTCATCTGTGGCCATTGATAATGTCTCGTGATGAATCGGAGAGTCTTTTGATACCCGAAGTGCCCGGCCCATCTAGACGAGTGTCCCCAGTGCATGACCTTTCTCCGATCGGCGGCCGCCACGAACTTCTGGATCGGTGCGACGTCCCCTGTAGCCGCACTGAGATAAGCGGGATCTAACATCGGATGAGTCTCCTTGGTCTCTTCCGGGACCTCAAATGCCCGAGAGAGTGAGTCTGCCGGAGTATTCTGGGACGCCGCCCGGAACACTAATTGAAAATGAAACCTGGCAAAGAATAATGACCACCGAGCCTGTCGGGGATTCAGCCGCTGAGCCTCTTGGAGGTATAGGAGATTCTTATGGTCAGTGATGACCGTAAACCGGTGTTCCGCTCCCTCCAGCAAATGTCTCCACTCCTGCAATGCCAATTTCAGGGCCAAGAGTTCTCTATCCCCTACCGTATAATTCCGTTCGGCTGGGGAGAATTTACGTGAGAAGAAGGAGCACGGCTGGCGCCGACCCTCAGGGTTGATTTGAGAAATGACCGCCCCAGCCCCTAGGGCGGACGCGTCCACCTCTACAATAAAAGGTTTCTCAGGATCGGGGGCCAGCAGAATTGACGCTGATTCAAAAGCCTCTTTTACCTGACGAAAGGCCGCTTGCGCCTCTGGCGGCCAATCCCTGACCCTCGCGTTCTTTTGGGTGAGCGCCGTCAACGGTGCTGTCAATCGAGAGTACTGGGGAATAAACTGGCGATAGTAATTAGCGAAGCCCAGGAATCGTTGTAGGGCCTTCAGTCCCATCGGTTGCGGCCAGTCTCGAATGGCCCGGAGTTTGTCTGGCTCCATCTGTAACCCCCCTGGAAGCAGGATATACCCTAAAAAGGGTAAGGACCGCTGATGGAAGGCGCATTTACTGAGTTTAGCAAATAGATGCGCTTGTCGTAAGCGGTGCAGCACCGCGCGAACATGGCCCGGATGCTCCATGGGGTCCTTAGAATAAACCAGGATGTCGTCCAGATATACAATCACCGTGGAGTTTAGCAAATCCGCTAGCACGTCGTTGATAAGACGTTGAAACACCGCAGGGGCATTGCAGAGGCCGAACGGCATCACCCGATATTCGAAATGTCCCTCGTGGGTGTTGAAGGCCGTTTTCCATTCGTCCCCTGACCGGATTCGCACTAAATTGTAGGCCCCCCGCAAATCCAATTTAGTGAACATCTGAGCTCCTTGCAGCCTGTCAAAGAGCTCGGGAATGAGCGGTAGAGGAAACCGATCTTTCACGGTGATGGCATTTAATCCCCGATAGTCAATACAAGGTCTCAGGGACCCATCCTTCTTGGTAACGAAAAAGAACCCTGCCCCGGCTGGGGACGTAGAAGGCTGAATGAACCCTTTTCGCAGGTTCTCACGGATGTATTCTTGCATCACCTTGGACTCTCCTCGGGACAGTTTGTACAGTCGGCCCCGTGGGGGTACCGTATCCGTCTTCAGATTAATGGCACAGTCAAAAGACCTATGAGGCGGTAGCACCTCCGCTTCCTTAGGATTAAACACGTCTGCAAAGTCTCTATAATCCATAGGCAGCGAGCCCAGTTCAACCTGTCCCTCGTTGGGCAACATATTTAAGGCCGGACAGCTGCCCGCCCGACCTTTACAACAGGTCTCCTGACAGGAATTACCCCAGGCTTGGATTCTTCCCCCGGCCCAGTCGATAACCGGGTTGTGGTACCGTAACCACGGCAATCCCAGGACCACTGGGTGAATGGTCCGGGATAACACTAAGAACTCGGCCTCCTCCCGATGATCCTCCCCCACCTGCAATCCCAACACGGGGGTGATCTCCGTGACCGGCTGGGGAAGGGTAGTCCCTTGGATGGAGGTTATTCGCAGCACCGGCCTCCGCGGGAGCGTGGGCCAGCCCATTTTCTGCAGCAGTTCGAGTCCAATAAAGTTGCCCCCTGACCCCGAGTCCACCAGGGCCCGGGTCTGGATCGTGGCCTCCTGCCACCGTAATGTTACTGGTAGGATGATCAGGGAGTCCGGTAGGGGAGCGGAGTGCCCCAAGAACCCTCCCCTCAGGGTGCCTTGGGGAGCGCATTTCCCGGCCGGACGGAACAAGTCCGGAGGAAATGTCCAGCCTTGCCACAATAGAAGCACAGTCCGTTCGACTGTCGTTGCTGTCTTTCGGAGGGGGTCAACCGTTGACGGCCCATCACCATCGGCTCTTCCCCGGGCTCCGTGGAGTCCCGGTTCCCCTGGCGAGGGGACGGCCCTTTGCCCGTCCGGGGGGTCCCTCGTGCCCACTTCTGCCGCTCCGCCCGGGCTCTGGCTCGCTCCTGGAATCGGGTGTCTACTCGTATACAGAGCGAGATGAGGGCATCCAATTGTCCGGGAATCTCCCGTCCCGCCAATTCGTCCTTGATTCGTTCTTGTAAGCCTTCCATAAAAATGGCCATCAAGGACTCCGGATTCCAACGCAGCTCCGTGGCTAAGGTTCGAAACCGGATAGCATAGTCGGCCACCGTGCCCTCTCCCTGATGAATCCGGAGCAGCTCCGACGCCACGGAGGAGGGTCTCCCCGGAAGGTCGAACACCATCCGGAACCGGCGCTGAAATTCACTATAATCATCCAAAATAGGGTCCTGTTGTTCGTTCAGGGGGGCCACCCAGTCCTGGGCCTTCCCTACGCAAAGGCCCATAATGTAGCCCACTTTACTTTGGTCCGAAGCAAATGCCTCCGGTTGCATCCGGAAGGCCAGGTTACACTGGTTAAGGAACCCCCGACAACCTCCAGGGGTCCCATCGTATCGTGCTGGTTCAGGGAACCGAGGTCCCATGCGGAACCCTCCCACACGGGGAGCCGCTGCGGCCCCCTGGGCCGCAGTGGCCTGGTTCTGTACCTGAAGCGTGGAAAGTTGAGAGCATACGTTCTGGAGTGCCCCAGACAGGGCATTAAGCTGTTCCTGTTGCTGCTAGAGAACCTTGGCCAGGTCCCGTAGATCAGGTTGCGTCGGCGAGCTCATGGCTTCCGTTTTCTGTCGCGCCTCTGTTGTCGCTCTGGTGTTGGTGAGCTCTCAAGTCTCCCCGAGCCCCACAAGGCCCCAGGAAACAGCCGAGCACCCCGAATCTTCACCCGCGGCGACCGCCATTCACCGAGGGTTGAGCCCTCAGCTGCGGGCGGCCAGCAGGACTGCTGGAACCGCGGGGTGACGGCTGGCCTGTCTGGATGTGAGTACACAGTTCTTGGGGAAGGGCTTAGCCGGGCGGCTGGCTGAGCACTGGGAACAAACACAGTCTGAGGGAGGTGGCTTAGCCACGGCCAGCTGAGCACTAGGAACCAACACAGTCCTCACAGGAGGTAGCTAGCAGGACGGCTAGCTGATACGAGGAACAAACACAGTCTTCAAAGAGATAGCTAGCAGGACGGCTAGCTGCCACGAGGAACAAACACAGTCTTCAAAGGAGATAGCTAGCGGGACGGCTAGCTGCCACGAGGAACAAACACAGTCTCCAAAGGAGATAGGCTTCTGAAACACGAAACGGAAGCACTGGACTCCTTCCATGGCTCCGTTTAAATCCCCCGCTCGTTCCTTCGCTAATGCCAGCTGGGACCAATCCCCTTCGCCCAGGCAGACCTAAGGGCCTGGATTGGCTCTCCCGCCCAGTGGGCGGAGTCTCTCAGGGGGGTGCGCCAATCCGGCGCAAGTAGGCGGAGCTACCTCGCCGGCCCCGCTCCAGCGAGGAGAACGAAAACGCCGGCGCCGCCATCTTGGCCGGCAGTTCTCCTTCTTCGAGACCGGCGCTTGCCTCTGCGGATCGCCGGCCTCGGAGCGGCCGGCGGCAGCGCCCGATCCCCCAGGCAGACTATCACCGCCCTCCCGGGTCCCATGGGCGCCCTGGCTCCCGCTCCTGTCCGCGGACCGCCAGGTAAGGGCCCGGAACGGGACAGATACCTCCACCAGGCATTTGCCTCCAGAGAGGGGGGAGAGAGAGAAAGAGACTGACCCCATTCATATATTATATATTATATATTATCCAGTTGGGTTGGAGTCTTTCTCTCCATTGGGCTGTTGAGATAGTTTCATGCCCTCCAATCACTTTCAGATGGACAATACAGCAAGAGGTTACACCTCTGATTTTGGTTTCCTATTTTGACCCATCCAGTTCCTGACCAGGGTTGCACCTGCTTAGCTTCCTGCTTTTGCCATGTGACATACGCCTTTACCACATGGGTGGCCCCACATAGGGAGGGCATAACTTCCCATTTATGTAATCTGAGATACCTCCACCAGGCATTTGCCTCCAGAAAGGTGGGAGAGACAAAGAGACTGACCCCATTTATATATTATATATTATCCAGTTGGGTTTGGGTCTTTCTCTCCATTGGGCTGTTGAGATAGTTTCATGCCCTCCAATCACTTTCACATGGACAATGCAGCAAAAGGTTACACCACTGACTTTGGTCCCCTACTTTGACCCATCCAGTTCCTGACCAGGGTTGCACCTGCTTAGCTTCCTGCTTTTGCCATGTGACATACACCTGCACCATGTGGGTGGCCCCACATAGGGAGGGCATAACTTGCCATTTATCTAATCTGAGATAGATACCTCCACCAGGCATTTGCCTTCAGAAAGGTGGGAGAGAGAGTAAGAGACTGACCCCATTCATATATCATATATTGTCCAGTTGGGTTGGGGTCTTTCTCTCCATTGGGCTGTTGAGATAGTTTCATGCCCTCCAATCACTTTCAGATGGACAATACAGCAAAAGGTTGTACCACTGATTTTGGTCCCCTACTTTGACCCATCTAGTTCCTGACCAGGGTTGCACCTGCTTAGCTTCCTGCTTTTGCCATACACCTTCACCATGTGGGTGGCCCCACATAGGTAGGGCATAACTTGCCATTTATCTAATCTGAGATAGATACATCCACCAGGCATTTGCCTCCAGAGAGGGAGGAGAGAGAGAAAGGGACTGACCCCATTCATATATTATATATTATCCAGTTGGGCTGGAGTCTTTCTCTCCATTGGGCTGTTGAGATAGTTTCATGCCCTCCAATCACTTTCAGATGGACAATACAGCAAAAGGTTACACCACTGATTTTGGTCCCCTACTTTGACCCATCCAGTTCCTGACCAGGGTTGCACCTGCTTAGCTTCCTGCTTTTGCCATGTGACATACACCTTCACCATGTGGGTGGCCCTACATAGGTAGGGCATAACTTGCCATTTATCTAATCTGAGATAGATACCTCCACCAGGCATTTGCTTCAAGAAAGGTGGGAGAGAGAAAGAGACTGACCCCATTCATATATTATATATTATCCAGTTGGGTTGGGGTCTTTCTCTCCATTGGGCTGTTGAGAAAGTTTCATGCCCTCCAATCACTTTCACATGGACAATGCAGCAAAAGGTTACATCACTGATTTTGGTCCCCTACTTTGACCCATTCAGTTCCTGACCAGGGTTGCACCTGCTTAGCTTCCTGCTTTTGCCATGTGACATGCACCTGCACCACGTGGGTGGCCCCACATAGGGAGGGCATAACTTGCCATTTATCTAATCTGAGATAGATACCTCCACCAGGTATTTGCCTACTACTACTACTACTACTACTACTACTATTTAGCATTTCTATAGCGCTACAAGGCGTACGCAGCGCTGCACAAACATAGAAGAAAGACAGTCCCTGCTCAAAGAGCCTACAATCCAACAGACAAAAAATAAATAAAGCAAGCAAATCAAATCAATCAATGCGAACGGGAAGGAAGAGAGGAGGGCAGGTGGAGGCGAGCGGCCACGAGTCAAAAGCAATGTCAAAGAGGTGGGCCCCCAGTCCAGGTCCAAAGGTGGCCAAGGATGGGGCAAGACGCAGGGGCCCAGGAAGTTCACTCCAGGCGCAGGGTGCAGCGAGACGGAAGGCGCGAAGTCCGGAGCCGGCAGCAGTGGAGAAGGGAACAGACAAGAAGGATCCATCCATGGAGCGGAGTGCACGGGAAGGGGTGCAGGGAAGGACGTACAAAAATATATGACTATTGAAACTGTGGTGTCACCTCAGGAATAACTACTCTGATCCAATGTTACTTCAAAGATCAATAAGTATTGCCAACACAGTGATTAAACCACGCAGCCAACCTGCACAGCCGAAAAACGCCGCCAAGACTCTCCAAACAACAAACCATTTATCTTACAGAATGGAGAGTCCCGGCAGCGCTCCCCCAGCTGCACAAATTGACTACTCAGCCTCAACCACTGTATGCACTGATAATACTTATCTTAGAAGAAACACAGGATCAGAACACGATTATCAAAGTAAACATTAATGACCTCTGACGCAGGTGCTTTGCTGAACCACGGCCAATGTGGTGTCCTTTAATAAATTTGCCTCAAGAAAGGTGGGAGAGAGAGAAAGAGACTGACCCCATTTATATATTATATATTAAATATTATCCAGTTGGGTTGGGGTCTTTCTCTCCATTGGGCTGTTGAGATGGTTTCATGCCCTCCAATCACTTTCACATGGACAATGCAGCAAAAGGTTACACCACTGACTTTGGTCCCCTACTTTGACCCATCCAGTTCCCGACCAGGGTTGCACCTGCTTATTTTTCTGCTTTTGCCATGTGACATGCACCTTCACCATGTGGGTGGCTCTGCATAGGTAGTGCATAACTTGCCATTTATCTAATCTGAAATAGATACCTCCACCAGGCATTTGCCTCCAGAGAGGGGGGAGAGAGAGAAAGAGACTGACCCCATTCATATATTATATATTATATATTATCCAGTTGGGTTGGAGTCTTTCTCTCCATTGGGCTGTTGAGATAGTTTCATGCCCTCCAATCACTTTCAGATGGACAATACAGCAAAAGGTTACACCACTGATTTTGGTCCCCTACTTTGACCCATCCAGTTCCTGACCAGGGTTGCACCTGCATAGCTTCCTGCTTTTGCCATGTGACATACACCTTCACCATGTGGGTAGCCCCACATAGTTAGGGCATAACTTGCCATTTATCTAATCTGAGATAGATACCTCCACCAGGCATTTGCCTCCAGAGAGGGGGGAGAGAGAGAAAGAGACTGACCCCATTCATATATTATATATTATCCAGTTGGGTTGGGGTCTTTCTCTCCATTGGGCTGTTGAGATAGTTTCATGCCCTCCAATCACTTTCACATGGACAATGCTGCAAAAGGTTACACCACTGATTTTGGTCCCCTACTTTGACCCATCCATTTCCTGACCAGGGTTGCACCTGCTTAGCTTCCTGCTTTTGCCATGTGACATACACCTTCACCATGTGGGTGGCCCCACATAGATAGGGCATAACTTGCCATTTATCTAATCTGAGATAGATACCTCCACCTGGCCTTTGCCTCCAGAGAGGGGGGAGAGAGAGAAAGAGACTGACCCCATTCATATATTATATATTATCCAGTTGGGTTGGAGTCTTTCTCTCCATTGGGCTGTTGAGATAGTTTCATGCCCTCCAATCACTTTCAGATGGACAATACAGCAAAAGGTTATACCACTGATTTTGGTTCCCTACTTTGACCCATCTAGTTCCTGACCAGGGTTGCACCTGCTTAGCTTCCTGTTTTTGCCATACACCTTCACCATGTGGGTGGCCCCACATAGGTAGGGCATAACTTGCCATTTATCTAATCTGAGATATATACCTCCACCAGGCATTTGCCTCCAGAGAGAGGGGAGAGAGAGAAAGAGACTGACCCCATTTATATATTATATATTATGTATTATCCAGTTGGGTTGGAGTCTTTCTCTCCATTGGGCTGTTGAGATAGTTTCATGCCCTCCAATCACTTTCAGATGGACAATACAGCAAGAGGTTACACCACTGATTTTGGTCTCCTACTTTGACCCATCCAGTTCCTGGCCAGGGTTGTACCTGCTTAGCTTCCTGCTTTATGCCATGTGACATGCACCTTCACCATGTGGGTGGCCCCACATAGGTAGGGCATAACTTGCCATTTATCTAATCTGAGATAGATACCTCCACCAGGCATTTGCCTCCAGAAAGGTGGGAGAGAGAGAAAGAGACTGACCCCATTTATATATTATATATTATATATTATCCAGTTGGGTTGGGGTCTTTCTCTCTATTGGGCTGTTGAGATAGTTTCATGCCCTCCAATCACTTTCAGATGGACAATGCAGCAAAAGGTTACACCACTGACGTTGGTCCCCTATTTTGACCCATCCAGTTCCTGACCAGGGTTGCACCTGCTTAGCTTCCTGCTTTTGCCATGTGACATGCACCTTCACCATGTGGGTGGCCCCATGTAGGTAGGGCATAACTTGCCATTTATCTAATCTGAGATAGATACCTCCACCAGGCATTTGCCTCCAGAAAGGTGGGAGAGAGAGAAAGAGACTGACCCCATTCATATATTATATATTATCCAGTTGGGTTGGGGTCTTTCTCTCCATTGGGCTGTTGAGATAGTTTCTTTTCATGCCCTCCAATCACTTTCAGATGGACAATACAGCAAAAGGTTATACCACTGATTTTGGTCTCCTACTTTGACCCATCCAGTTCCTGACCAGGGTTGCACCTGCTTAGATTCCTGCTTTTGCCATGTGACATACACCTTCCCCACATGGGTGGCCCCACATAGAGAGGGCATAACTTCCTATTTATGTAATCTGAGATACCTCCACCAGGCATTTGCCTTCAGAAAGGTGGGAGAGAGAGAAAGAGACTGACCCCATTCATATATTATATATTATCCAGTTGGGTTGGGGTCTTTCTCTCCATTGGGCTGTTGAGATAGTTTCTTTTCATGCCCTCCAATCACTTTCAGTTGGACAATGCAGCAAAAGGTTACACCAGTGATTTTGGTCCCCTACTTTGACCCAACTAGTTCCTGACCAGGGTTGCACCTGCTTAGCTTCCTGCTTTTGCCATGTGACATACACCTTCACCACGTGGGTGGTCCTACATAGGGAGGGCATAACTTGCCATTTATCTAATCTGAGATAGATACCTCCACCAGGCATTTGCCTTCAGAGAGGGGGGAGAGAGAGAAAGAGACTGACCCCATTCATATATTATATATTATATATTATCCAGTTGGGTTGGGGTCTTTCTCTCCATTGGGCTGTTGAGATAGTTTCATGCCCTCCAATCACTTTCAGATGGACAATACAGCAAAAGGTTACATCACTGATTTTGGTCCCCTACTTTGACCCATCCAGTTCCTGACCAGGGTTGCACCTGCTTAGTGTCCTGCTTTTGCCATGTGACATGCACCTTCACCATGTGGGTGGCCCCACATAGGTAGGGCATAACTTGCCATTTATCTAATCTGAGATAGATACCTCCACCAGGCATTTGCCTCCAGAGAGGGGGGAGAGAGAGAAAGAGACTGACCCCATTCATATATTATATATTATCCAATGGGGGGTCACGTGATGCTTTAGAACGAGGCGGACGTGAAACTGGGCTCTCCCGGTCCTCGACTCGATCTTTTGATATAAAAGACCCTGCAAACGCGAAGTGAGACCAAAACTTCGCCGTTGATTCAATCCGAGAACTGCATGGACAAATATATGAGCGTCGTTTGAAAGACAATGCCCCCCAAAAGCGCAAAAAAAGAAAAAGAACCGGCGAAGGTGGCAGGAGGCCTAGAGGTTGGAACACCACCACACACCTCGGGGGCGTTCACGGCTGAGCAATTACAACAGCTGACAGAAGTGGTGAATGCCGCGATAGATCCGAAGTGGGAGAAAATTGCAGTACAATTGAATGCACTAGAGTCACTCACCGCAGAAACAACGAAACGGACAGGGGAGCTGGAACTGCGAATGACGGCACTAGAAGACACGCTGACCCCCGCGCAACAAAGGCTGACAAAGATGGACGCCAAACTAGAGACTTTTCAGGAGAAACTTGACGAACTTGAAAATCGCTCCCGCCGAATGAACCTCCGAATCGTGGGGTTTCCGGAGTCTGTGAGAGCCTCAGTACTAATGTCAGTGTTGGAGAAATGGCTATCGACCGAATTTGCGCTATCGGATCACGCGGGGCCCTTGTGCTTGGAAAGAGCACACCGCGTGGGTAAGCAACAAGATGGCCGACGAAACCCCAGAACAGTGATTCTGAAGGTGCATAATTACATTCATAAGGATGAAATCCTGAGGGGGTTTCGGCAGAAGCGAAACAAGGTTAAATTTGATGGACATCAAATATTAATATTTCAAGACTATTCAGCAGGGCTCCAGGAAAAGAGGAAAAAATACACCCAATACTGTAAGAGGCTGCATGAGCGGAAAGTCCAATTTATGTTGGCTTACCCAGCGGTGTTGAGGGTGAGAGACAACGGACAATGGAGAGCTTTAGGAACCCCCGAAGAAGCTCAGGCATATGTGGAAAATTTGGAGACTCAAGAACGGGACTCAAACAGTAATGACTGATTATAAGCTTCAAAATGAGGAATTCACGGGAGCAGGAAAGTATCTATGTTTGTAGTAGTTAGAGCTGCAGGGTTCACACAATTTGATTAATGTCTATATGAGTGGGGGACCGGGAGAGGCAGAAACCCCTGAGACCCATTGAATATGGGCGTTTGTTGTAAGGGACTTAGGGATTGGGGAGAAGGGGGGAGTTGGGGAAGAAAGTGGGCGGTTGGGGAGGAAGGGGAGTGGGGAGGGAGGGAGGCAGACACACAAGCAGTTCTCAAAGTAATAATGGCTTTTCTGATAACATGGGCTGAGTGGTACAACAATAATAACTTGAAGAGGGGGCTGAATCAAAGTGGTGTGCAGATGGGGACCCTTGGAGTGGTGGCTGGGCACTCTGAGGTAGCAGATGTTATTGTCATTGTAGCAGATTCAAGTAACCAAACATGCCCCCAAATAGAATCCGCATAATCTCATGGAACGTGGGTGGCATCACCTCCCCCATTAAGCGAGCAAAAATTCTGGCGGCATTGAAGAGACATGGGGTGGGAATAGCGTGCTTCCAGGAGACTAGGCTCTCTCAGGAAGAACACGAGAAGTTGAGGCGTCAGTGGGTGGGAGAGGTATTTTGTTCCCCAGCAGCTGATAGAAGAGGAGGGGTTGCCATTCTAATCCACAAATCTCTCATGTGCCAAGCACAAATGGTATTTAAAGATGGAGAGGGGAGATTAGTGGGGATTAAAATTAATCTGCAAGGGACAGATTTACATTTGGCTTCTGTATATGGTCCTAACACTCCAGCACATTCCTTTTATGCCCAACTTTTAGCAAAATATAAGACCTCACCAACATTACCGCTAATTCTGGCGGGTGATTTAAACCAAACGATGGACATAGAGCTGGATAGATCCAGGAAACAACAGCCGAAACAAAACCCCATTACCTCATTGCTGCAGGTCTTTTGTAGGGAAATGGGCCTGTTAGACCCCTGGAGGATCTTGCACGGGGAAGAGAGGGACTATACACACACCTCTAGAGCGCACCATACGCAGTCCAGAATTGATTATATCCTCACAACACAGGACCTCTTCCCCAGGGTCAGGGATGCGCAAATTGGACCAGAAGAGATATCGGACCATGCTATGGTCTGGTTGGATGTGGAAAATCCGCAATACTTTAAACAATCCCCAGGGTGGAGGTTTCCAGCCTACCTGTACCGCTCAAAAGAATTTGAGGGTTTCCTTCAAAAAAAATGGGAGGAATATTCGACTAATAACCAGGCCCACAAAGAAGACCCAACGTTATTTTGGTCAGCAGCTAAAGCTGTCTTAAGGGGAGACATAATCGCCTATGTTAGTGCCCGGAATAAACGTCTCTCACAAGGGATAGTGGATTTAGAAAAGAAGCTTAGGACAGCTAAGGGGAAGTATACTAGAGCTCCGACCCAGGCGACGTATGAGCTATTGGTATCCACCCGGGCAGCGTTAAATAGTCTATTACATGAGAGAATCACAAGATCCCTGCTATATAGGAAATTTAATCTATGCAGATTCGGAGACAAAGTAGGCGGGATGTTAGCCAGGGTGGTGAAAGGTTCCCGGAAGTCCCACTTTATCCCTGCTATAAAAAAGCCCACAGGAACAGCAACAACTAATATGGCTGAAATAGCACAGACGTTCCGGGACCACTTTGCTGCATTATACGGGGCGAACAGTAAAGCAGGGCAAACTGGGGGTGACATAAGACAGTATCTGCAGGCACGGGGACTGGGAAAGATCCCGGCAGGCCATGTGGAGATTCTGGATAGTCCAGTGACAGCAAAAGAATTGCAAAAAGCTATAAGTGCGCTGAAGCTGCATTCGGCACCGGGGCCCGATGGTCTGTCGGGAGAGTTCTATAAATCACTGAAAATGCAGATAGTGGGTCCTCTGACCGAACATCTAAATACTGTGGTGGAGGTTGGTCACTTTCCACAGCACACCAATTTGGCCACAATAAGCTTAAAACCCAAACAGGGTAGAGACCCACTGCAACCTAGCTCCTATAGACCTATCTCCCTCATAAACGTAGAAGTTAAGCTACAGGTGGGGTTTGTGCGGGGACGCCAGTCGGTACAAAATGTTCGAAAACTCATCATGGCCATGCTCTCAGGGGCTGAAACTAATACCGGCAGGATGATTGTGAGCTTAGATGCAGAGCGTGCTTTTGACCAAGTGGACTGAGCATTTATGTTTGAAACACTGAGACAAGTGGGTTTGGAGGGGTGGACTCTGCAAGCTATCCAGGCGCTATATAATCAGCCACGGGCTATGGTCCGAGTAAATGGGGTCCTAACAGAAGCCTTTGAGATAAACAAGGGTACGCGGCAGGGATGCCCCCTTTCCCCACTTCTTTTCTTGCTAACCCTGGAACCCATGCTAATGGCGATACGGGCGAATAGAGACATTAGAGGTAAAGTCCTTGTGTATGCAGATGATGTCCTGTTGTTGCTGAGCGACCCTCAGGCCTCCCTAGACAATCTTTTACAAGTTATTGACATATACGGCAAATTATCCGGATACACACTGAATAAGACAAAGTCGCTGGCCCTGCCATTGGATGAGGGGGTTAGGGGCTCCTGGAGGGGACGGCCCCCGATTCCCTGGGCGAACCAACACTTTTGTTACTTAGGAGTTACTATCCCAATAGAAATGGAGGCGTTATATGATAGGAACGTGCGACCCTTATTAAATACCACAAAGAGATTGTTACAACTTTGGAGTTCTTGCCCGCTTTCATTAATGGGCAGAGTGGGGTTGGTAAACATGATAATAATCCCTAAGTGGTTATATAAGTTTCAAGTGTTGCCAATCTACTTGAGAAGGAGAGAGGAAAAAGAGTTACATAGACTCATACAAAAATTCCTGTGGAATCAGAAAAGGCCTAGGCTCCCACTACATATCATCCAGAAGCCGAAGCTACAGGGGGGGATGGGATTATTAAACATCCGCTATTTAGTAACTGCTTGTTCCATGAGACATATTAGGGACTGGCTGACAGGTCACCACCATTTTTCAGCTACCAAATTAGAGATGAGGATGTCCCCAGCTGCACACTTGGGATGGGTGCTACACGCGCCAAGTAGAGCGCTCTCTGGGGGGCTGGGGAAAAATCCACTAGTGGCCACAGCGAGAGCAGCATGGAAATGGCTCTGTAAAAGATATCACTTTGATTGGATGGCAACACCTTTCCTGCCTTTGTTTCACAACCCTGATTTTCCAGAGGGCACTTCCTCGAAGACCTTTGGTCGCTGGAGAAAACTGGGGATCCACTATGTTTATCAGCTGGTCTCCGAGGAGGGTGAGACCAAACCATTCATGGAATTACAAACAGAGTTTAAGCTCAAGGAGTCGGACCGCTTTGCCTACCTTCAGGTTCGACACTACATCAGATCCCTAGGCTGGTCGAACCTAAGTGAAGATGTTCAGGATACACTGAGTTCTGATCTGACTTTGGGGGCGCAAACAGTGGTGCCCCTAAAATATCATCACAGATCCCTACAAGACTCGACTGAGAACATAGATTTTAGAGCCAGTGCCCAACGCTGGGCTAGAGACCTGTTAACAGAAGTAACAGAGGAGACATTGAGCAATTTTATTACTTCCATTCAGAAGTCTTCCATCTTTACCCGACATTGGGAAATGCAGTATAAATTTGCTCTAAGGCTATACATCTCCCCGGATAGAGCGAAGAGGGCCGGCTTTGGTGGAACTGGTACTTGCCCATGGTGTGAGCAATCTCTGGCCAAACTCGCTCATATGTTTTGGTACTGCCCACATATCTTGCAACTGTGGACGCAAATCTTGAGAGAGATTAAGAGATACTGGGGACGCACAGTACAGAGACACCCTCTGATGCTTTTTGGAGAATATAAATACGTCAAACCGGCTCCATCGGGCTTCCTATCCTTCCTACAGAGAGCGATGCTGATGGGAAAGAAAGTAGTTTTGCAACATTGGCGCAACATTAGAGCTCCCACCATTGGATCCTGGAGAATACAAATGATTGAACTTTTGAAACTAGAGAGACGTGGTTATCTGGATTTGTCTACGGAGGAGGGCAAGCGGTTTCAGAGAACGTGGGAGAACTTTTGGGACACATTACAGCCCCTGGCAAGAAGCAAGATTCTAAATTAGAAGGGCCGGAACGAGAGATTCCACCCGGATAACTGATAGGACAGCTTGTGTCTGGGGAAGGGAAGGGGGGAGGGGGGAGGGTGATAAACGAAAATATTTGGCGTTGACAAAGTTACTGCTAGTTGCTTGTTGTATTAGTGTTTTAACGATTACCAACCTTGATTGTATTTTATCAAGCATTATATGTCAATAAAAATGATTTAACCATATATTATCCAATTGGGTTGGGGTCTTTCTCTCTATTGGGCTGTTGAGATAGTTTCATGCCCTCCAATCACTTTCAGATGGACAATACAGCAAAAGGTTACACCACTGATTTTGGTCCCCTACTTTGACCCATCCAGTTCCTGACCAGGGTTGCACCTGCTTAGTGTCCTGCTTTTGCCATGTGACATGCACCTTCACCATGTGGGTGGCCCCACATAGGTAGGGCATAACTTGCCATTTATCTAATCTGAGATAGATACCTCCACTAGGCATTTGCCTCCAGAGAGGGGGGAGAGAGAGAAAGAGACTGACCCCATTCATATATTATATATTATCCAGTTGGGTTGGAGTCTTTCTCTCCATTGGGCTGTTGAGATAGTTTCATGCCCTCCAATCACTTTCAGATGGACAATACAGCAAAAGGTTACACCACTGATTTTGGTTCCCAACTTTGACCCATCCAGTTCCTGACCAGGGTTGCAGCTGCTTAGCTTCCTGCTTTTGCCATGTGACATACACCTTCACCACATGGGTGGCCCCACATAGGGAGGGCATAACTTGCCATTTATGTAATCTGAGATACCTCCACCAGGCATTTGCCTCCAGAGAGGGGGGAGAGAGAGAAAGAGACTGACCCCATTCATATATTATATATTATATATTATCCATTTGGGTTGGGGTCTTTCTCTCCATTGGGCTGTTGAGATAGTTTCATGCCCTCCAATCACTTTCACATGGACAATGCAGCAAAAGGTTACACCACTGATTTTGGTTCCCTACTTTGACCCATCCAGTTCCTGACCAGGGTTGCAGCTGCTTAGCTTCCTGCTTTTGCCATGTGACATACACCTTCACCATGTGGGTGGCCCCACATAGGGAGGGCATAACTTGCCTATTATCTAATATGAGATAGATACCTCCACCAGGCATTTGCCTCCAGAAAGGTGGGAGAGAGAGAAAGAGACTGACCCCATTCATATATTATATATTATCCAATTGGGTTGGGGTCTTTCTCTCTATTAGGCTGTTGAGATGGTTTCTTTTCATGCCCTCCAATCACTTTCAGATGGACAATACAGCAAAAGGTTACACCACTGATTTTGGTCCTCTACTTTGACCCATCCAGTTCCTGATCAGGGTTGCACCTGCTTAGCTTCCTGCTTTTGCCATGTGACATGCACCTTCACCATGTGGGTGGCCCCACATAGGGAGGGCATAATTTGCCATTTATCTAATCTGAGATAGATACCTCCACCAGGCATTTGCCTTCAGAGAGGGGGGAGAGAGAGAAAGAGACTGACCCCATTCATATAATATCAAACATATAAATGGCAAGAGGCGTACTCACTCGCAAATGCGCAGTAGAGACCCTATCTGTCCCGCCCCCACGTCAATACGTGATGACGGAGGCATGACAGAGAGGGAACCTGCGCACCTGCGAGTGAGGGAACCGCCGTCGCCACCGCTCCCCCCCCCAGGGTTGCCGCTACCGCTCCCCCCACTCACCCTCCACCCAGCCCGGGTACCTGGCTTCACTATTCAAACCGGCGGAATGCAGCACACAGCTCATCTGAGCTGCCGTTGGCCTTCCTTACCTGCCTGTGTCCCGCCCTTGCCGTCGTTACGTCACACGAGGGTGGAACACACGCAAAGAAGAAGGAAGGCCGACGGCAGCTCAGATAGCTGTGTGCTGCATTCCGCCGGTTTGAATAGTGAAGTCAGGTGCCCGGGTGGAGGGGTGGCGGAGGGGACTCTGGGGGGGGGGGGGCGGCGGTGACGGCGACCTATCCGGGGAGGGGCTTTCAAACCCCCCTTCCTTTACTAGCCCGTTTTTACGGGCTCAACAGCTAGTATATTATATATTATCCAGTTGGGTTGGGGTCTTTCTCTCCATTGGGCTGTTGAGATAGTTTCTTTTCATGCCCTCCAATCACTTTCAGATGGACAATACAGCAAAAGGTTACACCACTGATTTTGGTCCCCTACTTTGACCCATCCAGTTCCTGACCAGGGTTGCACCTGCTTAGCTTCCTGCTTTTGCCATGTGACATACACCTGCACCATGTGGGTGGCTCTGTATAGGGAGGGCATAACTTGCCATTTACCTAATCTGAGATAGATACCTCCACCAGGCATTTGCCTTCAGAGAGGGGGGAGAGAGAGAAAGATACTGACCTCATTCATATATTATATATTATCCAATTGGGTTGGGGTCTTTCTCTCTATTGGGCTGTTGAGATAGTTTCATGCCCTCCAATCACTTTCAGATGGACAATACAGCAAAAGGTTACACCACTGATTTTGGTCCCCTACTTTGACCCATCCAGTTCCTGACCAGGGTTGCATCTGCTTAGCTTCCTGCTTTTGCCATGTGACATGCACCTTCACCATGTGGGTGGCCCCACATAGGTAGGGCATAACTTGCCATTTATCTAATCTGAGATAGATACCTCCACCAGGCATTTGCCTCCAGAGAGGGGGGAGAGAGAAAAAGAGACTGACCCCATTCATATATTATATATTATCCAGTTGGGTTGGGGTCTTTCTCTCCATTGGGCTGTTGAGATAGTTTCTTTTCATGCCCTCCAATCACTTTCAGATGGACAATACACCACTGATTTTGGTCCCCCACTTTGACCCATCCAGTTCCTGACCAGGGTTGCACCTGCTTAGCTTCCTGCTTCCATCTGAAAGTGATTGGAAGGCATGAAACTATCTCAACAGCCCAATGGAGAGAAAGACCCCAACCCAACTGGATAATATATAATGGGGTCAGTCTCTTTCTCTCTCTCCCCTCTTTCTGGAGGCAAATGCCTGGTGGAGGTGTGTATCCCAGATTAGATAAATGGCAAGATATGCCCTCCCCACATGGGGCCACCCACATGGTGAATGTGTATGTCAAATGGCAAAACCAGGAAGCTAAGCAGGTCCAACCCTGGTCAGGAACTGGATGGGCAAGGTAGGTGACCAAAATCAGTGGTGTAACCTTTTGCTGTATTGTCCATGTGAAAGTGATTGGAGGGCATGAAACTATCTCAACAGTCCAATGGAGAGAAAGACCCCAACCCAACTGGATAATATATAATATATGAATGGGGTCAGTCTCTTTCTCTCTCTCTCCCCTCCCTGGAGGCCAAATGCCTGGTGGAGGTGTGTATCCCAGATTAGATAAATGGCAAGTTAAGCCCTCCCTATGTGGGGCCACCCAAGCAGCAAAGGTGTATGTCACATGGCAAAAGCAGGAAGCTAAGCAGGTACAACCCTGGTCAGGAACTGGATGGGAAAGGTAGGGGACCAAAATCAGTGGTGTAACCTTTTGCTGTATTGTCCATCTGAAAGTGATTGGAGGGCATGAAACTATCTCAACAGCCCAATAGAGAGAAAGACCCCAACCCAATTGGATAATATATAATATATGAATGGGGTCAGTCTCTTTCTCTCTCTCCCCCCTCTCTGGAGGCAAATGCCTGGTGGAGGTATCTATCTCAGATTAGATAAATGGCAAGTTATGCCCACCCTATATGGGGCCACCCACATGGTGAAGGTGTATGTCACATGGCAAAACCAGGAACCTAAGCAGGTCCAACCCTGGTCAGGAACTGGATGGGCAAAGTAGGGGACCAAAATCAGTGGTGTAACCTTTTGCTGTATTGTCCATCTGAAAGTGATTGGAGGGCATGAAACTATCTCAACAGCCCAATGGAGAGAAAGACCCCAACCCAATTGGATAATATATAATACATAATATATAATATATGAATGGGGTCAGTTTCTTTCAATCATTTTGCTGAATCATGGGTAGGAAGGGTGCCCAGGGAAAGCATCCTGAACTTTTCTTTTACCAGATATTTGTTCAGGGCCCTTAGGTCTAGGATGGGACGCATCCCCCCTGTTTTCTTTTCCACAAGGAAGTACCTGGAATAGAATCCCATCCCTTCTTGCCCGGATGGCACGGGCTCGACCGCATTGGCGCTGAGAAGGGCGGAGAGTTCCTCTGCAAGTACCTGCTTGTGTTGGAAGCTGTAAGATTGCGCTCCCGGTGGACAATTTGGAGGTTTTGAGGCCAAATTGACGGTGTATCCTTGCCGGACTATTTGGAGAACCCACTGATCGGAGGTTATGAGAGGCCACCTTAGGTGAAAAGTTTTCAACCTCCCCCCGACTGGTAGGTCGCCCGGCACTGACACTTGGATGTCGGCTATGCTCTGCTGGAGCCAGTCAAAAGCTCGTCCCTTGCTTTTGCTGGGGAGCCGAGGGGCCTTGCTGAGGCGCACGCTACTGACGAGAGCGCGCGCGCTGGGGCTTAGCCTGGGTCGCAGGCTGTCGAGAAGGAGGATTGTACCTACGCTTGCCAGAAGAGTAGGGAACAGTCTTCCTACCCCAAAAAAATCTTCTACCTGTAGAGGTAGAGGCTGAAGGCTGCCGGCGGGAGAACTTGTCGAATGCGGTGTCCCGCTGGTGGAGCTGCTCTACCACCTGTTCGACTTTCTCTCCAAAAATATTATCCGCACGGCAAGGCGAGTCCGCAATCCGCTGCTGGATTCTATTCTCCAGGTCGGAGGCACGCAGCCATGAGAGTCTGCGCATCACCACACCTTGAGCAGCGGCCCTGGACGCAACATCAAAGGTGTCATACACCCCTCTGACCAGGAATTTTCTGCACGCCTTCAGCTGCCTGACCACCTTCTGAAATGGCTTGGCTTGCTCAGGGGGGAGCTTATCCACCAAGCCCGCCAACTGCCGCACATTGTTCCGCATGTGTATGCTCGTGTAGAGCTGGTACGACTGAATTTTGGCCACGAGCATAGAAGAATGGTAGGCCTTCCTCCCAAAGGAGTCCAAGGTTCTAGAGTCCTTGCCCGGGGGCGCCGAAGCATGCTCCCTAGAACTCTTGGCCTTCTTTAGGGCCAAATCCACAACTCCAGAGTCGTGAGGCAACTGAGTGCGCATCAGCTCTGGGTCCCCATGGATTCGGTACTGGGACTCAATCTTCTTGGGGATGTGGGGATTACTTAATGGCTTGGTCCAGTTCGCCAGCAATATCTTTTTGAGGACATGATGCATGGGTACTGTGGACGCTTCCTTAGGTGGAGAAGGATAGTCCAGGAGCTCAAACATTTCAGCCCTGGGCTCGTCCTCCACAACCACCGGGAAGGGGATGGCCGTAGACATCTCCCGGACAAAGGAAGCGAAAGACAGGCTCTCGGGAGGAGAAAGCTGTCTTTCAGGAGTGGGATCAGAAGGAAGACCCTCAGAGAAATATCTGATGTCTTCTTCTTCTTCCCACGAGGCCTCACCATCGGTGTCAGACACAAGTTCACGGACCTGTGTCTGCAACCGTGCCCGGCTCGACTCCGTGGAACCACGGCCACGGCGGGAAGATGGCCGCGCATGCGCGGTGCGCATCGGCGCGCGAGGACTAGCAAAGGACTTTGCTAGAAAGTGTTCCGATTGGAGGGGCTGCCGTGGACGTCACCCATCAGTGAGAAGAAGCAGCCTGCTTGTCCTCGGAGAAACATAAATACAGTGAAAGAGGAGAACTTGAGAACAGCAAATTGAAACCTAATAAGACTCCAATGAAAAAGGATCAAAAATATACACATTTAACAGCACTGAAATTCAAATAACAGAGACGTCATACGATGAAAGCATAATAGTGATGGAGTATCTAATAAGCACACAATTAAAATTTTCAAATAACACTGCTACAATGCTAAACATAGTAACGTGGATGGGCATAATCGACCGTCGCCGGTCATCTATTTTGGCGGCGACACAACAGCTGGCCGGAACCGTATTATCGAAAAAAATGGCCGGCTATTTCCCCCTCCTCCCCATCGATAATACGATTCAGGCCGGCCAAATGCCAGAGTTCGCCGGGTGTTTGAGATCGCCGGTTTTATTTTTCAGCAATAATGGAAAAAAATGCCGGCCATCCCGAACCTGCCGAAATCCGTGGGAGGAGCCAGCATTTGTAGTGCACTGGTCCCCCTGACATGCCAGGACACCAATTGGGCACCCTAGGGGGCACTGCAACAGACTTCAGAAAAAGCTCCCCCATGCACAGCACCCTTACCACGGGTGCTGAGCAACCCAAATCCCCCCCCCCCCCCAAACCCGAAAAGCTCCAGCAGTTCAATAGTCATCTGCATGGACTGTAGAGCCTCTGAGGTGTACTTCACCAGCCAATCATTGAGATATGGGAAAACATGCACCCCCAGTCTGCGTAGTGAAGCTGCAACTACTGCCAGGCATTTTGTAAAGACTCTGGGCGCAGACGCCATACCAAAGGGCAGCACGCAGTACTGGAAGTGCTGCTCTTCCAGACAGAACCGAAAAAACTTCCTGTGAGCTGGAAGTATTGGGATGTGTGTATAAGCATCCATTAAGTCCAGAGAGCATAGCCAATCGTTTTCCTGAATCATCGGAAGTAGGGAGCCCAGGGAAACCATCCTGAACTTTTGTGGGACCAAGAATTTGTTTAGGGCCCTTAGGTCTAGAATGGGATGCATCCCCTCTGTTTTCTTTTGCAGAAGAAAGTTTCTGGAATAGAATCCTAGCCCTTCTTGCACTGGTGGAATAGGCTCAACAGCATTGGGGCTGAGAAGGGCGGAGAGTTCCGCTACAAGGACTGTGCTGAAGGACTGAGCTACCAGTCGGTAATTTGGAGGGTTGGATATCAAATTGAAAGAGTATCCTAACAGGCCTATTTGAAGAACCCACCGGTCGAAGGTTATGAGAGGCCACCTTTGGTGAAAAAATTTTAACCTCCCTCCGACTGGCAAGCCGTCTGGCATGGACACTTTTACAGCGGCTTTGCTCAACTGGAGACAATCAAAAGCCAGTCCCTTGCTTTTGCTGGGGAGCTGCAGGAGCCTGCCTAGGCACACGTTGTTGACGAGAACGAGTACGCTGAGAAGGCTCTCGAGTAGGAGGATTGTACCTACGCTTGGAATAAGCATAGGGACGAAGAAGGGCAACCTTCGAAAGCTAATCAAGAAATGTATTAAGTTATGTCCAATAAAAAAGGTATCATCTTATTTTCTTTTCCATGTTTTATTTTGTTTGATTTCTATTGATAACCTTAAGAGTGGACTAACACGACCACCACATTCCTTCCCGGAAAAACCGTGTACCTGATTAGGTAGACCGCTTGTTCGACTTTCTCACCAAAAATATTATCCCCCCCCCTGCAAGGAACATCCGCAATACGCTGCTGGACTCGATTGTCGAGGTCAGAGGCACGCAGCCTTGTGCAACAGTTCTGGATGCAACATCAAAAGAATCGTAGCATAATAATATAAGCACCGCCATACTGGGAAAAGACCAAGGGTCCATCAAGCCCAGCAGCTCCCGGTATTGTGCTTGGAAGGAGACCGATGACGGTGTTTCTTAGCCTTCGCTCGATGCACATCATTGATACTCCTCGGTACCGATGAGGAAGATGTGGGCCTGCTCAGCAGGAGTCTTTGAGACAGGTGGAGAACCACTCAACGGCTCACTGCTCCCTGCATGTGATGGTCTCCGGACAGCCATTACTTTCGCTCCTGAAGTCGATGGCATCCCCGGTGCCGACATCGACGCCACCGACCTCAGTGCCACTGTCGACGTTGACGCTGAGGAACCGGACGAAGCTCCGAAAAGTCGGTCCTGAAGAGCTTGTCTCGACGCCTGTGTCCGCTTTTTCAAGCTAAGACACAACTTACATGCGTCTGGGCGAATGTCGGGCCCCAGGCACTGAAGACACCACATATGGGGTCAGTCCGGTTGCACCGAGTACACTTCTTGAAGCCACTGGGAGTCCTCGATGACATGGACAAAAAAATAGCGGCGGCGAAGTAAAAATTCTCGATTGTGCAATAAAAAAAGGCACAAAAATGAGAGAACACGTATGCGCGGGTAGTTACTTACCTGTAACAGGTGTTCTCCGAAGACAGCAGGCAATATATTCTCACAACTGGGTGACATCTAGCAAAGTCTACATCAAAATGAAAAAATGTCCCTCGTCGCGCGTGCGGATGCAGTGCGCATGCGCGCGTCCGTTTTCCCGCCCGCCGCGAGGACATATTCCTCAGTTAATTTTCAAGAAATAGAGGAATACAACTCCAAAGGGGAGGTGGGAGGGTTGTGAGAATATATTGCCTGCTGTCTTCGGAGAACAACTGTTACAGGTAAGTAACTACTCTTTCTCCAAAGACAAGCAGGCCAATATTCTCACAATTGGGTATCCCTAGCCCCCAGGCTCACTCAACATAACAAAGAATGGTCAATTGGGCCTCGCAACGGCGAGGACATAAGTGAAATTGACCTGAAACAAAACACAACTAACTGAGAGTGCAGCCTGGAACAGAATAAAAATGGGCCTAGGGGGGGTGGAGTTGGATTCTAAACCCCAAACAGACTCTGCAGCACCGACTGCCCAAACCGACTGTCACGTCGGCTATGCTGCTGAAGGCAGTAATGCGATGTGAATGTGTGGATAGAAGACCACGTCGCAGCTTTGCAAATCTCTTCTATGGTGGCTGACTTTAGATGAGCCAGTGACGCCGCCATGGCTCTAACATTATGAGCCGTGACATGGCCATCCAAAGTCAGCCCAGCTTGGGCATAAGAGAAGGAAATGCAATCTGCTAGCCAATTAGAAATGGTGCGTTTTCCGACAGCAACTCCCCTCTTATTGGGATTAAAAGAAATAAACAGATGGGCGGACTGTCTGAAGAGGCGTGTCCGCTCCACGTAACTTTGGACTCTTTTACAGTCCAAAGTGTGCAACTTGCTTTCGCCCGGGCTCATGTGAGGAGGGGGAAAAAATGTTGGCAAGACAATTGACTGGTTCAGATGGAACTCCGTTACCACCTTCGGTAAAAACTTTGGGTGCGTGTGGAGAACTACTCTGTCATGATGAAAGACAAGGAAAGGTGCATGAACTACTAGGGCCTACGAGCTGAAGTAACCGCCACCAAGAAAATGACCTTCAAGGTCAAGTACTTCAGATGACAGGAATCCAGTGGCTCGAAAGGAGTTGTCATCAGCTGGGTGAGAACGACGTTGAGATCCCATGGCACTGGAGGAGGTTTGACAGGGGGCTTTGTCAAAAACAAACCTCTCATGAAACGCATGACTAAAGGCTGTCCAGAGATAGGCAAACCATCTACATGTGAATGATAAGCACTGATTGCGCTAAGATGAACCTTGACCGAGTTGGTTTTAAGACCAGACTCGGATAAATGCAAAAGGTACTCAAGCAAGGTCCGTGCAGGACAAGAGAAAGGATCTAGACCCTTGCTATCACACCAGACAGCAAACCTCTTCCATTTAAAAGAATAACACTTATGTGTGGAATCTTTTCTGGAGGCAAACAGGACTCTGGAGACACCCTCAGAGAGACCAAAAGAGGCAACCTCTACGCTCGCAACATCCAGGCCATGAGAGCTAGAGACCGGAGGTTGGGATGCAGAAGCGCCCCCCTCATTCTGAGTAATGAGGATCGGAAAACAGTCCAATCTCCATGGCTCTTCTGAAGAAAGTTCCAGAAGAAGGGGAAACCAAATCTGACGGGGCCAAAAGGGCGCTATCAGAATCATGGTTCCCTGGTCTTGCTTGAGTTTCAGGAGAGTCTTCCTCACTAAAGGAATGGGAGGATACACATATAGGAGTCCTGTCCCCCCAAAAAGGAGGAAGGCATCCGATGCTAGTCTGCCTTGGGCCTGAAGTCTGGAACAGAATTGAGGAACCTTGTGAGTGTCCTGGGAAGCAAAAAGATCTATTGATGGTGTGCCCCAAACTCGAAAGATCTTTTTGGCAATAGTCATGTTCAAGGACCACTCGTGAGGCTGCATAACTCTGCTCAGCCTGTCGGCCAGACTGTTGTTTACACCGGCTAGATAAGTGGCTTGGAGAAACATTCCGTTTTGATAGGCCCATAGCCACATCTGCACGGCCTCCTGACACAGAGGGCGAGATCCGGTACCCCCTTGCTTGTTGGTGTAATACATTGCCACCTGATTGTCTGTCTGAATGAGAACAATTTTGTTGGATAACCGATCTCTGAAGGCCTTTAGGGCGTTCCAGATCGCTCGGAATTCCAGGAGATTGATCTGGAGATGCCTCTCCTGAAGAGACCAAGCTCCTTGAGTGTGAAGCACATGTACATGCGCTCCCCACCCGAGGAGGGATGCATCCGTCGTCAGCACTTTTTGTGGCTGAGGAATTTGGAATTTGGATCGAATGGTCCACCAATTGAGGGAGTTGCGAAAATTGATGGACAGCCGGATAACATCCTCTAGATTCCCTGTGGCTTGCAACCACTGGGAAGCTAGGGTCCATTGAGCAGATCTCATGTGTAAACGTGCCATGGGTGTCACATGAACTGTGGAGGCCATGTGGCCAAGCAATCTCAACATCTGCCGAGCTGTGATCTGCTGAGACGCTTGCACTTTGGAAACCAGAGACAGAAGTCTGTCCACTCTGGGTCCTGGAAGATAAGCACAAGCTGTCTTTGTGCACAACAGAGTTCCTATGAATTCCAATTTCTGAGCTGGGACGAGCTGGGAATTGGGATAATTGATGACAAACCCCAGCATCTCTAGCACCTGAATAGTCATCCGCATGGACTGCAAAGTTTCTTGCGGAGAGGTGTTCTTCACCAGCCAATCGTCCAGATAAGGGAACACATGCACTCCCAGTCTGCGTAGCGACGCTGCCACAACTGCCAGGCATTTTGTAAATACCCTGGGTGCAGACGCCAAGCCAAAAGGCAAAACACAGTACTGAAAGTGCTGTGATCCCAGCCGAAATCGAAGATACTTCCTGTGAGCTGGAAGTATCGATATGTGAGTGTAAGCGTCCTTCAAGTCCAGAGAGCATAGCCAATCGTTTTCTTGAATCATGGGAAGAAGGGTGCCCAGGGAAAGCATCCTGAACTTTACTCGGACCAGATATTTGTTCAGGGCCCTTAGGTCTAGGATGGGACGCATCCCCCTGTTTTCTTTTCCACAAGGAAGTACCTGGAATAGAATCCTAGCCCTTCTTGCCCTGGTGGAACGGGCTCGACCGCATTGGAGCTGAGAAGGGCGGAGAGTTCCTCTGCAAGTACCTGCTTGTGGTAGGAGCTGAAAGACTGAGCTCCTGGTGGGCAATTTGGAGGTTCGGAAATCAGAGAGTGTACCCGGACCAGACTATTTGTAGAACCCACCGATGGGAGGTTAAGAGAGGCCACCTTTGGTGAAAAAATTTTAACCTCCCCCAGACCGGCAGATCGTTCGGTACAGAAGATGCTGAGGGGTCGGTTGAGGCATTGGAGGCAAAGTCTGCTGAGGTTGGCGAGTGGGGACTCGGCTGCCAGTGACCCCACGCGTCGGTACCTCAGTAATAGAGGGGGATTGATCCTCTCGGCACCGACTCTTCTCGGGTATCGAATGTATCGATGACCCGGAGCTCCCGGTGCCGTGACGCGAAGGAGAATGACGACGGTGCCTCTTGGCCTTCGCCCGACGCCCGTCGTCGAGGCTCCTCGGCACCGGAGAAGAGGACGTGGAATCCACACGTCTCTTCGAGGCTGGGTCCGATGCAGGACGGTCCCGGGGGGTCTGCAAAGCAGGAGGCACCGAGGTGGGTGGAGACCCACTCGATGCATCACTGCTCCCAGCGTGCATCGGTCGAATGGGAGCCTGTCCCCGGTCTCCCGGTGCCGACGCTTCCTTCGATGTCGACCTCGACAACGCCGGCTTCGAAGGCATCGTCCTCGACGGCATTGTCCTCGACGGCACCGACTTCACCGGCACCGACTTCAGTGGCGCCGATTTGGACGGCACCGACTTAGACGACGTCGACGGCGCCGAAGTACCGGGCCCAAAAATCTTCTCCCTTTGGGCATCTCGGGAGAGCAGTGTCCGCTTTTTCATAGCGAGACACAGTTTGCAGCCCTCCGAGCTGTGGGTCAGTGTGGGTCAGTGCCGGAGATGGCCCGATGACAGCGGGCACAAGGCTTGAAGCCGCTGGGCGTCTTCGATGACATATCGGGAAAAACTGTCCCTGCCAAATCAAAAGACGCGATTTTGTCGTTAAAAGAAAAGGACACAAGAAAAAAAGGGAAAAAAAAGCCCCGAACGAGCGATTTAAATAAAATCGCAGGCTAAAAGAAAGGAAACTTAATAAACGAAAAAACAATACTAATAAACACTAAGAAGGATACTTTTTCGAAGATCTTCTTCACCCCCGGGCACAGCAACACGAAGACGTAAATCAATCCCCGTGTCACCTCAGACGCGGAGAAGAAAAAACTGAGGAATGTGTCCTCGCGGCGGGCGGGAAAACGGACGCGCGCATGCGCACTGCATCCGCCCGCGCGACGAGGGACATTTTTTCATTTTGATGTAGACTTTGCTAGAAAGTCCTCCGGGCCGACGTGACGTCAGCCAATTGTGAGAATATTGGCCTGCTTGTCTTTGGAGAATGAAAGGAAACTTAAAAGGGCAAAACTAATAAATAAAGGAGTTTTTTTTTTAACTGTGAAGATAGGGTAAAAAATAAACTACAAGGGATAAAAAAAACCTGCCGAAATAGACGGCGAAAACCAAAGGCTCTTTCACTGGGCTGAGGAAAGAGACGGACAAGCATGCACTCTCTACCGCGGAAAAAGAAAGAACTGATCAAGGCTCTCGCACGACAGGCAAGAATTTGGCTGCGAATGTGCGGTGCGCGTGCCCCGTGCACTGGAAGACTCTGGCAAACTCTTCTGTTGCTATGTAACATTTCCGTTACTGGGCCGCCGTGGACGCCGACCTAGTCATCAGAACAAGCAGCCTGTTTGTCCTCGGAGAAAGGCCTGTATCCTCCATCCACTTTGCCCAACAAGATAAACTCATAGTGTAGGAGTGGACCACTGACACTGGATACCAACAAGACAACCTCAAGCTCTGTGCATACTACTGATGGACTTTTACCTTGTACATACTACCTCTGTTTCTGCCCTTTTGGGGCATACTCCATACTTGAATGTATTGGGCATTTAAGTTCTCTTGTACTGTGCCTTAACCAGCTCCTGCTGCCTTAATGCCTATCTGAGGGAGACAGAATGCAGATGCTCTAGATAAACAGCTTGTAATTTTAGTCAGCAAGGCTTGCACACAGAAACCAGCCTGCCCGTAGTTACAACCCCCACCCTGCATCTCTGTGCCTAACGAACCTTATCTCCTCAGCCAGAAAGGAGCATTGTATTATGTGTGTGTGTAGAGAAGAATGTTAAGTTTCGTTTCCCTAGCCAGTATCATTTCAGTATTATGACGTGTGTAGGTACTGTGAACTACAAATGTGTAATGTGAGAACTACAAATGTATACTGCGCATGTCAAATGTGATGTATAGGGGGCCTAATGCGCAGGCCCAGCAGGGAAGTATAAATGTAAGTGTCGGATGATTTCTGACACACAGTATCCTGAGAGAGAACTCAGTGCTGTTCATTGCTAGCAATAAAAGCTGAATTGTTTTGGAACCAATTTGCCTTTCGTCTCCTGATTTCCGAGCCTGTTTCAGTGGCGAGCCAGCCAGGAGTACAAAAGGGAAATCGGATTATATTCTTTCCCCTCCCCACTGCAGCCGGATTGGGTCCCCGGCCCCCCTCCCGAGAAGGTGGTGAGTGGCCACCGCTGATTTCAGCGTCCATCTCCCGGCGGAGGGCCGATCGATTCCGGCCGACTGGAAGTGGGGCTGTGTGGTTCCGGCAAGGCATCTTTCTATTTTTTTTTCTTTTCTCTTTTTTCTCTCCGGAGAGACGCGCACGACGGCGCGGCCTGCAACGACGACGGACAGGCGAGTATACTCAGCGTAGTGACCGGCCCAGTAAGGGACCGAAGAAGAGGCTTGATCACCCTCTTAGCCAGTGACTAATACGGACTAGGTCCCGAAACTCACTAGGCTCTTGGGCGAAGAAACCGAACGGGAGGGCTTCTTGTGGTGTATGAAAGTTGTGTGTGTGGGCTTGCATTTCCGGGCTGGGCGACCACGTCCCGGTCAGGCCGAGTGTTGACCCTTTTGTGTCCGGTGGAACGAGACCCCTTACTCCTCCACCATCCTTTTCCCCCTTTGTCTGTCTCCTATCCTTTGGCACTCAGGTTAGGATGGGCGGGGGTGGATCCACACCGTTAGACTTAATGACGGAACACTTTAGCGAAGTGTTCGACCAAGATAAATGTAGTAGGGCCGGGATGATACAGTGATGTCAATTTATGTGGCCCGGACTAGGGATTGCTGAATGGCCCCCGGAAGGGTCATTTGAGTACGAGAAGGTGGCGGCGGTCATGAATATTGTTATAGTTGAGGGCAACCCAGGCTGTCCCGAGGACATTCCGTATATAGAAGCGTGGTTAGATGTAGTCCGGGACCCGCCAGATTGGGCCCAACGTAAGGTAGAAAAGGCCGCCCTCATGGTGGTAAACCAGAGGAAAGGGCGAAAAACTAAACTCAAAGCCCTGAAAACCCCTGCCTTCGCCCTCCAAAGCCCGGCAACCGTTGCCGTCCCGAAGGCCGCAGGGACCGCCCCCATAAGGCCGACCGCCCCCAGCATTGAAGCCCCAGAAACCACGCCCCGCGCTACCATCACTAAGACCAAGGCCACGCCCCGTGCTACCAGTACACCTCCCAGAACGAAACCCCTGAAGGGAACCCGAGGGAAAGTTCAGGGCTCGCCCGAAAAGATACCTCCGAAGGCCCCAATACTTGCTATGACGGAGGCCTATGAAGATGATGTTGCGCCCCCTCCCTACGCCCCCATATATCCTGACCTCGCGGACTTGCAAGAGGCCTCCGAGTCCGAGTCGGACGCTTAAGACACTTCCTGGCCAAACACACCTGAGCCAACAGGTGCAGGTCCTGCAACCTCCAGGAAGAGCCAAAGGGTAGTAAAGAAAATTACTCGATTCCCCCAATCGAGTCCGATAAGCACCCTCCCTTCTAGCTGGAGAGCGGAAGTGACCGACCTATATCCGGTCCGGCAGTCTACGACCTATACCCCTAACCCGGCGGCAGGAGCCCAGCCCATCCAGTCGACCTTCTACAGCCACGTTCCCTTCTCCAGTGCCGACCTGTATAACTGGAAACTGCATGGGCCTTCGTATGACCAGAAACCCGAACAGCTGATAGAGCTGGTGGAAGGCATCATATACAGTTATAATCCCACATGGGGGGACCTCAGGCAGTTGAGCGCCCACATTCTGACTTCTGAAGAACGCCGTCTCTTACAGCAGAATATGGAACAAGCCGTCCGGGACGCTAACCCGGGCCATGCCAACTTGCAGAACCTCTTAAACACGGAAGTGCCCACCGCGCCCCCGGAGTGGGACTACCGAACCGAAGAAGGCCAAGCCGTCATCCGCCGGTATCAGCAGGCATACCTGGCAGCCCTAAAAAAGGGGAAACAGAAGATTACCAATATGGGAAAAATCCACAATGTAGTCCAGCAGAAAAACGAACGCCTTATGGACGTATTTAGAAGACATAGCCCGATAAATCCCGAGGATCCCAAAAACGCCCCTACAGTGGTCCTGAGTTTCGTTAGTCAGTCAGCACCAGACATAAGAAGAAAACTCCAGAGAACTGAAGGATTTGAAGGGATGAGTATCAGCCAACTGAAAGCCATAGCTGATCGCGTATTCGGATACCGCGACCAAGAAGAGAAGGCCGAAGCCCGGAAGGAATCGACCAGACGGATGCGCGAGAATGCGGATGTGCTGGCCACGGTGCTGGAAGAACGTCTGGGGTCCAGACCGCGCGGCAGAGGCAGGGGCCGAAGGGGGAGAGGAACACGGTCCCCCATAGGACGCAACCAGTGCGCAAATTGCCGAGAAGAAGGGCACTGGTGGGCGGACTGCCCGGAGAAGCCACGTGACCAGAAGAGAGAGGAGGAGGACGCCGACCGCCCAAGGGGCCCCAGACAAGGACAACGAGGACGGGGCCGCGGCCGGGGACGTGCCGAACAACAGGAATGGCAGATGGCCCTTGACGCCACCGGGGACCATACTGCATGAAGGGACCGGGAGGGCAGAGTCCCCACTGACCCTCTGGTGGAGATCCGGGTGGGGACGCAATTGATGAAGGCCCTACTAGACACTGGGGCCCAACGATCTGTTATCACCACTGCCATAACCCCGGCCACGAAAGAAACCATACCGATTGTGGGGGCCTCTGGGAAGTCACTCACTGCTCCCCTCCTAAAGGAACGCCAAGTCCAGATCGGAGGGACGATGGTGTCTCACCAGTTCATACATATCCCCGACTGTCCAGTCCCCCTGATTGGCCGAGACCTACTGTGCAAACTCCAAGCCACCCTGAAGTTTAAAACCACGGGTGAAGTGGAAGCTCATTTTGAAGACCAACCGGTGACACTCATTTGTCCGATGCGGGAAGAATGGAGGCTACACGCCCCCCTGATTGCAGGCTCTGATGACTGTCGTTACTGCCAGGACACCCCTTTCGCACGGCAGAGGAGAGACCTAATGGCGGGGGTACCCGATGTATGGGCAGAAATGAACCCCGGTGGACTGGCCGTTAACGCCATCCCCATCTGGATTGAACTCAAACCAAATGCTCAAGTCGTCAACCAAGGACAATATCACATCCCTTATTCAGCCCGGCATAGCATGCAAACACACCTACAGAAACTCCTTCAACAAGGAGTCCTCAAACCGATCAGATCTGCTTGGAACACCCCATTACTGCCCGTGAAGAAACCAGGAACATCAGAGTACAGGCCCGTCCAAGACCTGAGGAAGGTCAACAACCAGGTGGCCGACATAGTTGCCCTCGTACCGAACCCCTACTCCATTCTAGCCCAAGTGCCAGCCCAGACCAAGTGGTATAGTGTTATTGACCTGAAAGACGCCTTCTTCTCCATTCCCCTTGCTGCCGACAGCCAGAAGTTGTTTGCCTTCACGTGGGAAGACTTACAGACTGGGGATAAGCAGCAATTTACATGGACCCGGCTTCCCCAAGGATTCAAGAACTCGCCTACCCTCTTTGGTGACCAACTTGCCCAGGACCTGAAAACGTATCAGGACGAGTACGGGCCGGTCGTCCAATACGTGGATGACCTGTTGGTGGCCCGTGAAACGTACACGGACTGTGCAGAAGCTACCCTTTACCTCTTGAAAACCCTGGAAGCCCAGGGGTACCGGGCCAGTCGCAAAAAGGCCCAGATATGCGAGATCGAAGTCGAGTATCTGGGGTTTCGCCTCCGAGAAGGAACCCGAAGGCTCGGTACCCCCAGAACCCAAGCCATTCGCAACCAACCCACTCCTGCGAATAAGAAGGAATTGCGGGCACTCCTCGGAGCCGCTGGATACTGCCGGATCTGGGTCATCAACTTCGCTGTCCTGACCCAAGACTTGTACGCCAAACTGAAAGGACCTGAACTCGAGGGCCAAAATCTCCAGTGGGAGAAACACGAACTGAAAGCCCTTCAGGACCTCAAGGAGGCCCTTGTGGCCCCACCAGCGCTCGGACTGCCAGACGTGACTAAGCCATTCCACTTGTTCATCGACGAAAAGAAGGGATTGGCACTTGGAGTCCTCACTCAACTGGTCGGCACCTGGCAACGCCCTGTAGCATATCTCTCCAAGGGAATGGACAACGTAGCACGAGGATGGCCGGGGTGCCTTCGAAGTATTGCGGCGGCCTGTCTGCTGATACACGAGGCCAATAAGCTCACCTTTGGCCAAACACTCTTTGTAACTACGCCCCACACCATCCGCGGCCTACTCGAGAGCCACGGACCCAGATGGATGACCAACTCCCGATTGGTCAAATACCAGGCCCTCCTGTGCGAAAATCCGGAGGTACGGATCCTGGACACAACTAACCTTAATCCCGCTACTCTCCTTCCGGCCCCTGAACCACCACTCCATGACTGTGAAGAGGTAATGGCCACTGTGCATTCGAGCAGACCTGACCTCAAGGACTAACCCTGGCAAGGGGGCATCACCCTGTTCACCGATGGGAGCAGCCAAGTAATAGAGGGAATTCGAAGAGCTGGCTATGCTGTTGTGTCTGAGGACCATGTGATCGAGGCTATGGCTCTGCCGCCCGGGACGTCAGCCCAGAAGGCGGAACTGATTGCCCTCACCAGAGCCCTCCTGTGGGCTGAAGGAAAGGTTGTTAACATCTACACAGATTCCAAATACGCCTTCCTCACCCTCCAGGTGCACGGGGCCTTGTACAAAGAGAGAGGATATCTAACCGCTGAAGGGAAGGGACTCGCAAACGCCACTGAGATCTGTCAACTACTCGAGTCAGTGTGGAAGCCAAAGAAAGTAGCTGTGATGCATTGCAGGGCCCACACCGGCCGGACGGACCCTATCGCCCGGGGAAACCAACGGGCGGATGATGCCGCAAAAAGGGCGAGTCAACTCCCTTACCTCTCTCATTCCTCTGACCCCGTACTCATCGTTCACCTCCCCACGGAGACCCCCATCTATGCCCCACACGAAACTGAGTGGGCCCGGTGGGTACTACAAGATGGGCGCATATGGATACCCGAAGCCTTGGCCTGGACAGTGGCCAAAGAGGCCCACGGCCGCACCCACCTGGGCAGGGACGCCCTGGGGCGCCTGCTTGAGAAGACCTATTACATCAACAAGCTGTCCCTGTGGACCAAAAACGCTTCTAGTCAATGCGTGACTTGTGCTCGGAACAACCCAAGGACGGGACCCGGTCCTACGCCAGGACATGTCCTCCGAGGCACTAGCCCGTTCCAAGTCTGCCAGATTGACTTCACACATATGCCCCCAGCGAGGGGCTACAAAGCCATCCTTGTCGCCGTGTGTACCTACACCGGATGGATTGAAGCCCAGCCCACCAGAACGGAAATGGCTAAAGAAGTCACCTCCTTATTGATTCAGCACATCCTACCGAGATACGGCCTCCCCAAGCAGATAAACTCTGACAACGGCCCTGCATTTGCCAGCGAAGTTATACAACAGCTCAGCACAAGACTGGGCCTCGATTGGAAGCTACACTGTGCTTGGAGACCCCAGAGCAGTGGAATAGTGGAGAGAGCTAACCGATCCCTGAAGAACCAGCTAGCTAAGCTATGTCAAGAAGCCAAAGCCAAATGGCCCGACCTGCTCCCACTGGCCTTGCTGCATCTTAGGTGCACCCCCAAGGCTACAGGCCTTACTCCTTACGAGATGATGTACGCCAGGCCACCACCACTACCCTCCTTTCCCGACTCCTTGCAGATACAGGGCGAGAGCTCCTTAGTAAAGCAGATGAAGGCCCTACGCGAGGTAGTGCAGGACATCCAACAGTACACTGAGAGTGTAGGTCCCCTAGTCCTTACTAGTCCTACACACCAGTTTAGGGTGGGGGATGAAGTCTGGGTAAAGGAGTGGGATGAATCTGACTGTCTAAAGCCCAAGTGGAAAGGGCCCTCCCTTGTTCTCCTAACTACCCCAACCGCTGTTAAAATTGCAGGAAGTCCCGTGTGGATACATTGGACCAGGCTGAAACCCGCTGCGCCTACCGGCGGCACACCTAAAGTTTGGACTGCCCGCCAACATCCTGACGCTCCACTACGGCTGACCTTGACGAGGAAGTGAACCGGGTCCATGCCTGCCCAGCAACAGGAACTCAGCTTTTGGACCCACTGCGTCTTTGGCTCTGTGTTTATTGCAGCCTTCATCCTGGGCCTCATTATCTTCTTGCTGCAAAGGCTCGGATACCTCCCACCGTACATATGATGCTGTACCTACTCCTCCTCCTTTGCTCAGTCCCGAGCCATCACAGCACCCTGAGCCAGAACTGTACTGAGTGCTTGCGCTCAGTACGTCACCGCATAGAGGGGGGATATCACCTGGTCACCACCCTCATTCATCAATCACAGCCTCCGGAAGGCGATTGCCGGCCCCTTCCGGTTTGTGCCATTACGACCCCGACTGGACTCCAACAGTTTCACAGGTGCCTCCAGAACAACCTCACTATCTGCCACAGCCCAGTCAAGCCAAGATACTACAACGTCACCCTCAGCGTGGGGCTCCCTCAGTATGTCGGATCTATGGGAGTCCAGGGAGGTGGCGTCCTGTATTACGTAAATTCCACCCGCATTCTTGCAGGTGGTACTCAAACTGTGGCTACCCTTACCTTTGACGTTTGTGTTGCTATAGACAGACACCCCTGGTCCCACAAGTTCGGAAGTCTAGCTTGGCGCAAGGCCTACGCGAATGATCACAAGTATGTTTGCCCCCTTACCTTAGACGGAAGATATGGATCCCCTTGGTCTTGGCTACCTTGCGCAGCGGACACCCGAACCTCGGGATGGGAACGAGTGTGTGCCTATACAGGAGGCGGATACCCCGGATGTCCCGGTCTAGGTGAAATTCGCAGGGGCTCTGACAACACCGTGCTCCTTGAATGGCCGCTAAGGGGACCTGGGACCCCCTGGAGACAAACTTGGGGTTTTGGCATCGACGGGGCCGGAACGGACCCTATAACCTTCCTCACCATCAGCCAGAGCCTTGAGGAGAAGGCACCCACACACTATCAGACCACGGTTGTCGGGTACCAGGATGTATTCGACGAAATTGCTCGCGCTGAGGAGGCAGCTACCAAGTTCCCCATTTCCCCCGAAGCTCGGAACATGTTCCTCAACCTGGCCGAAAACATTGCCCTCTCCCTAGGAATTGCCAATTGTTTCGTCTGTGGAGGCACCAACATGGGTGAGCAATGGCCATGGGAAGCGAAGGAGATTCACCAGCACATGTGGGACGCCCTCAACGCCACCAACATTACCTTTCCCCGACGTCCGAGGCCCTATGAGTGGGCCCTGAGGACCAACATCATAGGTACCCTCTGCGCTAGCCGGGCTCCCTCAAAACGATACTCCGTCCCTGTTGGAGACTCCGCTTGCACGGGGGTCCTTCAGTTTAATGGAAGCCGAACCACCTGGTGGCAAACTGACGGCCTGCCTGCTCCGATGCCCATTTGGACCCAACCCACTCTGAACGAAACATGGACATATGGGGGAAATGCCTCCCTCAAATGGATAGCCCCGGAAGGATACTACTACATTTGCGGCCGCAGGGCCTATGAGCAGCTCCCGGCCCGATGGTACGGCACCTGTCTGTTGGGCACCGTCCGACCTAGTTTCTTTCTCCTGCCCCTGCGCGTAGGCGAGACGTTAGGTATACCTCTCTATATGGAACAGGGGCCTGGAAACATGGGCAGACGTAAACGGTCCCCTCGAGACAACAAGCCCAAGGTCCAGATAGGAGACTGGAAGGACAACGAGTGGCCACCAGAACGCATCATTCATTACTACGGCCCGGCCACGTGGGCTGAAGATGGCACGTATGGGTACCGTACCCCTATCTATATGCTGAATCGCATCATCCGTCTGCAGGCCGTGCTTGAGATACTCACTAACGACTCGGCCCTTGCCCTTAACGTCCTGGCGCGACAAAACACCAAATTGATTACCGCAGTATACCAGAACCGCCTGGCTCTTGACTACCTCTTAGCCCAGGAGGGCGGGGTGTGCGGCAAATTTAATCTCAGCAACTGCTGCCTGCAGATTGATGACCAGAGTCACGTCATCAGGGAGATCACTGACCGGATGGTAAAGTTGGCTCACGTTCCTGTCCAAACCTGGAACAGCGCCTGGGATTGGACATCATCTTTAACCGACTGGCTACCGACCTCTGGGAGTCTCAAGAGTATCTTTGTCATGAGTGGCCTGTTCTTGTTGTCCTTCTTACTAATACCCTTGTCTTTCCCCCTTGTCTTCAGGTGTCTCCGCTCCACCATGGAAAGCATCGCCGACCGCCGGGCAGCCGCCCAACTTATGGCCCTCCAGATGTATTCCCCCATCCCACAATCAGATGTGGATGAAGCAGAACTCTGTTCCCCCGAGGCTATCAACGGGCCGATGCCTTTGTGACAGCACAAGTCCGGCTACAAAGGGGGGGGGGGACTCCACTAGGGACCCTCCGTCTCAACCCCGGCGAAGTAACCAGCGGCTGCGCAAGGGCCTAGGGCTCTCTTATTGCCTCTCCCTGCTAACTTCTCTTGTCTCTCTTTTCCCTTCCAGGGCTTATGGAGATGATACTCTCCACCAGAATGGATGTTCAAGTATCAAAAGGGGGGAATTGTAGGAGTGGACCACTGACACTGGATACCAACAAGACAACCTCAAGCTCTGTGCATACTACTGATGGACTTTTACCTTGTACATACTACCTCTGTTTCTGCCCTTTTGGGGCATACTCCATACTTGAATGTATTGGGCATTTAAGTTCTCTTGTACTGTGCCTTAACCAGCTCCTGCTGCCTTAATGCCTATCTGAGGGAGACAGAATGCAGATGCTCTAGATAAACAGCTTGTAATTTTAGTCAGCAAGGCTTGCACACAGAAACCAGCCTGCCCGTAGTTACAACCCCCACCCTGCATCTCTGTGCCTAACGAACCTTATCTCCTCAGCCAGAAAGGAGCATTGTATTATGTGTGTGTGTAGAGAAGAATGTTAAGTTTCGTTTCCCTAGCCAGTATCATTTCAGTATTATGACGTGTGTAGGTACTGTGAACTACAAATGTGTAATGTGAGAACTACAAATGTATACTGCGCATGTCAAATGTGATGTAAAGGGGGCCTAATGCGCAGGCCCAGCAGGGAAGTATAAATGTAAGTGTCGGATGATTTCTGACACACAGTATCCTGAGAGAGAACTCAGTGCTGTTCATTGCTAGCAATAAAAGCTGAATTGTTTTGGAACCAATTTGCCTTTCGTCTCCTGATTTCCGAGCCTGTTTCAATAGCATAAGGTATGAAGTGATACTTCATATCTATACCTGATCTGGATTTGTCCTTGCCATTTTCAGGGTATAGACCATAGAAGTCTGCCTAGCACTGTCCTTGTTTTAATACCTCTGAATTTGTTATTGAAGTTCCACTCCAGCCCATCCAAATCTGTCCTGCTACAAACAGGGCACAGACTGTAGAAGTCTGCCCTGCTCTGGCCTTGCTTCCCAATTACTGATGTTGCCACCCAATCTCCGCTAAGCTTCTAAACAGTTTTTAATTCTGCTACTGTTTAAATCTCCATCACCTCTCCACGGGAGGGCATTCCACCTTCTCCATGAAAAATTATTTCCTGACATTATTCCTGGGTCAGCCCCCCCCCCCCCCCCACGCAACCTCAATTCATGTCTTCTAGTTTTACCACCTTCCCGTCTCTGGAAAAAGTTTGCTTGATACCATTCAAATATCTGAATGTCTGTATCATATCACTCCTGTTTCTCATTTCCTCTAAAGTATACATTTTACGGACACAAGTACATAACTATTGCCATATTAGGACAGACAGAAGGTCCATCAAGCCCAGCATCCTGTTTCCAACAGTGGTCAATAAATTTTATGCTGCTTATCCCAGAAATAGCAGTGGATTTTCCCCAAGTCAATTTAATAATAGTCTTCCATTAGGAAGCCATCCACACCTTTTTTAAACCCCGCTCAGCTAACTGCCTTTCTTTTTATCTATTGCCATTGTTTCTTCCACCTGTGTTTTCGTTAGTCATATTTTCGCTAGTCGTATTTTCGTCACTTCTTTGAGTTTAATCCGGTAACCTTTTCCATGATTACGTTCTTCTGTATTTCTTGAATGAAGTCTTCTTTGCTGTTATTTTTTCAGACACTTCTTTGGGGAACATCGGCTTCCTGTTTCACTTTTCCTTGTATAAACGTCTATTGTCATATTTATAGCAGCTTTCAGCTTGGACCACTGCACTTACACTACTTCTATTCCTACCCATGCCATCAGCTCATCAGTACTCCCCACTTTGACAGGCATCCACAATCTCTCTGGTTCTTTCTGATTCTGCTGATGGAACGTTCCGATCCACATCAGGCAAGTTGAAATCTCCCAGCAACAGCACCTCCCCTTTCATTCTACTACTACTACTACTTAACAATTCTAGAGCGCTACTAGGGTTACGCAGCGCTGTACAAAATAAACAATTCCCGGGCATAGCCTCCGCACTTCTCGTCAGGTATCTTTCCATATACCAGTGCCTGGTTATCGTGTTTCCCCCGTTCGGCGGGCGTTTTGTTAGGTGTTATCTGGCTGTACCAGGGAGAGGGCAGGGGGAGCAGCGAACTTGCGACCGCTCGCTTCAGCACATCTCGCGAGATCCATGATGTTGTATGTATAATATGTATATATCTGTCTTATACCTTTCTTTTTTTTTTTTTTTGTTACATTTGTACCCCGCGCTTTCCCACCCATGGTAGGCTCAATGCGGCTTACATATTGTATACAGGTACTTATTTGTACCTGGGGCAATGGAGGGTTAAGTGACTTGCCTGTGCCTGAAATGGGAATTGAACTCAGTTCCTCAGTTCCCCACCACCAAAGGGTGGTGACCCTAACCACTAGGCCGCTCCTCCATCATATACAATGATTTAATCATTGTATACATATCTTAATCATTGTAGATTTTAGCACCTCTAATAAAGGTCTCATTTACCTAATAAGAATCCAAAACAATCCACAGTAATTACTGAGTAGTCTGTGTCAGTGAGACGGGCTGTAAATCTATAGCAGTACATTTTTGGCGACGAGGGTGGGAGTCGTACAAAGAATGATACCTTTTTAAGAGGAATGCAGAGAAGAGTTGAATTCCAAGGCTGGAATGAGGTACTATATGTTATAGCCACCGAAGAAGGAACGGTATCACATACTATGTAAAGTGAGTTTATCTTGTTGGGCAGACTGGATGGACCGTGCAGGTCTTTTTCTGCCGTCATTTACTATGTAACAGTATTACTTATCTGAAAACCCGCTAGGGAAAGGTACAGAATTGGAATGTTAAGTGTGTGATTTACAGTTAAAATGAGATGCTTGCCAGAATACTTTACTAAATGATAACTGAGCGTGCAGTTGTAAGAGTGAAGCAGTTTAAATATAAGAAATGAAGGGAGAGAAAATTAACAAAAAGATGTTTAGACTCATTTGGAGTCATTAATTGCACATATAAAGGAAAGGGATGGGAGATAAATCTTATAAGATACAAGGACCGTCTCAGGCAGGGAAAAACTTTTAGGCATAGGAATGTGTTAATTGCAAGCAGCACATAAGTAAAATGCTGGCACCAGGTAATCAGGAATAAAATACGACCTTGAGTGGAAGGGAGAAGAGCAACAGGTTTTTTTAAAACAGGCTTTTGAGCAGACAACACAGATTGCTTTGGATCTGTGGCCAGTTCAACTAGAAGTAGAATTAAGTGTCTCAGGGAATAAAAAATATGCTAATTAGAGCCTTTGTCAAAAACAAAGGAATCAGGTAACACTGGGGTTTTAGAGCCGTAAGTTTTTAGAACTAGAAAAGAAATACAAACTGAGCCTCTGGAATGGGTGGAGAGCCCAGTCAGGTGGGGAAAAGCCTATGATCAATTAACTAATTAACTAATGAGGCGCAGCAACATGCATGGTTTACAGATGCTGGAGGAAAGAAAATGTGGAAAGCGATAGCCTACAATCCAAATATAGAATGTTCATTAGAATGTAGTGGAGAAGGAGGAAGTAGTTATATGCTGCCTATATGGCTTTGAAAACTGAGAATTTAGGGCAATGTCATACATATATACTGATTCATGGTCTCTGGCAAATGGATTAGCCATGTGGCTACCTACTTGGTATAAAAACAACTGGAAAATTAATACCAAAGATTCATGGATCAGAGAATTGTGGCAAGCAGAGATTGTGGAAAGCTATTTGGAAATGTGTAAAATACTAATGTTACTGTTTTTGCTCATTGCAAGGGTGACACCCTAGAACGCCTTCACAATGCAGTGGCTGATGAGCAAAGCAAAATCACACCTCTTGAGGTGGAAACTTTGGAAGAACCAGATAATTGCTCAGGTTTGGTGACATGGGCGCACTAGAAATGTGGACATTTGGGAAGAAAGCGAATGCTACATACCTGTAGAAGGTATTCTCCGAGGACAGCAGGCTGATTGTTCTCACTGATGGGTGACGTCCACGGCAGCCCCTCCAATCGGAACACTTCCTAGCAAAGTCCTTTGCTAGTCCTCGTGCGCCAATGCGCACCGCGCATGCGCGGCCGTCTTCCCGCCCGAACTGGCTCGTGCCGGCCAGTCTCATATGTAGCAAGACAAAGAGAAGGGAAGACACAACTCCAAAGGGGAGGCGGGCGGGTTTGTGAGAACAATCAGCCTGCTGTCCTCGGAGAATACCTTCTACAGGTATGTAGCATTCGCTTTCTCCGAGGACAAGCAGGCTGCTTGTTCTCACTGATGGGGTATCCCTAGCCCCCAGGCTCACTCAAAACAACAACCATGGTCAATTGGGCCTCGCAACGGCGAGGACATAACTGAGATTGACCTAAAAAATTTACCAACTAATTGAGAGTGCAGCCTGGAACAGAACAAACATGGGCCTAGAGGGGTGGAGTTGGATTCTAAACCCCGAACAGATTCTGAAGCACTGACTGCCCGAACCGACTGTCGCGTCGGGTATCCTGCTGCAGGCAGTAATGAGATGTGAATGTGTGGACAGATGACCACGTCGCAGCTTTGCAAATCTCTTCAATAGTGGCTGACTTCAAGTGGGCTACCGACGCTGCCATGGCTCTAACATTATGAGCCGTGACATGACCCTCAAGAGCCAGCCCAGCCTGGGCATAAGTGAAGGAAATGCAATCTGCTAGCCAATTGGATATGGTGCGTTTTCCTACAGCCACTCCCCTCCTGTTGGGATCAAAAGAAACAAACAATTGGGCGGACCGTCTGTTGGGCTGTGTCCGCTCCAGATAGAAGGCCAATGCTCTCTTGCAGTCCAATGTGTGCAGCTGACGTTCAGCAGGGCAGTAATGAGGACGGGGAAAGAATGTTGGCAAGACAATTGACTGGTTCAGATGGAACTCCGACACTACCTTTGGCAAGAACTTAGGGTGAGTGCGGAGGACTACTCTGTTATGATGAAATTTGGTGTAAGGGGCCTGGGCTACCAGGGCCTGAAGCTCACTGACTCTACGAGCTGAAGTAACTGCCACCAAGAAAATGACCTTCCAGGTCAAGTACTTCAGATGGCAGGAATTCAGTGGCTCAAAAGGAGGTTTCATCAGCTGGGTGAGAACGACATTGAGATCCCATGACACTGTAGGAGGCTTGACAGGGGGCTTTGACAAAAGCAAACCTCTCATAAAACGAACAACTAAAGGCTGTCCTGAGATCGGCTTACCTTCCACATGGTAATGGTATGCACTGATTGCACTAAGGTGAACCCTTACAGAGTTGGTCTTGAGACCAGACTCAGACAAGTGCAGGACAAGAGCGAGGATCTAGGGCCTTGCTGTCACACCAGACGGCAAACCTCCTCCACAGAAAGAAGTAACTCCTCTTAGTGGAATCTTTCCTGGAAGCAAGCAAGATGCGGGAGACACCCTCTGACAGACCCAAAGAGGCAAAGTCTACGCTCTCAACATCCAGGCCGTGAGAGCCAGGGACCGGAGGTTGGGATGCAGAAGCGCCCCTTCGTCCTGTGTGATGAGGGTCGGAAAACACTCCAATCTCCACGGTTCTTCGGAGGACAACTCCAGAAGAAGAGGGAACCAGATCTGACGCGGCCAAAAAGGAGCAATCAGAATCATGGTGCCTCGGTCTTGCTTGAGTTTCAACAAAGTCTTCCCCACCAGAGGTATGGGAGGATAAGCATACAGCAGACCCTCCCCCCAGTCCAGGAGGAAGGCATCCGATGCTGTGGGCCTGAAGCCTGGAACAGAACTGAGGGACTTTGTGGTTGGCTCGAGATGCGAAGAGATCTACCAAGGGGGTGCCCCACACCTGGAAGATCTGACGCACTACACGGGAATGGAGCGACCACTCGTGCGGTTGCATAATCATACTCAACCTGTCAGCCAAACTGTTGTTTACGCCTGCCAGATATGTGGCTTGGAGCACCATGCCGTGATGGCGAGCCCAGAGCCACATGCTGACGGCTTCCTGACACAGGGGGCGAGATCCGGTGCCCCCCTGCTTGTTGATGTAATACATGGCAACCTGGTTGTCTGTCTGAATTTGGATAATTTGATGGGACAGCTGATCTCTGAAAGCCTTCAGAGCGTTCCAGATCGCTCGTAACTCCAGAAGATTGATCTGCAGATCGCGTTCCTGGAGGGACCAGCTTCCTTGGGTGTGAAGCCCATCGACATGAGCTCCCCACCCCAGGAGAGACACTTCCGTGGTCAGCACTTTTTGTGGCTGAGGAATTTGGAAAGGACGTACCAGAGTCAAATTGGACCAAATCGTCCACCAATACAGGGATCTGAGAAAACTCGTGGACAGGTGGATCACGTCTTCTAGATCTCCAGCAGCCTGAAACCACTGGGAAGCTAGGGTCCATTGAGCAGATCTCATGTGAAGGCGGGCCATGGGAGTCACATGAACTGTGGAGGCCATGTGGCCCAGCAATCTCAACATCTGCCGAGCTGTGATCTGCTGGGACGTTCGCACCCGTGAGACGAGGGACAGCAAGTTGTTGGCTCTCATCTCTGGGAGATAGGCGCGAGCCGCCCGAGAATCCAGCAGAGCTCCTATGAATTCGAGTTTCTGCACTGGGAGAAGATGGGACTTTGGATAATTTATCACAAACCCCAGTAGCTCCAGGAGGCGAATAGTCATCTGCATGGACTGCAGGGCTCCTGCCTCGGATGTGTTCTTCACCAGCCAATCGTCGAGATATGGGAACACGTGTACCCCCAGTCTGCAAAGTGCCGCTGCTACTACAGCCAAGCACTTCGTGAACACTCTGGGCGCAGAGGCGAGCCCAAAGGGTAGCACACAGTACTGGAAGTGACGTGTGCCCAGCTGAAATCGCAGATACTGTCTGTGAGCTGGCAGTATCGGGATGTGCGTGTAGGCGTCCTTCAAGTCCAGAAAGCATAGCCAATCGTTTTGCTGAATCATGGGTAGAAGGGTGCCCAGGGAAAGCATCCTGAACTTTTCTTTGACCAGATATTTGTTCAGGGCCCTTAGGTCTAGGATGGGACGCATCCCCCCTGTTTTCTTTTCCACAAGGAAGTACCTAGAATAGAATCCCAGCCCTTCTTGCCCGGATGGCACGGGCTCGACCGCATTGGCGCTGAGAAGGGCGGAGAGTTCCTCTGCAAGTACCTGCTTGTGTTGGAAGCTGTAAGATTGAGCTCCCGGTGGACAATTTGGAGGTTTTGAGGTTAAATTGAGGGTGTATCCTTGCCGGACTATTTGAAGAACCCACTGATCGGAGGTTATGAGAGGCCACCTTAGGTGAAAAGCTTTCAACCTCCCCCCGACTGGTAGGTCGCCCGGCACTGACACTTGGATGTCGGCTATGCTCTGCTGGAGCCAGTCAAAAGCTCGTCCCTTGCTTTTGCTGGGGAGCCGAGGGGCCTTGCTGAGGCGCACGCTGCTGATGAGAGCAAGCGCGCTGGGGCTTAGCCTGGGCCGCAGAAGGAGGATTGTACCTACGCTTGCCAGAAGAGTAGGAAACAGTCTTCCTTCCCCCAAAAAATCTTCTACCTGTAGAGGTAGAGGCTGAAGGCTGCCGGAGGGAGAACTTGTCGAATGCGGTGTCCCGCTGGTGGAGCTGCTCTACCACCTGTTCGACTTTCTCTCCAAAAATATTATCCGCACGGCAAGGTGAGTCCGCAATCCGCTGCTGGATTCTATTCTCCAGGTCGGAGGCACGCAGCCATGAGAGTCCGCGCATCACCACACCTTGAGCAGCGGCCCTGGACGCAACATCAAAGGTGTCATACACCCCTCTGGCCAGGAATTTTCTGCACGCCTTCAGCTGCCTGATCACCTTCTGAAATGGCTTGGCTTGCTCAGGGGGGAGCTTATCCACCAAGCCCGCCAACTGCCGCACATTGTTCCGCATGTGTATGCTCGTGTAGAGCTGGTAGGACTGAATTTTGGCTCTGGGTCCCCATGGATTTGGTACTGGGACTCAATCTTCTTAGGGATGTGGGGATTACTTAATGGCTTGGTCCAGTTCGCCAGCAATGTCTTTTTGAGGACATGATGCATGGGTACTGTGGACGCTTCCTTAGGTGGAGAAGGATAGTCCAGGAGCTCAAACATTTCAGCCCTGGGCTCGTCCTCCACAACCACCGGGAAGGGGATTGCCGTAGACATCTCCCGGACAAAGGAAGCGAAAGACAGACTCTCGGGAGGAGAAAGCTGCCTTTCAGGAGTGGGATCAGAAGGAAGACCTTCTTCTTCTTCCCACGAGGCCTCACCCTCGGTGTCAGACACAAGTTCACGGACCTGTGTCTGCAACCGTGCCCGGCTCGACTCCGTGGAACCACGGCCACGGTGGGAACGTCGAGAGGTAGACTCCCTCGTCCGCACCGGCGAAGCTCCCTCCGCCGACGTAGTCGGGGAGCCTTCCTGGGAGGCTACCGCAGTCGGTACCGCACGCGGCACCGACGCCGGAGACCTCACCCCGGGCAATGGGCCAGCCGGCGCCTCGCTCGACGGTACCGGTGGCGCAAGAACCCCCGGTACTGGAGGGGTAGGGCGCAACAGCTCTCCCAGGATCTCTGGGAGAACGGCCCGGAGACTCTCGTTCAGAGCGGCTGTAGAAAAAGGCATGGAAGCCGATGCAGGCGTTGATGTCAGAGTCTGTTCCGGGTGTGGAGGTGTTCCGGGCTGTCCAAAGGGGAGCGCATCGACACCTCTTGAACAGAGGGCGAGCGGTCCTCTCGGTGCCGATGCCTACTGGGTGCCGACTCCCTCGGCGACCCAGAGCTCTCGGTGCCGACACGGAAAGGGGACATGTGACGATGCTTCTTCGACTTCTTGGGATGAAGCATGTCACCGGAGCTTCCCGGCACCGACGAGGCCGAGACCGAAGGAGGTCGGTCTCGGGGGGGCTGTACCGCAGGAGCCCTCGGGATGGGGGGAGACCCACTCGAAGGCTCACCGCCACCAGCAGGGGAATGGACAGCCCTCACCTGCACTCCAGACGAAGCACCACCGTCCGACGACATCAGCAGACGAGGAGGTCTCGATACCACCGACGCCGACGCAGCCTTCCGATGTCGCCCCGATGCAGAGGGCCGATGCCTCGATGCACTCGATGCAATTGGGGGCGAAGATGAAGACACGACGCGTGCCTGTCAGTGAGCGAGATTACCCGGGCGCACTGGGTGCACTTCTTGAACCCGCTGGAAGACTTCGATGTCATGGGCGGAAAAATCGCGCCGGCGAGATCAAAACTCGAAATGGCGAAAATGGCACCGCAAAAATAGGGGGAAGAAAAACTTCGACCGAGGCCTAATAGGGCCTACCCTGACGACAAAAGAAAACTTACCGGGGCAAAGACTGGAAGTACGGGAAGGGAGAAAACCATAAAGGTCTCCTTCCGAACCTTTTTTTTTTTTTTTTTAGAACGAAGTCGATAAACGACGCGCGAGGTCAACTTTGGGGCGCGAACGGCGAAACACGACCGTACCGAGCGCGGACAAAAGAAGACTGGCCGGCACGAGCCGGTTTGGGCGGGAAGACGGCGCGCGAGGACTAGCAAAGGACTTTGCTAGAAAGTGTTCCGATTGGAGGGGCTGCCGTGGACGTCACCCATCAGTGAGAACAAGCAGCCTGTTTGTCCTCGGAGAATACATTTATAATTAAAATCACTTTTTTTTTTTTTTTACTTTTGTTGTCTAGGAATTTTATTTTTCCAAGCATGCTTGTACCAATTTCTCCTTTCTGCTTTCCTGTCTGTCTTAGGCTCTCTTTTTGGTGGGTGATGTTCATTTGTCCTTTCTTCTTCTAGTCCCTCATTCATCCACTTTTGATATGGTTCCTCTTTCTCTCTTTTCTGTCTGCCCACCCTCTCACTCTTCAGTCTTCCACCTATATGAGGGGCATTTTCGATATGACATCTAAGCCAACTTTGCACATTTTGCTAAAAACATCCACCACAAGTGTAACAGAAAAAGTGAGGTATGGGCCTGGGTCCATCTGTCTGCAGTGCACTGTGTTCTGTCCTTTGACAGCTTTGCCTGGTTGGGATAGATTACTGTAATGTGTTTAATGTGAAATGTAGTTTACAGGTAGTGCAGACACACTTGCTTAAAAACTGTTATTATTGGTGGGCTGTTGCCTAGGCCTTTTTGCTCAGCCTATCTTGGATCTGTTCTCATTGGTCCTTTTGGCCTTTGGGCTCTGGGAGCACCCCCCCCCCCCCTCCTGTCCAGGTGGTCTCGCTGACTTGATGGCTGTCTCCATCTTATTTTCTGTCAGTACTTGTCCTCATAGACTCAGTGGAGAGAAATTGGTTTTTACCTCATATATATCTCATACATATCTTGCCAATGAGATATTGCATCTTCAATCTCCCATCTGTGAGCTGCTCTACCTGTGTAACTGTTTTCTACCTAAGCAGTAGAACTGCCCTCTTCCTCAGGTCTCTGATTACATCTGAGACAGCTTTTAGAACACGAAGGCTCTGTGCACCTCTTCTGATTTGTGAGACTTCAGGGTGTGTTGATGTGCTGAGGTTATACTTAAATCTCCTGTTTTTACTTAAATCTCCATTACCCAGCGTGTTCTAGACTCAGATATAAAACCATGTATGCTTCCACCTTTTTTCTACGTCAGTACACACTTGTGGAATGCACTACCCAAATCAGTGAAAACGGTTCAGGATCACCTGACTTTTAGGAAGTCACTTAAGACCTACTTATTTGTACCCTAAAGATCCTGCTCTGCCTCACTGACTGCAGGACACTGCTCTAATGGACTGATCCATTTCTTTACTTAGCCCTCCACCCTACTTATTGCTTTCCATTTATTGTATTCGCCTGTTGTTGTTTTTTTATCTGTTGTAAGCCACATTGAGCCTGCCAGTGGTGGGAAATTGAGGGATATAAGTGCTGTAAAATAAATAAAGAAAAATCTTACAGTGACAGATCTTGGGAGGCTTGAACACACTGCGCCCACCACTAAACTACTCCATGGACCATCCTGCTGCTCTAATGGAGGCTGATATAGCGGCAAGTAATGTATTTAATCACGTTTGTTTTGGGGGGGGGGGGAAGGATAGTGACCACTGGAGGAGAAAGGGGAGGTCATCCCTGATTCCTGCCAGTGGTCATCTTGTCATAGGGCAATTTTTTCGTGGCTTATTCATTCATAAAACTTGTCTACACCAAAATGTCTAACTTAAAGCCCTGTTTGTTTTTCTCCATTATGGCAGAAAAATATCCAAGTGTTAGGAATGCCCTGATCCCACCCTTATCACACCCCCTTTTGAGTCCACTTTTTGGACATTTTTCTCTTTTGAAAATGAGCCCCTATGTCATTTAGCTATCAACTTTCCAACTCTTCCTCTCACCTCGTAGTTTTCCATGGCCTCCTATTCTCTTTCACCTACTCCCCATTACTACATTTCTACCCTTTGTACTCACCATCCTCCTCTCACTCATCTCCCTGAGAACCTCCATCATACCAAGCATCCCCCCTCCCTCCTCTCATACCTTGTAGCTCAGCATCTCCTCTGTGTTTCTCCACCCAAACTTGTGGAATATCATTTTCCTGTCCCTTTCTCTCATCCACCCCTATAATCAAGACACTCCCTGTCCCCTCTCTTTTCCCCTCCACACCTATGGTCTATCAATTCCCTATCCAACATCCCTCCATCCCCCACAGTCCAGGATCTCTCTCTTTATATTCATACTCATTCTCCCTCCCTCCCCTGCTCCCCTCCATGAGCTGGCACTCACCCTATCTTTTCCTTCACAGGTCCAGCATCTCTCCTCTCCCTTCCCCCTTCAGGTCCAGCATGTCTACCTCTTCCTGTTAGCCCCCACCATGAGTCCAGTACCTTAGCCCTCCACCCATGTACAGCACCTTCTCTCTTCTCCCAGACCTTCTGCTCTATTCCTCTCAGGCACCGCCAGTGAGTCCAGCATTTGTTCCTCTTCTCCCCCTCTCAGACCTTTTGCTCTTCTCCTTTTAGCCAGCCCCCCATAAGTCCAGCATTTCTTCCTCTTCTCCCCTCTACCACCATTCCCATGAGTCCAGCGTTTCTTCCTCTTCTCCATTCAGCCCTCCAGATTTCTCCCCCCATGAGTTCAGCATTTGTCTTCTCCCCTCAGCCCTTCCTGAGACTCTTAGACCTCTTCTTCTCCTGTCCCCTTTCTCTCCCAACCGCATGTGCAGCTGTCCGACAAACCTCATTTATTTTCCTGCAGCTGAAGCCAACACATGCTGCCTGAGCTGACCACCCTCACTTAAACAGGATGTTGCATCACAGGTGTGGGGTGCAGCAGCATCAGAGGAAAGATAAAATTTGCCTACTTGAAGTGACTCCCTGGTGACGTCACTGACCCAGACCAGTATCAAAGCTTCTGTATTGAAAAGTTATAACATGCCCATATATGTCCTCTTTTAGTTCTTTGTACTATAAGTCTTGCAACACTTCAAAGCATGATCATCCCACCCAGTAACAGCATATTCTATCTGGTTCATCTATGGAGCACATTCCCTAACGTCCAATGTCTCTCTTTCAATGTCCATTTATGCAATCAAGTGCTAGTCAAGATCAGGAGCAGCCTTATTTCTAATAGATAAAGCATCTCCTGATAGCCTCACCAGCCACATTCCGCCTTTCCCCATCCACTGCCATTTTGCTGACTATTTTTGTTTTTGCATGGTAAGCTTGGGTTGTTCCAGTAGACCAGTAGACATCTGCTCTTAACAGTATTTGCCACGCTTCATCTATTTTCTGCATACAAACTGTTTTTCCTGGTATGGTGACAGCCAAACTCAAGGAAAACAACCATATGTAGTGTATTGGAATTAGATATCTTGAAATTTATAGTGTTTCTCCTGATGGTAGAGGGTCTTTTCTGCTATCCGCAGTAGTCCAGGCTACACTGTTGCCTAATGTTTGAATTGCATGAGTGAAGCAGATAGTACCTGGTACTCTCCATCCCCCATTCAGCTTTCTCCATCTCCCCCTTGGGATCCTGACCATCAGGATAGTCAAAATTGGAACCCTTGGGACCCGGCCCCTGATGATAATCCAGATTGGGACCCTATAACCAGATTTCAGGTATTGTGTGAATGCCAGCTTGACCCCTTGACCATTGGCCCTGACCGACACGTAGTTAATATACTTTCTCTATTTGGAGGAAGTGTAGCAATACAGATTGAACAGGTAGATATACATGAGCACGAGACTGGTGAAGCCTTTGACCTGGCTTGCCACCTACCGGCTCCTTTGATGATCGTGTGTACATTGATGCAATTGGTGTTCCAAGAGGGGTCCCTGATGAGTTTAAAGTCAGAAACCAGATAGCTGCTGGATTTGAATCTGTTTTCTTTTGGTGGTCTACAATTAACAACAACGTAGACTGGATATATTACAACCAGCAGAGATTTGTCAATTACACCAGAGATGCAGTTCAGGGGATCGCAGCCCAATTAGATGCCACTAGCAAAATAACCCTTGAGAACCCGGGTGGGGTGTGTAAAAAGATTGGTACCCAGGGCATTGGAAGGCCTCAGATCACTTTCTGAGGAACTTGCCACCAATTCTGGTGTTGATACATCTTGCAGAATATGAATAAAACGGAGGCAATAACAAAACTATTCCTCAAAATCTATAATTTAAAAAAATGTGTATGAAATGTGTATTCTACCAGCGTTTTTAGGCTGGGAAGGATTATTATCATTATGAAGTAATTCAACATGATATGATGGGACTAAAAAATTGAGACGTTGATTACAAGGACTATCTAACAGGTGAGTTTCAATATGATATTTCAAGCACATATGGACATTTTATGAGAGGAAACTTAATATTATGTTTAGTATTAAGATAATAGATTTCATATGTTAGTGGAGAAATGTGATATTAATTAAAGACAAACATTGTTTAAATATACTTCTATTTAAAGTTGAAGTTGATACATCTTGGACAGGTTGGATGGCTAAAGCCTTTGGTAAATGGCAAACATTTACCATCTCAGCAGTGACTACTATCAGCAGTGACTACTATCATTGTAGTCATAGCAATATTTGTGCTTGTAGGATGCTGCATAATCCTGTGCGCCAGAGGATTAGTAGAACGCATAATTGAAACTGCTATAAGCAAGAGAGGACAATATACTGGGGTAGATACATTAGATTATCTCTCCATGCACTGGTCAAACCGCAGATGTAGTAGAAAGACCTGCAACTATTTATTCAAGCTATGTATTCGCTGCAGAAATATGTATTAATCAGCTTATTGTATTGTGATAAAGAATTTATAAATCATATATGTTTAATCATTTTTATTGAATAAAAAGAATATGTCACAAACTTATTTTTATCAACATCCCTCCCAAACAACGCCCTCCCCATCCCCTCCCCCCTATCCCTCCTTCTCCTCTATACCCACTCCCCCCTCCCTTCCCCTTCCCACTCTTCTTGCTCAACCTTTAGGGTACCATTAATAATTCAAGAGTCTACTCCTTCCAGTCGGGGTCAATGTGTGGAGGATCGAGGTGTTCTGGAATTGAACATCATCAGCCAGATCTTCCCAGGACAAGGAGTGTATGTAATGTCTCAGCTAGAGGTAGTGGAATTTATCCGGTGGAAGCAATGCAAACTCCTTCTGTAGTTCTTGGAAAGATTTGAGCTTCCCCTTAAGGGTAAAGGCATGTGATAAATACACCGTCCCATTCCGTCTCCATCTCCGAATAGCTGGGTAAAGTAGGCTGGACTTGAAAGCTGGGTTTCCACATATCGATAGGTACAGGGGTGGTTTTTGCCGAGAAGTTATGAAGTTTGCAAATTAATTTCCACACCGTTCTTGTTGACCCTATTATTGCTGTTCTTCTCAAAATGTTAGGTATCGGGGGCCCCATTGTGTGTAGGTAGCTACAAAAGTGGGTTCCAGGATGTACTTGCAGCTCAATTCGTGTAAAATTGTTCGTGTTCCCTTAAATCAATCATTTACGTGGCACAATGCAGAATAAGGGAGGCGAGCTTTTTCCCTTTCCATAGGAAGGTTTGTACTATCTTTATCAGCTTCCGCTCATCAGCCTTCTTTAAGGATAGCGGGAGGGATTGAAATGTTTATAGCTACCTATAGCTACCTAGGGACCATGTTGACTAGAGCAATCCGCCCCATCAAGGAAAGCAGTATCGGCCCCCAAGCTAGCAAATGATTATTAGTATCCTGCAAGAGCCGCAACACATTCTGCTCGTACAGCTTGGACAAGTCCATGGGGATAAACATTCTCAGATATTTCAAAGAGGTCTGTAGAGGAAAGGTCCCAGGCCATATTGTAAGTATCTCAGAAAACACCGGGAGAGCTGTAGATTTGGGCAGGTTTAGTCGAAAGCCGGAATAACCCCCATAATGCTCTATAATCTTTAGCAACTTTCCTAAAGTCTGCATAAGCTAACATTTTTATAGTATGACCCGCCAAAGTAACCCCCTGGAGATCGGGAGCTGCGAGGAGCGTCTGCATCAGAGGTTTTAGGGACAAGAGAAATGGTAATGGGGACAGAGGACAGCCCTGTCTAGTGCCCCGACAGATCTGAAACACTGGATCTCTGATGCCATTCACTATCATTTCCGCTTGTATCAACATTTAACAGAGATATCGGTCCGGTCGGTAGGATTCTACTTTATCGAGAGGCTTCTCTGGCTTGGGAATTAATGTTATCAACGCTGTATTAAGAGCGCCGCCAAAGCCTCTTTTGGTAGGATTTTATAATATTCCCCGGATAACCCATCCCCTGCTGCAGCTCAGACATTGCTAGGGGTTTATTTAAGGTCTCTAATTGGTCCCCCATCAACTTGGGGAGGCCGATCTGTTGTAGATATTATATGTCAATCATATATACCATATATATCTTTTAAGCAGTTATGCATTATCATTATTTAATCATGCTTGTAGATTTATAGAATATATTTTGTAATATTTAGTAGATGGACCTATTTGCATGTCCCACTGCAGATTTAACTAAGTCCCAAGAACAGGTTGAAATGTATAGTTGTGTGTTGAGCTAGGCCTCAATAAAGGTCAATAGTACGGTCACTGAGATACCGGTTAATAAGTGTGACAAAACAAGCAGCGAGAGGAGCTACATTAAGGCTGCTAAGAAATATGATTTCTAGCTTTTGTAGTTGTAAGGGGAATTTTTGGTAACTAAACAGGCGGTAACAGAAAACAGAACTAGGGATACTGGAAAAACATCTATTGTTATGGAAAAATAATGTTGCAAGTCAGGATGACCTTTTTGGCAATTATGTTAGGCAAAATTACTGTAAAAGTAAAATTAAGTAAGTTTCAGTAAATGAGTGCTGGATGGTTGGAAAATATGTTTAGAAAATGGAAAAGTATCAAACTTTCAGCCTTAACTGCAGTAATTTGATCATTGCTGTTTTTATCCTATGTTGCTGCTGTATATGAGACCTTGTGGTAGATGATTAGTGGAACGTGTTGTTGAAAAAGCCATAAGTAAAAAAGATCCTATGGGACAATATGTTGTGTACGAAAGAATGATTCGTTGTGCTGATCCAGGAACCACTGAAATTTATGCTGCTCTTGACCATGAAATGAATGACAACAAGGAATCTAATGACGATGTTAATACAAATACAGTTACTATTGATAATACTAATACTCCTAAAGACAATAATATTGAAATTACCTATGAAAGAAATATGATTTCTAGCTTTTGTAGTTGTAAGGGGAATTTTTGGTAACTAAACAGGTGGTAACAGAAAAACAGAACTAGGGATACTGGAAAAACAGATCTATTGTTACTGGAAAAATAATGTTGCAAGTAAGGATGACCTTTATGGCAATTATGTTAGGCAAAATTACTGAAAATGTAAAATTAAGTAAGTTTCAGTAAATGAGTGCTGATGACATGGAAAATCACTAATTGCACAAAAAATATGTGAAATACCTAGCCTAGCTCTGCTGAAAAAGCATGTGATTAGAAAGTTATGTTTCAATCATTTTTATCATGTATGAATTTCTGATATTTCCCCCCCCATGTGACTAAACTAACACATAGTACTTCTACCCCAACAAATAGAACTTAACCTTCCCTCCTCTTCCCTTCCCCTCCCACGGGAGGCTATGGCATCAAATGAGCATAATAATGCAGGGTACAGAGCAATATCTCCAAATGGGAGTCCAAGTGAGTTAGAAACGCACTCCAGTCTTCATTTTAAAGTCTGTAATTCCCACCCTCTCTACTCACAGTAACGTTATCATACGTGCATGCCACTGCGATACTGTAAGCCATTCTGAGAGTATTGCTTGTTTAGCCACTACAATAGCTTTGCGTACAAAAGCGGTAAATCCTGATGAGAACAGGATGGCCCAGGACCAGCCCGCTTTCCACATCTCAGAAACATATTGTACTAGCTCCTTCCAAAATCGGACTATGCCTTTCCAGGACCAAAACATGTGCCCGAGGGTAGCCCCCGGATCCCTTCATTTGAGGTACTCTCCCCAAGGCGAAATGTAGAGTCGAAGAGCAAATTTGTATTGTAGCTCCCAGTGCTGCGTCATGTTCATTGTTTCTTTGAGTTGCTTTTGCAGCCCACCTAAATTCCATTGCAGTACTCTAGGTGGCTTAGTACAATGTAGGATTGTATCAAGCTCCGGAATGTTTCCCTCGGGAAGAATGGTTTCACGCTTTTGAGTTACCACATTTTAGTTGTGGATTTCACGTGGCTCTCGTGTAAGGTTGCAACGGTCGATTGTAACGCTTCTGTGAGTTTAATCCGATAATCTTTTCCATGATCTTCTTGTTGCGTTCTTTTGTATTTATTGAACAAAGCCTCTTTTGCTCTTATTTTGTTACATTTGTACCCCGCGCTTTCCCACTCATGTCAGGCTCAATGCGGCTTACATGGGGAACTGGAGGGTTAAGTGACTTGCCCAGAGTCACAAGGAGCTGCCTGAGCCTGAAGTGGGAATCAAACTCAGCTACTTATTTGGCGATCCTGTTTCTTTTGTTTTTGTTTACTTTCCTTGCGTAAAGATCAGACACCCTATTCATAACAGCCTTTAAATTTGACCACTGAGTTTCCACTTCTTCTATGCCTTCCAATGCCGTTCCTTCTTTAGGTATTCCATTTTATCAAAACCAGTACATCTGAAATCCTGTACTTTGAGTTTTGTGTGTCCACATCCGCCTTTGCCCTTATATCAAACCATATCGTGTAATGATCACTATTACATAGGTGGGCACCCACCTGGATATTGAAAACACTTTCTCCATTTGTGAGCACTAGATCCAGCATCGACCCTTCCCTCGTGGCTTCCTTCACCATTTGTCTGAGCAAGGCACTTTGACTGGCGTACATAATCTCCCTACTTCTTTCAGATTCTGCAGACAGTACGTTCCAATCCACATCAGACAAGTTGAAATCTCCCAACAGTACATAAGCATATAAGCACCACCACGCTGGGAAAAGACCTAAGGTCCATCAAGCTCAGCACTCCGTCTCCTACAGCGGCCAATCCAGGCCCCAAGAACCCAAAATTTAATAACTATGAATGGACTTTTCCTTCAGGAATCTATCCAGGCCCCCCCTCCCCTTTAAACTCAGCAAGGCCAGCTGCCGTCACTACTTTCTCCTGCAATGAGTTCCAGAGTCGATGCGCTGAGTAAATAAAAAAAATGTTCGATTCATTTTAAACCTAACACATGTTAATTTCATCTTGTGTCCCCTGGTTCTATTATTGTTAGAAAATGTCAACAAACGCTTCACATCTGTCCGCTCTACCCCACTCATTATCTGTCATATTTCCCTTCAGCCGCCTTTTATCCAGGATAAAAAGTCCTAGCCGTCTTACCCATAGGGTAGTCGTCCCTTCTCTGCACCTTGTCCAATTCCTTTATTTATTTTTTTTTGAGGAGGATACCAGAACTGAACAAATTTAATTATCTCACTAGTTACTCCTATCTCTAGAAAATGTATAAATATATTGAAAAACAGCAATCCCAGCACAGACCCCAGGGGAACCCCACTATCTACCCTCCATTGACCGCCCAGGTGCGGTCCTCATGTTTGTTTTCCATCCCTTTTCTAATAATGCTCAACATTCTGTTCGCCTTCTTAGCCTCCGCAGCACATTGAGCTGAAGATTTCAACAATGACTCCCAGATCTCTTTCTTGGTCCGTAACACCTAAAGCGGAACTTTACATAACATAGCTGTAATTCGGTTTCCTCCTTCCCATATGCATCACTTTGCATGTGTCAACGCTGAACTTCATCTGCCATTTGGAAGCCCAATCCCCCAGTCTCATGAGATCTTCTTGTAATCTTTCACACTCCTCCTGCGACGAGACGACCCTGGATAACTGCGAATTTAATTACCTAATTACTCCCATCTCAAGGTCATTTATAAATATGTTAAAAAGCAGCGGTCCCAGTTTGACCCCACTAACTACCCTTCGTCTAGCTTCTCTGTTTGTGCCGGAGGTCTGTATTTAACCCTTGTGTGGATACAGCTTCCACCTTCTCTTTCCAGGATGATCCATAAAGCTTCTTCCTTTCCCCAGGTTCCCCGCATTTCAGCCGCTCTGATATTGTATCTCACATACATCGCCACTCTTCCACCTCTTTGGCCCTCTCTATCCTTCCTAAAAAGATTATAGCCCCATGTACTAGCAACTATATCCAAGTTTTCTTCAAACAACAGGGCTTGAAAGCCTTGAACCTACACCTTAGTGCTTAGTGAGTTTAGTTGGTTTTCTATATTTAGGTGACCTTTCCCTCTGCCATTATGCCATTGGGGTGACTTTCCAAATTCCCTTTCCTTTTGTCACCCCCGCTTTCTATTTTAAATGTCTAGAAACATACTGTTTGAATTAGGGAGGTTAACAAACTGGCAATTACCCCAAAATTAACTGGGTAAATGTAACATCAGGACATGCTTGACGAAATGAAGGACTAAGACAAGGAAAAATTCTAGTAGAGCGCATAATCTGGTGTGGGAGGTACTGGTAGTGGGCCGCTTGATAACAGTGATTATAATATGATCAGATTTAATACACAGAAAATCAAATACGTTAGCGTTTAACTTTTAAAAAGGAGACAAGATAAACAGCTGCGAGGGTAAAATATTTACATCAGGCATGGATACTTTTCAAAAATACCATCCTGGAAGACCAGGTAAAATATATTCAGTATATTAGAAAAGGAGGGAGGAACCCAAATGATAGCCAGCATGGTTAAAAAGTGAGGCGAAAGAAGCTGTTAGAGCTAAAAGAAAATCCTTCAGAAAATGGAAGAAGGAACCGACTGAAAATATTAAGAAAAAGCATAAGGAATGCCAAGTCAAATGCAAAGAGCGACTTTGGGAAAAAAAAAGATTGCACAGTAATCTATATATTAAAAGTTAGAAACCGACAAAAGAATTAGTTTGACCGCTTGATGACTGAGGTGTAAAGGGAACAATCAGGGACGACAAAGTCATAACGGAGAGATTACATAAATTCCTTGCTTCGGTCTTCACAGAGGACGATTTGGGAGATATACCGGTGCCCAAAATGGCATTCAAAGCTGACGGGTCGGAAAACTGAATGAAATCTCTTGAAACCTAGAGGATGTAACGAGGAATGGGATCCTTTGATTAGATTCCGTAATATGTGTGAACCCATATTTGATATATGGACCACAGATCCCGGAATTTCTACTACTGATTTGACAAACCTTTGCAGGATAGGTCACATAAAACTGTCTCAACAAAAGATTACAAAAGGTTTTGATGGAGTACCTACCGCTACTCCTTTATTAGAACCTATGTAAATACAATTTTCCGATCAGGAATTAACTGCTTCTCTGTTATATGCTCCTTCATACCATGGTAATTTACTTGGAAGAGATTTATTGACACAATTCCGATTTCCCTGAACCTACTGCTAATTCGTCCCTTATCCTTGTTGTTACTCTTCAGACCGAACAAAAAATTGTTTCATTTCTTGACAGATTACCCGATTCTCTTTGGGCTACCCCTGCCTCCTTTATGTACAGTTCTTACGATACCCCATCACATTGATCTACTCCCTGGCTGTGATGGACCTAAAATTTCACAATATTCCCTCAAACCCGAGGTTATGCATGGCGCTCAAGAACAAGAATCTTGCCTCACCAATCTATTACATTGCTTTGAAGGGGTGAACAGACATATGGATAAATGTGAGCCGGTCGTTATTGTGTATCTGGATTTTCAAAAGGCGTTTGACAAAATACCTCATGAAAGACTCCATGAGGTAGTGTCCTATTGTGGATTAAACACAGGTTAAAAGCAAATAGAAAGTAGGGTTAAATAATATTCTCAATGGAGGGTAGATAGTGGGGTTCCCCAGGGGTCTGTGCTGGGATTGCTGTTTTTCAAATTTGCTGACAACACAAAGCTATTCAAAGTTATTACATTGTTAAAAATTACAGGAGGATCTTATGAAATGACAGATGACGTTTAATGTAAGTGCAAAGTGATGCATGTGGGAAATAGGAACTCGAATTTTAGCTACGTTCCACGTTAGGAGTCACAGACCAAGAAAGGGATCTTTGCGGCGTCTCTGCTCAGTGTGCTGTGGATGGAAAACAAAAATAAGGACGTTATAATGGCTTCGCATCGGTCCATGTTGCCACCGCACCTCGAATATTGTTCAGTGTACTTCATAAAAACGCTCCCGTGCATATCTTACCTTTGCTCCCTCCAAAACCCGCCCAAAACACACTGTTCTTCACTGCAAAATAGTGTTTGTCTTTTGAAAGTGAGCTCCATAGTAACATAGAAGATGACGGCAGATAAAGAACTTTAGGGTCCATTTAGTCTGCCCAGCAACTCTGATATGGCTGTGAAGTAGTATAATAAATGGTGCCTTACTGATACCGGAGAGTTAATAGCTCAGGTCCTGGAAAAACAGTATTACTTCAATATCTCCTAAATCTTTAGTGGTGAAGAACTTTGGGAACAGGAGATCGGACACTTCTTCATGCCAGGGTAAAACTTGCAATGTGGACACTGAAGCGAGCCTGGTCCTGTTGCATTGCAGGTTCCAAATAAACAGTCTTGGTCTCTGCGGAGGGAAGGAATGAATGAATGAATGACTACTGCGACTTCATTTGCCTCTGGATCCTGTGCAGCATCTCTTGCATCCTCCGTAACTGAAAGACAAAAAAGTCACCATTGGTGCCAAGCTAGCTCAAGATTCCCGCACATGACAGGATGTATCAGTGAAGAACTAGTTCAAAACCAGCATAGACACCGACTCAATTTCAGTTTCGATTTTTACATCCGAAACCAACCCAATCTCGAGTGCAGAAAAACGTGGGGACATTTTTGGCAGAAATCAAAACTCTTTCCCCCCCCCTCCCCCTTTTGGTGCCCGCCCCAAGCATCAGTGGGCCCTCCAATTGGTGTTGCTTATGACAGTGCCAATTTCACTATGGTTGCTAAGACATCCTGGCAGGAAGTCTCGGCAGCTATTTTAATGCAGCGGTAACGGTAGCAATGGGCAGGAAAATTTTGGGTTCTTTCCTGCCCCTTAAAAGTCCAGTAGGGGTCCGGGAGCAGTGGCTATTATTGTTGGGGGGGGGGGGGCACGGGGGCTGCATCTTCCACTGGGGGGCGCAGGGGGCCAGGCATGAATTTTTGGTTCTCAGAGGACAAGCAGGCTTCCAATTCTCATAACTGGGTAAATGATCCGCGTCACCCAGGATTCGGCACTCTAGCCAGCATAGTAATAGTTTGACAGCCTTCTGGAGCATGATCTGCGTTCCAGATATTCCTAACCACTATTATCCAGTTTCTAATTTGTGAGTCAAAATAAGAGAAAAACTTGTTCACATCAGCTCATATTGAAAAAGTATTAGTGTATTAGCCTTTTGATGGTCCTTCTCCATTCCCTTTTCTCGTGAGCACTGAATAGGGTTACCATATGGCTCCAGAAAAAGCAGGACACATTGGTCCAATCCAGGGTTTGCTTCCATTGCTTCCATTGGCTCAACATGTCCGTGTTTTCCTCTGTCTTCACTTCACCCTCACCTCTTCATCTTTCTCCCGGATGAGTTTCTCTGTTTCTTCTTCTTCAGTTGTCTGGATTGGGAAATCTGTTCAACTTTCTCTGGTCAATTTACTAAGAAATAAAAACATAAGCTTATATTTCATCAGTCATTTGAGAGCTTCCTTCCTGTATAATTAATTGAAGAATCCCAGGTAATACCACCTCCCTGTGTGATATCACCTGCAGAATGTGTGATTTCACTATCTCCCTGTTTGATATCACCTGCAACCTGCACCTTTTCACTACGTCCCTGTGTAATCTGATAAACTTCCTTTGTGTTATTTGCTTGGTGGGAGGGAGTTAGATGTGAAGGTGAGAGGGTGCTAGGGAGGGAGACTAGACTTACAGGAAGCATGACAATTAACAAAGTAAAAGTTGTAAGTAGTCTGCCCTCCTCTTCTGATATTTTATAAGAACTTTCCCTGTTGTCTGGTGGCACCCTCCCCCATAGCCCGACCTGACCTTCCCCTCCCCAATAGCTTTCTGCACTACCTCCCTCTCGGTCCCTTTCTCCAATATTAAAAAAAAAAAACAACTTTCCCGGCCTGCCAACATTCAGAGAGAACTCGCTTATGTCAGCGGCTATCCAGTAATTTTCAGTTGCACTTAACTGGTTATCTTCGCTGAAAAAGACTGGTTAGCACTTGAGTGCAAGCCTTCTGTCAGCACATAAATAGGACTGCATAAATAGCTGCCCTACCTTTTTGCAATAATGCATGGCTGCTTAACTGGGCATGCGCTAGCCAGTTAAAAAAAAAAAAAAAGAAGAAAAAAATAATAAAAAAACAATATTAAATGTAGGCGACCTGCTTGGGTCTGGCATTGAATATCCAAGATCGACGCAGGCGCAGACATCAACAGCATTAATAGTGTCTAGTGGCACTCTTCCCCCTCCCCCAAACTGATCCCTTCTTCCCCTCTTAATTATATGGTAGACTAATCCCACCCTCAGGATATAGGAAAATAGCTACTCGGTACCGGTTGGTCATGCTTTGAATGCACTGTGCCCGGTAGTTCTCATAATGCGTATCTCGCGTCACATCCTTCAGATCTTGCATGTGTGTCTTTACCAGCATCGTCCGCAGCTTTATAAAATCACTGTGAGATGGATTCTCTACTGCAGACCAAAAGGAAGTTAAAAGAAGAGATCACAAACATTACGCCAAGATTCGACTGAGACCCTTACCATTACCTCATCTGGGAAAAGACTCCCTCCCATAGTGCCTGACTTCAAAAGAAATTGGACCCTCCTGTAACCACCTGATTCCAGTGCTGGGTGAGACTACTCTCATAATCCCTTGGGACCTCTCCCACAAGACCCATGCATGGCTGGGAGTAAGCCCCTTCCTATAATTGTATGACCCATAAGGGAATAAAAACTTTTTCTAATTATAGGTAGTCAAACTTGTAGGTTAAGATGTAGACTCACGAAAGGGATAGAGTATGCTAAGCATGGATTTTATAATGGCAACTGCACGTACAACTGCGGTTATAGAGTTACAAGTCTGCATATACACACCTAACTTTAGGTGCAATCACTTACCCCATATCAAAGGCGCCTTTATTGCTAGTTAACACCAATTATAAGCTCATTCTTTAACTAATTTACATATGCAACTTTCTGTGCTAAGCATAAAGTTGGGCATCCAAGTTTATGGAATCCAGGGATAAATGTACATTTTATTTATTTTATTTTTTTTTTATTGTTTACAGCATACTTAACGCACTCCCTAATGAGGGGACGCTCAAGGTGGTCTACAATTTAAATTACAATTAGAGAAGCTCACTAAGACCTGGTTTTGATTCCGTAATTCAGCTTATGCTCCCTGGGCTGGGCTGGGTTGGGAATTCTGCGAATATAGGCCTCATAGTCTGGGTGAGTAAGGGAGTTGCGGACATTCCACGACAGTGGTATCCGATGTTCAGACTCAGGGTACAGTTATATTAGGTCTGTGAGGCTGTCCCTGCAGTGGCTGTTTTCAAGAGGGGATAAAAAAAAAAAAACCTGGATATGGATTGAAGGCGCCTGATGTCACAGTGCCAAGCAATCAGGGCCACTTCTGCTGAAAGCCAAAATGAACAGGTGGACCCTGCTGAATCAAAGCAAACATGTCTGTGACTGTGGTAGGAAGAAAAATGGGAAGACTGGATGGGCCCTGTTGACCGTTCCATTTGAATCCCTGATAAGAATGATTTTATCACAGCTTATCATATACAAACACTACCCAAATGGTCCAGAATTCTTTTTAGAAAACTGGTCTAGCTGCTCATCTGAGAAATAAAATAATCTTTTTATTAACGATATGTGGGTCACTATTTAGCCTGCAGGGATCACTTACAACTAGATATTCAGTGCCATTTTGTACCTGGGTTCCGGCACTTGATTGGCAGCCACCGGAATTTATCTGGATACTGCCAGTACCCAGAGAGGTATCCGGGCAGATTAGGGTGGCCCTTTCTGTCACCCAACTTGCTCTGAGAACAGTCGCTGAATATCGCTGCACCCACACTCCTTCCTTGAACTGTCTCACAAGGTCTAGACACTGCCGGCACCATCCAGTTAAGTCCCACAGAATATCAAGGAACGAATCAGTCAGCTGAACATCAACCGGATAATTTTTAACAACACAAATCAGTCCAAGCAACAGTATATAGTTAGGTAACCAAATAGAATGGTGGAATCAGTTTGTACTTTCTGACAGTGGCTGAACTGAAATGTTACAGAATCATTTATACCCCAAGCAGGTTAATAAAGAGAATGTGGTTCCTGAGGGCTGCTTCTAAGACGTGCCTAAAAGTATACAACATGCTGCTCATGCTTTCTGAAAATAGTGAGCTCTTAAAGACTTTCATCCGATGTTATGTGATACTTCTTTATCCTTTGATACTACATTTGTCTCAATAGACCTGAAGTGTGATAGAAATTCAGAGGCGTGCAATATTCCCTCCAGAAGTCCCTCAGACTTGTAGAGAACTTCAAAGTGTTTTGAAGGCTGTGGTTACAAACCTTCCACGACACTCCAGGGGTACAGCCGGCCTCGTACACATTTGCCATCCTTTTCCACCACAGTGTTGCTGCCAATCACAGCAAAGGGGATGCATCTCTGAAACAAGACAACACACAGGTAGAGTGAACCAGCACATTCTTTTGACCTAACGACCTTTCTCTATATAACAAAACAGGGTCTCTGCTCCTAGGACCCGTAATCCTAGTCAGTGAAACTAGGACTAGTAATGCCTTAGCCTCTCTCTGAAAGGAACATAGGGGGTTTCACTGACCCCGCCAGAAGAAGGGCATAAAGGTACATACTGATTCCCTAAATGTCATAAAGACTGATAACGAAACCTTGGGTATGATATTCAGAGAGTGAGGTAGCGGTCAGTGTTGAGCCTGAATTTTCAAGGCTGGACTTTTTCTGGTGACTGACGTTGAATATCCAGTTGTTTTTTGTCCCATTTTAATTTAACCGGCCAAGCCAAAGATATACCTGCTACTTTGGGTGCCTAATTTGGTTGCCAGACTTAGCCGGTGATGTGCTGGATATTGGCAGCTTGATAGTTATATCATTTGATATAACCGACAATTTGCTAAGCGCTAACCGGCAATATTCAGGCGGAGATAGTTAAGTGCCATTTAACTGACTATTTAAATGGTTTTAAATATCAGGCTCGGTGAGAATCTGCCAAGGCGGAAGTATGCAGAGTTCCAATGACAACAGCAATAACAAAGGAGTGGGAAACAGATCAGGCTTCCTAGAGACTAACGAGGAGACTTCAGTTCATTGTAGGTAGTTTATTGGTGAACATTCAATACAGTTCTGTGTTTCACCTGATAGCCTTCATCAGAAGTCTTTAAATAAAACACATAACAACATCAAACGGTCAATAAACATAGACAAGAGGATGGAACAATGTTGAAACCGTGTAGGCAAATTTTTTTTATACCAACTCTATAATGGCAATTGCACACAAAATTGCCTTTATAGAAAAAAGTGGGTTTGTTAATAATATAAAACAAAGAACAGCAACATCCTAGGGCATACAAAGGTGTACCGGTACGTTGCTTGTGCCTAAAGTTGACAGTTGAGCAGAAAACTGATCGTATTCCACTGAAAGCTCATGTTATTGCCCCCTTTGTAAATGTAAATTACAGCATTTTAAGCGCGAAACCCCGGATTCTATTTCGGCAGAAGCTCAAGATGTGCATGCAAATTAAATGAGTAACGAGCCTTAACCACCACAACCAATTATTGAAATTAATTGGCACCACTTAGGATTTATGTACACATCTGGCTGTGCGCTATTCTATGAAACATGGCACCTAACCCTACTAGGACATAACTCAAAAAGGGAAGTGGCCATGCGCGTGTTAAGGGCATTCCGAAAAATTGCACTCCTAACTGGGGCTCCAGCATTTACATCAGGCTTCCAGCATGTAAGTCTTGTGCCAAGTTAGGCACGGGAATTACTGCTAAACACTAGTCTATAAAGGGTGTGCTATATTTTTTCATTACATATTTTTGGAGCACCAATTATAAAATTTACTCCTAAGTTTGTAGAATAGCACCTAAGTGCAGTTACGTGCATATTATTTATTTGTTTGTTTATTACATTTGTATTCCACAGTTTCCCACCTATTTACAGGCTCAAGGTGGCTTACATAGCGCCGTGGGGTGAAAGCCAGTGAAGAAACAAATATAGATTGATGTTTTTTTTAATGAAATAGATATGTACAGACAAATTAGGGAAACATAGAGAGGGAGGTTATATAAAATTCATTATGTTCATAACAAGTTTGGGTTTCTTTAAGTTGCTGGATTCAGGTAATTAAGTTGTATAAAGTAATATGAAGAGCCAATTAGCCCCAATTACCACATGAAAGCAATTATAGCTTTGTAATGCCAAGTGACACCAAATTTAACAACTGTTAGGTTCACAACTGGCACTGTTCTGTAACTATACTACCCAAAATTCCTCACTAGTCTACAACCTATACTCCAGGAGGATGAATTACTGAAAGAGATATTCCCATCCCCACCAGTACTGGCCTTCTGACAGCCACCCAACTTAAAATACAAGCTAATCAGAAGTAAACTTCTATCACAGACAAAAAAGGAACAGAAGGGCACACTTTTCTGCAATTTATCCAGTTGTAAACTATGCCAAAATATTTCACAGGACCCCAAAGTCATCCACAAAGGAAAGATATTCAACATAAAGGGATCTTTCACTTGCTCATCTTCCAATGTGGTATATATCATTCAGTGTAAAAAATGTAATAAAAGATGCTATATTGGAGAAACAGGCCAGATGCTTAAGACGATTCAATTAACATAGACATCACATGAACAATACTGGTGCCAATAGGGCTCCCACCCCTGTTGGTCAGCATTTTACAGGACCAGGACACTGTACGAGTGACTTCACAGTGAGAATCCTGAACGGTAACAAGAACGTAAGACCTTTGAAGTCAGAATGACTGACTATTTTAACACCCAACAGAAAAGACTTAACAAGGATCTGGGGTTCCTAGCCCATTATAAACCATAAAGCTGGGAGTCACGTGATGCGGTGGGAGCATTAAGAGTGTTTTTGTGCTGCTCCGAGGGCCCCGCTCGTTCCCGACCTATACCGCCACAAGAAAATTTGTAAAAACTGACCTGGCATTGTAGGAGAATATCTCGTTCCTATGCCACTGGGAAGCACAAGAAAAAGCTCTAAAAGCGAAAAAGAAAAGCTACTTGCGGCTAACAGCTAATCCAAGATGGCGACCGCATCTCCGCAAAGCGAAGCGGAATTCACTGCCCGACAACTTGCGCAACTGGTAGCAGCGTTAGGAACTGCACTCGAGGGCCGACTGGAGAAAATAGATGGCACCTTGACGGACATAACAAGCAGAACAGCAGAAGTTGAAAAACGAGTATCAGCCTGGAGGATGCATGGCAGCAACGCGGCGAACTGGATATAACAAGCTTAAAGCAACAGCTAACAGCTCAAGCAGAGAAGCTAGATGAACTGGAGAAAAGGGCCAGGCGCTGCCTGAAACCATACCGGACAAAAACCTGGGCACAGTGCTCTCCAAATAATTCACCATATCAGACAGCAGAAGCCACATTGTATTGAACGGGCCCACAGACTAGGGAGACCGGGTCATCTTGGATCTAGACCCAGAGTGGTCATAATAAAAGTTCTTAACTATCTCCATAAAGAAGAGATTCTACAGGGGTACCGACAGAAAAGAGACACCTTAAGATATACGGACAACCAAATCAGAATATTCCAGGATTACTCAGCTAGTGTGCAGGAGAGGAGACGATAATTCCATCCGATTTGCTCCTGTTCTCAGGGACGCTGAAAATCATGAAAGATGGAAAATGGAAATCCTTTACTTCAGAACAATCAGCGACCCATCAAATGAACTGGTGAGTAGAGTCTGTACTTGATACGACCATTTTTCTAGGTCTGATAACACTCTCAAGGTCTCAAATTCAAAGATGGCAATTGCCAGAGGTTAAATGTAATAATGATGGGTCCGGGGAAGGGGGGGGGAGTGGGGCACTCAGCACATTGTGACTCGGCCTTGATGGGGAATGCCCTTTCAAGGTATTTCTTAGGAGGAGGGGAAGAAATGGGTAGACTTGAGGATAGGGGGAGGGATAGGGGTGGGGGAGGGTGTTGAAGGGGATAGGATAATTAGAGAGGGCAAGGGGGGAGGGGATATTACTGGTACCTACAATTACACGAGAGTTAGATCGAATATTGGTCTCCTACTACATTTACACTCCTGGGGAGAGGCTGGGCCCCCGGGGGTAAAGTCAGGAAATATTATTGATAGTATCTCCAAAATTGAAGAGACATTAGCTGCTCTGGAATAAGGGTCTTGTCCTGGAATGTTTCTGGCGATGGCCAGTGAAGCGATATAAGATCCTTAAACTTGTACAGTGCTGCGTAACCCTGGCAGCGCTATAGAAATGCTAAGTAGTAGTAAGTAGTAGTAGTAAGATCCTATCCCAGCTATGGCGACGCAACATAGATTTTGCATGTTTGCAAGAAACAAAACTATCAGACACTGAGCATAGGAAACTGTCAGCAGTGAGTGGGTGAGAGCCACTTCTCATCCTCGTCGGGCTCCTCGAGCGGGGTTGCAATACTAGTGCGCAAAGGGTTACCTTGCACCACCGCCCTAATATATAAAGATACAGAGGGACGTATAGTGTTAATACGTGTTAACTACCAAGGTCAGAGCTTCTATCTGTGTGCTATATATGCTCCAAATTCTTTCAGCCCAGGTTTCTTTCAGCCTTTAATAGCGCTAGGGCTGCAATACACTGATGTCCCCTGGGTGTGGGCGGGAGATTTCAATCACGTGCAAGACCCGACCTTGGATAGATCATCGCCCACAGCTATTCCAGGGTGGGTAAGGGGAGGGGGGATATCTGAACTCTGTAAACACCTGCATTTAATTGATCCGTGGCGTTCTCTCCACCCTACCACAAAAGACTATACCCATCAGTCCAAGGCTCACTAATCTTGGTCTAGAATTGACTATATCCTCATATCAAGTCCAGCAGGCCGTTATTATTCCCATGGAAATTTCAGACCATAGTAGAGCTCGATTTAAGGAATGGAGGGAGGGTAACTAACCACTGGAGATTCCTTGCTTACCTTTATAGAGACAAACAACTTTTAGACCACCTACTGGAAAAATGGAAACTGTTTGAGGACACGAATCAACCTTCATGTGACTCATCTGTATTATTCTGGGAAGCCTCCAAGGCGGTTATGAGAGGGGAAGTGATAGCGTTTCAAAAGTGCTAGGAAAAAATGACTAGCGGTGGGCATTTTGCGACTAGAAGCAAAGAGAAAATATATAACACACCCCACTCCAGATAACAGGGACTCCATGTCAGCAGCCCTGGTAGCGCTCAACTCTCTTATTCATGAGCAAGCTATGAAACAGTTAGTAGCTCGGCGGCTGAACTTCCAAGGCTTTGGGAATAAATCAGGTAAAAACCTTCCCAAAGATTCATCCCAGTGATAACGAATCCCAAGGGGGACAAGCTAACTAAGTTACAAGATATAGTTAATATATTCCGGGAATACTTTAGGGAAACGTATAGTGCCAAAGATAGGGTTCAGGGCCCCCTGACTCGGGACTACCTAGAAGATGCAAAAATGCCCCAATTAACAGAAATAGCCCGCCAAGCGCTGCTAGCACCACTTGAAGCGCAAGAGGTTCTCGAAGTAATAAAAGCTTTACAGCCGGGCTCAGCCCCAGGGCTCGATGGTTTCTCCAATGAGTACTATAATATGTTGACCCCTCAGTAGTGTGGAGCCTTGGTAGATTACTTTGAGGTAGCGGTGACTAGGGGATTTGTTTTTCCACCAAGGGAGAATGAGGTCCTAATAACATTAATCCCCAAACCGGGTAAACCAAAGGACCAAGTGGAGTCCTATAGACCCATCTCCCTCATCAATGTAGATGTTAAGAGTGCTAGCAACCAGAGTGACGGCCCACATTCCATACCTAATAGGAGAACACCAAGTGGGGTTTGTCAAAGGCCGGCAGGCGGTAAGGCAGGTTCGGAAAGCACTACTTGCAGTGGCCCATGGACAAGTTACGGGCGACCCCTTATTATTAGTTAGCTTAGATGCGGCTAAAGCCTTCGATAAAGTTAATGAAGAATACCTGAGTGGCTGGTTTCTAAAAGCAATTCAGAGGCTCTATAATAACACCACCGCACAAATACTGATTAATGGTACTAGATCTACGCCTTTCCGGGTAGAACAGGGCACAAGGCAGGGATGTCCACTATCTCCTATACTGTTTCTTCTCTACCTGGAACCTCTCTTACAAACGATTCTGCTAGACCCAGATATACGGGGATTCACACTCCATGGGCATTTGATAAAAGTGGTAGCTTTCGCGGATGATATGTTTACTTGACGTTATAGATGAATTTGGGTTTTTTTTTTCGGGTTGCAATTAAACCTGCATAAATCATTAGACCTTCCGATTCAGGAGGAGGTGAAGGTGGGGTGGGAAGACATTCCCTTTTCAGTGGGCCGCAGGTAACCTTAAGTATTTACGGGTCTACATCCCAAAAGATTTAGCAAACTTGTATAAAGAAAATATAGGCCCCTTGAAGACCCGAACAAAGAAAATTTTGCACGGTTGGCAGGGTCTGCCAATATCACTAAAAGGGAGAACTGCAAAGTTCATCTTCCCGAGGTGGACGTACCTGCCATACTGGGATACAGAGAGGAGAGGTGGCTCTATAAAACCCTTACTGTTTTCTTATGGCGGGGTAAACGGGCACGCACAGGCTTGAAAAACCTCATGAGGCCCTGTTCGGGGGGGGGGGGGGGGGATTGGGACTGCTTGACTTAAAACTTATAGCGATAGCATGCGGCCTGTGGCACTTATCAGATTGGTTTTGATCAAAAGAGTTATTTTCTTGCACAGGAGTGGAAACCACATTGATGGCCCCAATGGAATTTGCTTATTGGCTCCATGCCCCAGCAAGGGAACTCCTACCACTGGGACAGTATGGGTATATTTTAAATCCCTTGCCTAAAAATGGAAATGGCTGGGTAGGATGTACAAATGGAATAAAGCAATAACTCCAATGCTTCCTATTAAAGGTAATTTAGCATTCCCAGAGGGGGGGGGGGGGGGGGGGGGAGGATCCGCTTTGTTTAAGAAATGGGAGATTTGTGGAAATCAAATATTTGTTTCAGGTGGTGTCTAAGACGGGGTATATTAATTCTTCTTCAAAGTCCTGTGTGAAGAATTTGGGCTGGGACAGAAAGACTATTTTCAATATATACAGCTTAAACACTGTGTTAGATCATTACCTGCAACAGACCTTACACAGCAAATATGGGACTCCATGATGATCTACTAGCCCTAGAGGCCCAATTAAAAGTGCAACTCCGCTATTTCCTCCGCCACCTTCGAGACCTGCAGGGGACGTTAGATAACACATGTGTATCACAACAGTGGTACCAAGAACTGAGGTGGAAGCCCAACTCTGAACAACTGAAACTGTGTCTGACGGGCGTGCACCAGGTGACAGAGAACGTGGCATGGCAGGAAATGCAATACAAATTTGTTTTGCGGCTCTACATCTCGCCACACAGGGCTTTTAAAGCGACCATCAGAACCACAGATGATTGCCCAAAATGCGGCCATGTGGTAGCCTCTCTAGGCCATATGTTTTGGTTCTGCACAATGGTATTTCACTTCTGGATAACACTGTCCCAGATGTGGAAGATACAATGGCACCCATCACCAGGTCAACTCTTTCAGGTTTATAACATCCGAGGAAAGCCACCCGAGGGGCGGAAAGCTTTTTTGAAAAGGGCGACCCTGATGGGCAAAAACGAACAATCACACAATTATGGCTACAGCCAGAGCCGCCTGGAGTCCCACAATGGAGATGAGCTATAATGCAATGTTGCATTTTGAAAGAAGAGAGTGGGAGACCTGGCTTCAAAGAGAGGAGAATAATAAGAAAATTGAATATTCTCATTGTGTGATGTTCAACACGAAGTTTATACTATGTATGTTTATATGTTGACCGCTGTAGTGTGGTTTTTTGTCACCAATAAATTGTTTAAAACAAACAAACAAACAAACAAACAAACAAACCATAAAGCTGTTGATCACCCTCCCCTCACCTATCACACCTATCCTGTTAGAATATCAATGATATGCTTTGATGACCTGTCAGCTAGCACATTTGCTTATTTCCGATCTGACGAAGAAGGGCAACCTTCGAAAGCTAATCATGAAATGTATTAAGGTATGTCTAATAAAAAAGGTATCATATTTTCTTTTCCATGTTTTATTTTGTTTGATTTCTATTGATAACCTTAAGAGTGGACTAACACGGCTACCACACTCCTCACTAGTCAGATATTTTGCACATGAGCATCCATGACAGATATGCACCCAAGTACTATTTATTTGTGACATTTATTATATCGCCATTTGCCACCTGATATCATAGCAGTGTCCATATTTCTAGAAAGTTAGTGTTACAACTCACCACAACTGTAAGAGGGAGGGGGAGAAGCAGGTACACATGTGCAAATGTCTGGAACATAAGGACATGTACTGATGCCAGCTCTACAGCGATGCCTAAACACATATGCATGTGGTTACACTAGTGTTCTGTAAAGGAAAGCAGGTGCTTCCTTTCCCTTTTAGAATAAGAGCCAATCAGATGCCCTCTGGCATCTGTATATATATGTATATAGGTATACATAGAATTGTCTCAATATTGAACCATGATATGTCTAAAAGACATACCCACTATGCCTCCTGTCTTCTTTTCTCATATAGAAATGCAGGTACGCTGTGACTTACTGTCTTAAACTATACAAAGTCCTCGCAGACATGGACATAGGCATAGGCTACTTACTGATTCTGGAGCCAAATTTAGACAGGTGCCAGAGCGGTGCTATTGTAACAAAGCAGTCATTATATTTTACTGAAAGCTTAGCACAGGACCTAGGAGCTGAGGTGCAGTCTCAGGCCTTGCGGAATCCTGGTGGTAATACTGTTTGAAGGAGAGGGTGTGGCTTCCACAGGACCCAATAATATGCACCAGCTCCGAAGGCATGCCAGGAATCAGAGGATTGTAATGATACCAACATACACAGCTGAAGATGAAAGGGAAGGGAGTTGGAAGCCACGCCATTACTGATGATTACTGATGATGAGAATGCTTTCTGGGAGAAACAAACCCATAACAAAACCTTAAATAAACTGTAATGTGGGAAGACCTACCCCCCCCCCCCCCAACACCACCTATGGGCACTCAACTTTTTAACCCATCCTTCAGACCTTCTACCTTCAACTCCAGGTCTTGCTGTTTAAATTCGTCATCTTCATCAGAGTCACAGTCGGGGAACTGATATATCTGGATCTCATTATGCTCAAGTTCCTCTCGGATCTGTGGTAGGAAGAGAAGGTGTTACTGAGACCTCTCTGTACTCTGTCCTCAATGCTGACCTAGAGCCACAAAATCAAGGCATAGAGGGATGAACAGAGAAAAATACAGAGACAGACAGGATCAAAGGAAAGGAGAAAGCTGGACCCTCTGGCAGAAGAGAACATTTGACATTATTTTTGTAACATTTCCTTTGCATGTGTTGAGGCTGACTCTTTATGGATATTTCCCATATGTCTAAATGCCTCAGAATGAAGTCAACTCCACAATGAATCCACAGTGATCTGCACTGGAAAGATGAAAAGAGCTACCGGGGTTACGCAGCGCTGTACAATTTAACACAAAGGACAGTCCCTGCTCGAAGGAGCTTACAATCTAAATGACAAAAAAGTGCAGTCAATCAAATTGGGGCAATCTAGATTTCCTGAATAGATGAATAATGTTTCGGTGCCGAAAGCGACATTGAAGGCTTTGAGCAAGGATTTGAGAGGAGGAGGCTTGGCTTATGGGTTAAGGGAGAGGCTTGAATTGTACCTGATCGGAAACCAGTGAAGTGAGGAGAGGGGTGATGTGAGTACAGTTCCCTCTAATTGCAAGCAGACGTTTAATTGTGGGTGCTACTACCAATACTGGCAATTCATAATTTAAACACCAACAAAGCAAAGAATAATAATCCTTCATAGGATACACTGTTTTTCCATCTGAAAACACTGCGGGAACACATTGCCCACCTTCTGCTTTCACCTTCTGCTTTCATCATCACTTTTGTCTTCTCCCTTCTCAGCTTTCAAACATTTATTTCCTTCCATTCTGAGTACATCTCTCTGTACTCTCTTGCACCTTCTCCTGCTCTCCACTGGGGTTATCAATCCTAATCCTGGTCCTCCACATCAGCTCCACCGCGATGTCTCCAGTCTAGTGTTTGTTCCTCTCCTTCTTCTCTCTCATGTGCTCTGTGAAATGCCCGCTCTGTCTGCAACAAACTTTCCTACATCCTCTTTATCTCTCATACTCTGGTTGCCCTGAAGAATCTGCTTCAACTGTGGCCCTGTGTCATGGCGGTTACCTTTTCTCCCATATTCCTCAATTGGTTGGCCGTGGAGGTGGTGTCGGGCTACTACTTTCACCCTCTTGTAGAGTCTGTCTTCCACCTCAGTCTCACCTGCCTCTCAAAGTAGCTGTCATTTATCGACCCCCCCTTATAAGTCCCTTTCTTCCTTTTTGATGTCTGGCTTTCCTTCTTTCTTGAATCTTCATCTCCATCCCTTATTCTTGGGGGTTTTAACATTCTTATGCTTCTCAGTTTCTCACTTTAACATAATTTTATTTATTTATTTATTTATTTATATGTTACATTTGTATCCTACATTTTCCCAACTATTTGCAGGCTGAATTCCGGTATGAACAAATATAGAGTGATGTTGTGGTAGACTAAAGATCAAGACACATTATAGAATCGTAGGGAGAAAGAATTATGTCAAGTACGAGCTTTGGTTTTTATATTTAAACGTTTTTTATTGAAATTGCAAGAACATAAACGGTGCCATACAAGGTTCTGCATTTAACATTCATCAATCCTCAAACTAATTATACAATCATTAGTCAATAAACATGTATCATTTTTGCTTTTTTAAAATACAACCTGTTTATTATTACTCTCATCAGATTAAACTTATCCAACCCCCCCTCCCCCCAACCCCCCCCCTCTTCTTCCCCCCTCCCTCCCTCCCTCCCTCCCTCCCCCAGACCTGGAGATCTATTCAGTATAATCCATGGAATTATCCTTCATTTAAGAGTAAACTACGACCTCTATGGCTTAGATTTCGCAAATAAGGACCCCAAACAGCCAAGAACGTGACTCTCTTGTTCTTTGAGAGCTGAGATTCTCTAGCCTCCCAAGAAGCCAGCTGGTGCAATTGGTTTCTCCAGTGCCAATATGCTGGAGGATCTTTAATTGTCCAGTACTGTAATATACATTTCCTGGCCAGTAAACTCATCTTTCTAAGCAATATTGTTTCAAATTTATTCAGCCCTCTAAAGGACCCCGGGATATCCAAAAGCAATTGTTCAACTGTCCCTGAAATCCGAAGCCCCTTTTCAATACAGGGCAGCTCCAAAACATATGTAGCATTGTGCCAGGATCCTTTCCACATTTAAGACACTCTGGGCTCCGATTCTCTCCCATATGAGCTAGTTGTACAGTAGTCACATATCCCCTATGAATACAGCGGTAGGCACATTCTCTTAAGCGAGCATCAGATACTAACAAAGGTATTCTTGCTATCGATTTAGTGATATTCCATGATATTACTTCAACCCCCAGTTCTTTTCCCCATGCACTCTTCAATTTGCTATAATCCCTGGGGGGTCGCCATCCTGATATTGTTTTATGGAGCAATGATATCGTAAGTTCGCCCTCACCCAAAGAGTGAAAGAAATCATGTACCTTATCCCCCAGCCGGGATCTCAAAGGGTCTCCCGGGAGAGAGGCAATGTAGTGTTGCACCTGTCTTATAGCAAATCTGTTACCCCAGGAATTGCCTACTTTCCCCAGTATTTCTTCTACTGTAAGGGGCTGCCCATCTCCATCCGCCAGGTGTGCCCCTTCTTTGCCCAGTCTACAAAATGTCGGCTTGACAGGCCTGGTAAGAATTCACAATTCCTACATATTGTTAACAGATCTGTTATTGCAGGATCCCCCCCTAGATGTTGTATGAGCACTCTCCACACCTCTCTAAGCGGCCGCAACAGCACATTTTTACGTATTCCTTCCGGCAGATCACATGCTTTGTGGTGTAAGAGCGAAAATAGTTGATAAGGTTCCCAGAGTGCCGCCTCCAACACAGTAGGGGTGTATCGCTGTGTTTCCAAGCACCAGTCTCCTAAGTAACGCAATTGGCATGCCTGATTGTATAGTTCTAAATCCGGCATACCCACCCCTCCCCGACTCCAGTTACCCACTAAAGCCGAGAAGCGAATCCGTGGTTTTTTGCCCCTCCAGCAAAACTTTGATGCTAATTTATAAAAATTTTGTAAGTCCTTTCGTCGAAAGGACACCGGAATGGTTTGCATCACGTAAAGCCCCCTAGGAAATAACACCATTTTAATCAAGTGCACTCTACCTAGCATTGATAACGGTAAATCCTGCCATCCTTGTAACACCTTCTGGGTCTCCTGCAACAGCCGATTTATATTAAGGTCATACAACAATTAAGGTTCATAGGCATCAAAATTCCTAGATATTTAAAGGAAGTTTGTGCTTTCCGCAAGGGAAATTCGCCTCTCCGCTTATTCCATACGTCCTCCGAGGAGGCCAAGGCCTCTGACTTCTCCAAATTTAAACTAAGGCCCGCGTAGTCTCCGTATTCGGAGAAAATCTCCAACAAAGCCTCCACAGATTTCTGGGGGTCTGACAAGTGGACCAATATATCATCGGCAAATGCCGTCACCTTAAAGACCTCTCTCCCTAACGGTATCCCCGCTACCGCCCTTTGTTCCTCAATGTCTCTCAGTAATGGATCCAATGTTAGTACAAATAACAGAGGCGATAGAGGACAGCCTTGTCGGGTTCCCCGGCTTATTTCAAAATCCCTTGTTGTTATCCCATTGACCGATATTCTGGCCTTCGGTTTTGCATACAATGCTTTGATCCCTGACAAAAATCTATCCGTGATTCCATATTTCTGAAGGACAGCATATAGAAAATTCCATTTTACTTTGTCAAAGGCTTTTTCAGCATCAAAGCTGATTAACAAAGAGTTTTTATTCTCTCGCTTTCTAGCTTCTAATGATGTTAAGACCTTGCGAACATTCTTAGTAATTTTTCGTCCCCTTACAAACTCCACCTGAGAACTATGCACTAGTTTTGGCAAGAATCTCGCTAATCGATTTGCTAAAATCTTAGCCATCAATTTCACTTCATAATTTAGGAGCGAAATAGGCCTATATGATTCAGCTAACTCCGGATCCTTCCCTTTTTTGGGGAGTACTATAATACACGCTGTATTTAGATCCGGAGGCATCCTCTCTTTCTCTATTAAGGTGTTAAACATTGCGGCCAAGGGTTCCGTTATTTCTTCTCCCATGATTTTATAGAACTCCGCCCGGTACCCATCTACTCCCGGCACTTTAAGCAGTTCACTTTGGCTAATCGCCAGATATACCTCATCCGGCGTAATAATAGTATTAAGCCATTGCACTTCTTGAGGGGATAGTTTTGGTAATCTGATCTGATCTAGGTATGAGTTTCCCGACAGGCCGTTATCAGGCGGGGCCTCGTATAACCTTTTGTAATATTGGTAGAAATTCTCACTAATCTCTTTATCCGTATGGATTTGTTCTCCCTGCCCCTTCTTCATAGTCAAGATCCTAGCCTTGCCTTGTTTGGTTGCGATTAGACGCGCCATTAGCCTACCACATTTATTCCCGTGTTTATACAATTGATATTTGTAGTATGTTTGTGATTTCACTGCCTTATAATGAACTATTTCATTTAATTTCGTCTGCAAAAGCATTAAATGTTGTCTGTTCTCGGTAGAGGCCTGTTGGCCATACCTTCTCCTAGCTTTGCACACTAATTGACTCAGCCTCATTAATTCTCTATTCCGAGCTTTGCGTTTATGTGCTGTATAGCTGATAATTTCTCCTCGAAATACTGCCTTAGCCGCCTCCCAGTACAAGACTGGATTTTCAACATGCACTGCATTGTGTTCTTTGTACTCTTGCCAACTCTGATGTATAAAGGCCTTAAAACCCTGGTCCCGATATAGCTCTGCAGGGAACACCCATCTCCCTTCCGCTCCTTTTTCTTCCTGGGGCGCCCAACTCATCTCCACCCAGGCATGATCAGATATCGCATCTGCTCCTATAATCGATTTCATCACTGAACTGAGCATCTGTTCTGAAATCAACAAATAATCAATTCGCGCCTGTGTGCCATGCGCCCGCGAGAGGTGTGTATAGTCTTTTCCCTGCGGATTAAGTATCCTCCAGACATCCACTAGCCCCACCTGACGGCAAAGATTAGGCAGCCCCCTAGTTCCCTGATTAATCTCTTGCCTCCTAATCCCCGTGCTGTCTATCATGGGGTCCATTACCATATTAAAATCCCCCCCTACTATTATGGGTAATGCATTACTTATTAATAGTTTCGAGGTGATCATCTTGTAAAACTTCCGCTCATATTGGTTCGGAGCGTATACATTGCCAAATAGCACATTCTGGCGCTGTATATGAGCCTCACAAAGTATGAATCTACCACCTGGATCAGTGAAGTGCACTTTCACATTGTCCGCTATTCCTTTTCGAAACAGGATGGCAACCCCTCCTTTCTTCCCCTGTGCTGCTGCATATTCACATTACCCCACCCACCAAGTTCGTAATTTAGCGTGTTCCCCGGCTGATAAGTGGGTTTCTTGGAGCAGGGCTATGTCAACTTTGTGTCTTTGTAATTGTTGCAAAATTTTTGAGCGTTTTATAGGGGACGAGATCCCTCCCACATTCCATGTAACTACCTTTAGGGGTCCCATTTCATAATCATTGCCTGTTCATAAGATGTATACCAATTATTCAAGGAAAAGGGGTGTCCCAGCCCCCACCCCTCCTCACTCGCCATCCTAAGCCATGTAATATCCTTCCAAAATCCTAATAGTCGTGTCCCTCAGGTCTCCCTCCCTCCCCATCCTCTAATCACCCACGCTTCTCCCCTTCTAAATCTCTCTACTCCCTTTAACCCCAACCTCGAAATGAGACCATCACGTATAACGCCTCCTACCCCCTCCCTCTCGTAAGCTAAGGTGTACGAAAGTACTCTTTCTGTCCCCCCTTTCCAGGGTATCTCCCACTTACAATCGCTTTCAATTCCCACTTTAAACACAAACAGCTCTTTTTGACTCTGGGCAAGTAACACTATTTTCATGCTGGTTTGCTTCAAATTGTTATAATTCTACTTTAGATATATTTTGTTCAGTACTTGAAAATGAGGATTCTGCTCTTTACTGAGGTAAATTCTAGGCATTCCAACCTAGTAACATTTCTCTGCTTTTCTCACCTATGGTGCTCCATTGAAATCTACAGAGAACTGAATGTTGGTTAGACAGGCAGTTTCACAGGAAGAAACAAAGGTGTATGTAAAGATCTCCACTTCAGAAAATGCCAGTTACTTTGCAAACTCTTTGTTAGAGCTGCTGTTGTAAATTCAAAATCTGCTTTCATGCTGGTTTGCTTCCAAGTGTTATAATTCTACTTTAGATATATTTTGTTCAGTACTTGAAAATGAGGATTCTGCTCTTTACTGAGGTAAATTCTAGGCATTCCAACCTTGTAACATTTCTCTGTTTTTCTCACCTATGGTGCTCCATTGAAATCTACAGAGCACTGAATGTTTGTTAGACTGGCAGTTTCATAGGAAGAAACAGAGATGGATACAAACCTTGTTTAGCTACTGCTTGGCTGTTCTGTAGACTGAAATTAAGTTTCAAATCATGAGCTCTTCAAAAAGATTGCCACGTTAGTGGAGGAGTGGACTAGTGATGAACTGTGGTTTTGGCGAACTGAGAAACTGAGTTCAATTCCCACTTTAAACACAAACAGCTCTTTTTGACGCTGGGCAAGTAACACTATTTTCATGCTGGTTTGCTTCAAATTGTTATAATTCTACTTTAGATATATTTTGTTCAGTACTTGAAAATGAGGATTCTGCTCTTTACTGAGGTAAATTCTAGGCATTCCAACCTTGTAACATTTCTCTGTTTTTCTCACCTATGGTGCTCCATTGAAATCTACAGAGCACTGAATGTTTGTTAGACTGGCAGTTTCATAGGAAGAAACAAAGGTGGATACAAACCTTGTTTAGCTACTCCTTGGCTGTTCTGTAGACTGAAATGAAGTTTCAAATCATGAGTTCTTCAAAAAGATCACCACTTTAGTGGAGGAGTGGACTAGTGGTTAGGGTGATGGACTTTGGTCTTGGGGAACTGAGAAACTGAGTTCAATTCCCACTTTAAACACAAACAGCTCTTTTTGACTCTGGGCAAGTAACACTATTTTCATGCTGGTTTGCTTCAAATTGTTATAATTCTACTTTAGATATATTTTGCTCAGTACTTGAAAATGAGGATTCTGCTCTTTACTGAGGTAAATTCTAGGCATTCCAACCTTGTAACATTTCTCTGCTTTTCTCACCGATGGTGCTCCATTGAAATCTACAGAGAACTGAATGTTGGTTAGACAGGCAGTTTCACAGGAAGAAACAAAGGTGTATGTAAAGATCTGCACTTCAGAAAATGCCAGTTACTTTGCGAACCCTTTGTTAGAACTGCTGTTGTAAATTCAAAATCTGCTTTCATGCTGGTTTGCTTCCAAGTGTTATAATTCTACTTTAGATATATTTTGTTCAGTACTTGAAAATGAGGATTCTGCTCTTTACTGAGGTAAATTCTAGGCATTCCAACCTTGTAACATTTCTCTGCTTTTCTCACCGATGGTGCTCCATTGAAATCTACAGAGAACTGAATGTTGGTTAGACAGGCAGTTTCACAGGAAGAAACAAAGGTGTATGTAAAGATCTCCACTTCAGAAAATGCCAGTTACTTTGCAAACTCGTTGTTAGAGCTGCTGTTGTAAATTCAAAATTTGCTTTCATGCTGGTTTGCTTCCAAGTGTTATAATTCTACTTTAGATATATTTTGTTCAGTACTTGAAAATGAGGATTCTGCTCTTTACTGAGGTAAATTCTAGGCATTCCAACCTTGTAACATTTCTCTGTTTTTCTCACCTATGGTGCTCCATTGAAATCTACAGAGCACTGAATGTTTGTTAGACTGGCAGTTTCATAGGAAGAAACAGAGATGGATACAAACCTTGTTTAGCTACTGCTTGGCTGTTCTGTAGACTGAAATTAAGTTTCAAATCATGAGCTCTTCAAAAAGATTGCCACGTTAGTGGAGGAGTGGACTAGTGATGGACTGTGGTTTTGGCGAACTGAGAAACTGAGTTCAATTCCCACTTTAAACACAAACAGCTCTTTTTGACTCTGGGCAAGTAACACTATTTTCATGCTGGTTTGCTTCAAATTGTTATAATTCTACTTTAGGTATATTTTGTTCAGCACTTGAAAAGGAGGATTCTACTCTTTACTGAGGTAAATTCTAGGCATTCCAACCTTGTAACATTTCTCTGTTTTTCTCACCTATGGTGCTCCATTGAAATCTACAGAGCACTGAATGTTTGTTAGACTGGCAGTTTCATAGGAAGAAACAGAGATGGATACAAACCTTGTATAGCTACTGCTTGGCTGTTCTGTAGACTGAAATTAAGTTTCAAATCATGAGATCTTCAAAAAGATCACTACTTTAGTGGAGGAGTGGACTAGTGGTTAGGGTGATGGACTGTGGTCTTGGCGAACTGAGAAACTTTCAATTCCCACTTTAAACACAAACAGCTCTTTTTGACTCTGGGCAAGTAACACTATTTTCATGCTGGTTTGCTTCAAATTGTTATAATTCTACTTTAGATATATTTTGTTCAGTACTTGAAAATGAGGATTCTGCTCTTTACTGAGGTAAATTCTAGGCATTCCAACCTTGTAACATTTCTCTGTTTTTCTCACCTATGGTGCTCCATTGAAATCTACAGAGCACTGAATGTTTGTTAGACTGGCAGTTTCATAGGAAGAAACAAAGGTGGATACAAACCTTGTTTAGCTACTCCTTGGCTGTTCTGTAGACTGAAATGAAGTTTCAAATCATGAGTTCTTCAAAAAGATCACCACTTTAGTGGAGGAGTGGACTAGTGGTTAGGGTGATGGACTTTGGTCTTGGGGAACTGAGAAACTGAGTTCAATTCCCACTTTAAACACAAACAGCTCTTTTTGACTCTGGGCAAGTAACACTATTTTCATGCTGGTTTGCTTCAAATTGTTATAATTCTACTTTAGGTATATTTTGTTCAGCACTTGAAAAGGAGGATTCTACTCTTTACTGAGGTAAATTCTAGGCATTCCAACCTTGTAACATTTCTCTGCTTTTCTCACCTATGGTGCTCCATTGATATCTACAGAGCACTGAATGTTGGTTAGACAGGCAGTTTCACAGGAAGAAACAGAGGTGTATGTAAAGATCTCCACTTCAGAAAATGCCAGTTACTTTGCAAACCCTTTGTTAGAGCTGCTGTTGTAATTTCAAAATCTGCTTTCATGCTTGTTTGCTTCCAAGTGTTATAATTCTACTTTAGATATATTTTGTTCAGTACTTGAAAATGAGGATTCTGCTCTTTACTGAGGTAAATTCTTGGCTTTCCAACCTTGTAACATTTCTCTGCTTTTCTCACCATTGAAATCTACAGAGCACTGAATGTTTGTTAGACTGGCAGTCTCATAGGAAGAAACAAAGGTGGATACAAACCTTGTTTAACTACTGCTTGGCTGTTCTGTAGACTGAAATGAAGTTTCAAATCATGAGTTCTTCAAAATGATCACCACTTTAGTGGAGGAGTGGACTAGTGGTTAGAGAGTTGGACTTTGGTTTTGGGGAACTGAGAAACTGAGTTCAATTCCCTCTTTAGACACAAACAGCTCTTTTTGACTCTGGGCAAGTAACACTATTTTCATGCTGATTTGCTTCCAAGTGTTATAATTCTACTTTAGATATATTTTGTTCAGTACTTGAAAATGAGGATTCTGCTCTTTACTGAGGTAAATTCTAGGCATTCCAACCTTGTAACATTTCTCTGCTTTTCTCATCTATGGTGCTCCATTGAAATCTACAGAGCACTGAATGTTTAGACAGGCAGTTTCACAGGAAGAAACAAAGGTGTATGTAAAGATCTCCACTTCAGAAAATGCCAGTTACTTTGCAAACTCTTTGTTAGAGCTGCTGTTGTAATTTCAAAATCTGCTTTCATGCTTATTTGCTTCCAAGTGTTATAATTCTACTTTAGATATATTTTGTTCAGTACTTGAAAATGAGGATTCTGCTCTTTACTGAGGCAAATTCTTGGCTTTCCAACCTTGTAACATTTCTCTGCTTTTCTCACCATTGAAATCTACAGAGCACTGAATGTTTGTTAGACTGGCAGTCTCATAGGAAGAAACAAAGGTGGATACAAACCTTGTTTAGCTACTGCTTGGCTGTTCTGTAGACTGAAATGAAGTTTCAAATCATGAGTTCTTCAAAATGATCACCACTTTAGTGGAGGAGTGGACTAGTGGTTAGGGTGTTGGACTTTGGTTTTGAGGAACTGAGAAACTGAGTTCAATTCCCACTTTAAACACAAACAGCTCTTTTTGACTCTGGGCAAGTAACACTATTTTCATGCTGGTTTGCTTCAAATTGTTATAATTCTACTTTAGATATATTTTGTTCAGTACTTGAAAATGAGGATTCTGCTCTTTACTGAGGTAAATTCTAGGCATTCCAACCTTGTAACATTTCTCTGCTTTTCTCACCGATGGTGCTCCATTGAAATCTACAGAGAACTGAATGTTGGTTAGACAGGCAGTTTCACAGGAAGAAACAAAGGTGTATGTAAAGATCTCCACTTCAGAAAATGCCAGTTACTTTGCAACCCTTTGTTAGAGCTGCTGTTGTAAATTCAAAATCTGCTTTCATGCTGGTTTGCTTCCAAGTGTTATAATTCTACTTTAGATATATTTTGTTCAGTACTTGAAAATGAGGATTCTGCTCTTTACTGAGGTAAATTCTAGGCATTCCAACCTTGTAACATTTCTCTGCTTTTCTCACCGATGGTGCTCCATTGAAATCTACAGAGAACTGAATGTTGGTTAGACAGGCAGTTTCACAGGAAGAAACAAAGGTGTATGTAAAGATCTCCACTTCAGAAAATGCCAGTTACTTTGCAAACTCTTTGTTAGAGCTGCTGTTGTAAATTCAAAATCTGCTTTCATGCTGGTTTGCTTCCAAGTGTTATAATTCTACTTTAGATATATTTTGTTCAGTACTTGAAAATGAGGATTCTGCTCTTTACTGAGGTAAATTCTAGGCATTCCAACCTTGTAACATTTCTCTGTTTTTCTCACCTATGGTGCTCCATTGAAATCTACAGAGCACTGAATGTTTGTTAGACTGGCAGTTTCATAGGAAGAAACAGAGATGGATACAAACCTTGTTTAGCTACTGCTTGGCTGTTCTGTAGACTGAAATTAAGTTTCAAATCATGAGCTCTTCAAAAGATCACCACTTTAGTGGAGGAGTGGACTAGTGGTTAGGGTGATGGACTTTGGTCTTGGGGAACTGAGAAACTGAGTTCAATTCCCACTTTAGACACAAACAGCTCTTTTTGACTCTGGGCAAGTAACACTATTTTCATGCTGGTTTGCTTCAAATTGTTATAATTCTACTTTAGGTATATTTTGTTCAGCACTTGAAAAGGAGGATTCTACTCTTTACTGAGGTAAATTCTAGGCATTCCAACCTTGTAACATTTCTCTGCTTTTCTCACCTATGGTGCTCCATTGATATCTACAGAGCACTGAATGTTGGTTAGACAGGCAGTTTCACAGGAAGAAACAGAGGTGTATGTAAAGATCTCCACTTCAGAAAATGCCAGTTACTTTGCAAACCCTTTGTTAGAGCTGCTGTTGTAATTTCAAAATCTGCTTTCATGCTTGTTTGCTTCCAAGTGTTATAATTCTACTTTAGATATATTTTGTTCAGTACTTGAAAATGAGGATTCTGCTCTTTACTGAGGCAAATTCTAGGCTTTCCAACCTTGTAACATTTCTCTGCTTTTCTCACCATTGAAATCTACAGAGCACTGAATGTTTGTTAGACTGGCAGTTTCATAGGAAGAAACAGAGATGGATACAAACCTTGTATAGCTACTGCTTGGCTGTTCTGTAGACTGAAATTAAGTTTCAAATCATGAGATCTTCAAAAAGATCACCACTTTAGTGGAGGAGTGGACTAGTGGTTAGGGTGATAGACTGTGGTCTTGGCGAACTGAGAAACTTTCAATTCCCACTTTAAACACAAACAGCTCTTTTTGACTCTGGGCAAGTAACACTATTTTCATGCTGGTTTGCTTCAAATTGTTATAATTCTACTTTAGATATATTTTGTTCAGTACTTGAAAATGAGGATTCTGCTCTTTACTGAGGTAAATTCTAGGTATTCCAACCTTGTAACATTTCTCTGCTTTTCTCACCTATGGTGCTCCATTGAAATCTACAGAGCACTGAATGTTTGTTAGACTGGCAGTTTCATAGGAAGAAACAAAGGTGGATACAAACCTTGTTTAGCTACTCCTTGGCTGTTCTGTAGACTGAAATGAAGTTTCAAATCATGAGTTCTTCAAAAAGATCACCACTTTAGTGGAGGAGTGGACTAGTGGTTAGGGTGATGGACTTTGGTCTTGAGAAACTGAGTTCAATTCCCACTTTAGACACAAACAGCTCTTTTTGACTCTGGGCAAGTAACACTATTTTCATGCTGGTTTGCTTCAAATTGTTATAATTCTACTTTAGGTATATTTTGTTCAGCACTTGAAAAGGAGGATTCTACTCTTTACTGAGGTAAATTCTAGGCATTCCAACCTTGTAACATTTCTCTGCTTTTCTCACCTATGGTGCTCCATTGAAATCTACAGAGAACTGAATGTTGGTTAGACAGGCAGTTTCACAGGAAGAAACAAAGGTGTATGTAAAGATCTCCACTTCAGAAAATGCCAGTTACTTTGCATACACCTTTGTTAGAGCTGCTGTTGTAAATTCAAAATCTGCTTTCATGCTGGTTTGCTTCCAAGTGTTATAATTCTACTTTAGATATATTTTGTTCAGTACTTGAAAATGAGGATTCTGCTCTTTACTGAGGTAAATTCTAGGCATTCCAACCTTGTAACATTTCTCTGTTTTTCTCACCTATGGTGCTCCATTGAAATCTACAGAGCACTGAATGTTTGTTAGACTGGCAGTTTCATAGGAAGAAACAGAGATGGATACAAACCTTGTTTAGCTACTGCTTGGCTGTTCTGTAGACTGAAATTAAGTTTCAAATCATGAGCTCTTCAAAAAGATCGCCACGTTAGTGGAGGAGTGGACTAGTGATGGACTGTGGTTTTGGCGAACTGAGAAACTGAGTTCAATTCCCACTTTAAACACAAACAGCTCTTTTTGACTCTGGGCAAGTAACACTATTTTCATGCTGGTTTGCTTCAAATTGTTATAATTCTACTTTAGATATATTTTGTTCAGTACTTGAAAATGAGGATTCTGCTCTTTACTGAGGTAAATTCTAGGCATTCCAACCTTGTAACATTTCTCTGTTTTTCTCACCTATGGTGCTCCATTGAAATCTACAGAGCACTGAATGTTTGTTAGACTGGCAGTTTCATAGGAAGAAACAGAGATGGATACAAACCTTGTTAGGTACTGCTTGGCTGTTCTGTAGACTGAAATGAAGTTTCAAATCATGAGTCTTCAAAAAGATCAGCCACTTTAGTGGAGGAGTGGACTAGTGGTTAGGGTGATGGACTGTGGTCTTGGGAACTGAGAAACTGAGTTCAATTCCCACTTTAACACAAACAGCTCTTTTTGACTCTGGGCAAGTAACACTATTTTCATGCTGGTTTGCTTCAAATTGTTATAATTCTACTTTAGATATATTTTGTTCAGTACTTGAAAATGAGGATTCTGCTCTTTACTGAGGTAAATTCTAGGCATTCCAACCTTGTAACATTTCTCTGCTTTTCTCACCTATGGTGCTCCATTGATATCTACAGAGCACTGAATGTTGGTTAGACAGGCAGTTTCACAGGAAGAAACAGAGGTGTATGTAAAGATCTCCACTTCAGAAAATGCCAGTTACTTTGCAAACCCTTTGTTAGAGCTGCTGTTGTAATTTCAAAATCTGCTTTCATGCTTGTTTGCTTCCAAGTGTTATAATTCTACTTTAGATATATTTTGTTCAGTACTTGAAAATGAGGATTCTGCTCTTTACTGAGGTAAATTCTAGGCATTCCAACCTTGTAACATTTCTCTGTTTTTCTCACCTATGGTGCTCCATTGAAATCTACAGAGCACTGAATGTTTGTTAGACTGGCAGTTTCATAGGAAGAAACAAAGGTGGATACAAACCTTGTTTAGCTACTCCTTGGCTGTTCTGTAGACTGAAATGAAGTTTCAAATCATGAGTTCTTCAAAAAGATCACCACTTTAGTGGAGGAGTGGACTAGTGGTTAGGGTGATGGACTTTGGTCTTGGGGAACTGAGAAACTGAGTTCAATTCCCACTTTAGACACAAACAGCTCTTTTTGACTCTGGGCAAGTAACACTATTTTCATGCTGGTTTGCTTCAAATTGTTATAATTCTACTTTAGATATATTTTGTTCAGTACTTGAAAATGAGGATTCTGCTCTTTACTGAGGTAAATTCTAGGCATTCCAACCTTGTAACATTTCTCTGCTTTTCTCACCTATGGTGCTCCATTGAAATCTACAGAGCACTGAATGTTGGTTAGACAGGCAGTTTCACAGGAAGAAACAAAGGTGTATGTAAAGATCTCCACTTCAGAAAATGCCAGTTACTTTGCAAACTCTTTGTTAGAGCTGCTGTTGTAAATTCAAAATCTGCTTTCATGCTGGTTTGCTTCCAAGTGTTATAATTCTACTTTAGATATATTTTGTTCAGTACTTGAAAATGAGGATTCTGCTCTTTACTGAGGTAAATTCTAGGCATTCCAACCTTGTAACATTTCTCTGTTTTTCTCACCTATGGTGCTCCATTGAAATCTACAGAGCACTGAATGTTTGTTAGACTGGCAGTTTCATAGGAAGAAACAGAGATGGATACAAACCTTGTTTAGCTACTGCTTGGCTGTTCTGTAGACTGAAATTAAGTTTCAAATCATGAGCTCTTCAAAAAGATCGCCACGTTAGTGGAGGAGTGGACTAGTGATGGACTGTGGTTTTGGCGAACTGAGAAACTGAGTTCAATTCCCACTTTAAACACAAACAGCTCTTTTTGACTCTGGGCAAGTAACACTATTTTCATGCTGGTTTGCTTCAAATTGTTATAATTCTACTTTAGATATATTTTGTTCAGTACTTGAAAATGAGGATTCTGCTCTTTACTGAGGTAAATTCTAGGCATTCCAACCTTGTAACATTTCTCTGTTTTTCTCACCTATGGTGCTCCATTGAAATCTACAGAGCACTGAATGTTTGTTAGACTGGCAGTTTCATAGGAAGAAACAGAGATGGATACAAACCTTGTTTAGCTACTGCTTGGCTGTTCTGTAGACTGAAATTAAGTTTCAAATCATGAGATCTTCAAAAAGATCACCACTTTAGTGGAGGAGTGGACTAGTGGTTAGGGTGATGGACTGTGGTCTTGGCGAACTGAGAAACTTTCAATTCCCACTTTAAACACAAACAGCTCTTTTTGACTCTGGGCAAGTAACACTATTTTCATGCTGGTTTGCTTCAAATTGTTATAATTCTACTTTAGATATATTTTGTTCAGTACTTGAAAATGAGGATTCTGCTCTTTACTGAGGTAAATTCTAGGCATTCCAACCTTGTAACATTTCTCTGCTTTTCTCACCTATGGTGCTCCATTGATATCTACAGAGCACTGAATGTTGGTTAGACAGGCAGTTTCACAGGAAGAAACAGAGGTGTATGTAAAGATCTCCACTTCAGAAAATGCCAGTTACTTTGCAAACTCTTTGTTAGAGCTGCTGTTGTAATTTCAAAATCTGCTTTCATGCTTATTTGCTTCCAAGTGTTATAATTCTACTTTAGATATATTTTGTTCAGTACTTGAAAATGAGGATTCTGCTCTTTACTGAGGCAAATTCTTGGCTTTCCAACCTTGTAACATTTCTCTGCTTTTCTCACCATTGAAATCTACAGAGCACTGAATGTTTGTTAGACTGGCAGTCTCATAGGAAGAAACAAAGGTGGATACAAACCTTGTTTAGCTACTGCTTGGCTGTTCTGTAGACTGAAATGAAGTTTCAAATCATGAGTTCTTCAAAATGATCACCACTTTAGTGGAGGAGTGGACTAGTGGTTAGGGTGTTGGACTTTGGTTTTGGGGAACTGAGAAACTGAGTTCAATTCCCTCTTTAGACACAAACAGCTCTTTTTGACTCTGGGCAAGTAACACTATTTTCATGCTGATTTGCTTCAAATTGTTATAATTCTACTTTAGGTATATTTTGTTCAGCACTTGAAAAGGAGGATTCTACTCTTTACTGAGGCAAATTCTTGGCTTTCCAACCTTGTAACATTTCTCTGCTTTTCTCACCATTGAAATCTACAGAGCACCTAATGTTTGTTAGACTGGCAGTTTCATAGGAAGAAAGAGATGGATACAAACCTTGTTTAGCTACTGCTTGGCTGTTCTGTAGACTGAAATTAAGTTTCAAATCATGAGCTCTTCAAAAAGATCACCACGTTAGTGGAGGAGTGGACTAGTGATGGACTGTGGTTTTGGCGAACTGAGAAACTGAGTTCAATTCCCACTTTAAACACAAACAGCTCTTTTTGACTCTGGGCAAGTAACACTATTTTCATGCTGGTTTGCTTCAAATTGTTATAATTCTACTTTAGATATATTTTGTTCAGCACTTGAAAATGAGGATTCTGCTCTTTACTGAGGTAAATTCTAGGCATTCCAACCTTGTAACATTTCTCTGTTTTTCTCACCTATGGTGCTCCATTGAAATCTACAGAGCACTGAATGTTTGTTAGACTGGCAGTTTCATAGGAAGAAACAGAGATGGATACAAACCTTGTTTAGCTACTGCCTTGGCTGTTCTGTAGACTGAAATGAAGTTTCAAATCATGAGTTCTTCAAAAAGATCACCACTTTAGTGGAGGAGTGGACTAGTGGTTAGGGTGATGGACTGTGGTCTTGGCGAACTGAGAAACTGAGTTCAATTCCCACTTTAGACACAAACAGCTCTTTTTGACTCTGGGCAAGTAACACTATTTTCATGCTGGTTTGCTTCAAATTGTTATAATTCTACTTTAGGTATATTTTGTTCAGCACTTGAAAAGGAGGATTCTACTCTTTACTGAGGTAAATTCTAGGCATTCCAACCTTGTAACATTTCTCTGCTTTTCTCACCTATGGTGCTCCATTGAAATCTACAGAGCACTGAATGTTGGTTAGACAGGCAGTTTCACAGGAAGAAACAAAGGTGTATGTAAAGATCTCCACTTCAGAAAATGCCAGTTACTTTGCAAACTCTTTGTTAGAGCTGCTGTTGTAAATTCAAAATCTGCTTTCATGCTGGTTTGCTTCCAAGTGTTATAATTCTACTTTAGATATATTTTGTTCAGTACTTGAAAATGAGGATTCTGCTCTTTACTGAGGTAAATTCTAGGCATTCCAACCTTGTAACATTTCTCTGCTTTTCTCACCGATGGTGCTCCATTGAAATCTACAGAGAACTGAATGTTGGTTAGACAGGCAGTTTCACAGGAAGAAACAAAGGTGTATGTAAAGATCTCCACTTCAGAAAATGCCAGTTACTTTGCTAAACTCTTTGTTAGAGATGCTGTTGTAAATTCAAAATCTGCTTTCATGCTGGTTTGCTTCCAAGTGTTATAATTCTACTTTAGATATATTTTGTTCAGTACTTGAAAATGAGGATTCTGCTCTTTACTGAGGTAAATTCTAGGCATTCCAACCTTGTAACATTTCTCTGTTTTCTCACCTATGGTGCTCCATTGAAATCTACAGAGCACTGAATGTTTGTTAGACTGGCAGTTTCATAGGAAGAAACAGAGATGGATACAAACCTTGTTTAGCTACTGCTTGGCTGTTCTGTAGACTGAAATGAAGTTTCAAATCATGAGCTCTTCAAAAAGATCGCCACGTTAGTGGAGGAGTGGACTAGGTGATGGACTGTGGTTTTGGGAACTGAGAAACTGAGTTCAATTCCCACTTTAGACACAAACAGCTCTTTTTGACTCTGGGCAAGTAACACTATTTTCATGCTGGTTTGCTTCAAATTGTTATAATTCTACTTTAGATATATTTTGTTCAGTACTTGAAAATGAGGATTCTGCTCTTTACTGAGGTAAATTCTAGGCATTCCAACCTTGTAACATTTCTCTGTTTTTCTCACCTATGGTGCTCCATTGAAATCTACAGAGCACTGAATGTTTGTTAGACTGGCAGTTTCATAGGAAGAAACAGAGATGGATACAAACCTTGTATAGCTACTGCTTGGCTGTTCTGTAGACTGAAATTAAGTTTCAAATCATGAGATCTTCAAAAAGATCACCACTTTAGTGGAGGAGTGGACTAGTGGTTAGGGTGATGGACTGTGGTCTTGGCGAACTGAGAAACTGAGTTCAATTCCCACTTTAAACACAAACAGCTCTTTTTGACTCTGGGCAAGTAACACTATTTTCATGCTGGTTTGCTTCAAATTGTTATAATTCTACTTTAGATATATTTTGTTCAGTACTTGAAAATGAGGATTCTGCTCTTTACTGAGGTAAATTCTAGGCATTCCAACCTTGTAACATTTCTCTGCTTTTCTCACCTATGGTGCTCCATTGAAATCTACAGAGCACTGAATGTTGGTTAGACAGGCAGTTTCACAGGAAGAAACAAAGGTGTATGTAAAGATCTCCACTTCAGAAAATGCCAGTTACTTTGCAAACTCTTTGTTAGAGCTGCTGTTGTAATTTCAAAATCTGCTTTCATGCTGGTTTGCTTCCAAGTGTTATAATTCTACTTTAGATATATTTTGTTCAGTACTTGAAAATGAGGATTCTGCTCTTTACTGAGGTAAATTCTAGGCATTCCAACCTTGTAACATTTCTCTGCTTTTCTCACCTATGGTGCTCCATTGAAATCTACAGAGCACTGAATGTTGGTTAGACAGGCAGTTTCACAGGAAGAAACAAAGGTGTATGTAAAGATCTCCACTTCAGAAAATGCCAGTTACTTTGCAAACTCTTTGTTAGAGCTGCTGTTGTAATTTCAAAATCTGCTTTCATGCTTGTTTGCTTCCAAGTGTTATAATTCTACTTTAGATATATTTTGTTCAGTACTTGAAAATGAGGATTCTGCTCTTTACTGAGGCAAATTCTTGGCTTTCCAACCTTGTAACATTTCTCTGCTTTTCTCACCATTGAAATCTACAGAGCACTGAATGTTTGTTAGACTGGCAGTCTCATAGGAAGAAACAAAGGTGGATACAAACCTTGTTTAGCTACTGCTTGGCTGTTCTGTAGACTGAAATGAAGTTTCAAATCATGAGTTCTTCAAAATGATCACCACTTTAGTGGAGGAGTGGACTAGTGGTTAGGGTGATGGACTGTGGTTTTGGCGAACTGAGAAACTGAGTTCAATTCCCACTTTAAACACAAACAGCTCTTTTTGACTCTGGGCAAGTAACACTATTTTCATGCTGGTTTGCTTCAAATTGTTATAATTCTACTTTAGATATATTTTGTTCAGTACTTGAAAATGAGGATTCTGCTCTTTACTGAGGTAAATTCTAGGCATTTCCAACCTTGTAACATTTCTCTGCTTTTCTCACCTATGGTGCTCCATTGAAATCTACAGAGCACTGAATGTTTGTTAGACTGGCAGTTTCATAGGAAGAAACAAAGGTGGATACAAACCTTGTTTAGCTACTGCTTGGCTGTTCTGTAGACTGAAATGAAGTTTCAAATCATGAGCTCTTCAAAAAGATCACCACTTTAGTGGAGGAGTGGACTAGTGGTAGGTGTGGACTGTGGTTTTGGCGAACTGAGAAACTGAGTTCAATTCCCACTTTAGACACAAACAGCTCTTTTTGACTCTGGGCAAGTAACACTATTTTCATGCTGATTTGCTTCCAAGTGTTATAATTCTACTTTAGATATATTTTGTTCAGTACTTGAAAATGAGGATTCTGCTCTTTACTGAGGTAAATTCTAGGCATTCCAACCTTGTAACATTTCTCTGTTTTTCTCACCTATGGTGCTCCATTGAAATCTACAGAGCACTGAATGTTTGTTAGACTGGCAGTTTCATAGGAAGAAACAGAGATGGATACAAACCTTGTATAGCTACTGCTTGGCTGTTCTGTAGACTGAAATTAAGTTTCAAATCATGAGATCTTCAAAAAGATCACCACTTTAGTGGAGGAGTGGACTAGTGGTTAGGGTGATGGACTGTGGTCTTGGCGAACTGAGAAACTTTCAATTCCCACTTTAAACACAAACAGCTCTTTTTGACTCTGGGCAAGTAACACTATTTTCATGCTGGTTTGCTTCAAATTGTTATAATTCTACTTTAGATATATTTTGTTCAGTACTTGAAAATGAGGATTCTGCTCTTTACTGAGGTAAATTCTAGGCATTCCAACCTTGTAACATTTCTCTGCTTTTCTCACCTATGGTGCTCCATTGAAATCTACAGAGCACTGAATGTTTGTTAGACTGGCAGTTTCATAGGAAGAAACAAAGGTGGATACAAACCTTGTTTAGCTACTCCTTGGCTGTTCTGTAGACTGAAATGAAGTTTCAAATCATGAGTTCTTCAAAAAGATCACCACTTTAGTGGAGGAGTGGACTAGTGGTTAGGGTGATGGACTTTGGTCTTGGGGAACTGAGAAACTGAGTTCAATTCCCACTTTAGACACAAACAGCTCTTTTTGACTCTGGGCAAGTAACACTATTTTCATGCTGGTTTGCTTCAAATTGTTATAATTCTACTTTAGGTATATTTTGTTCAGCACTTGAAAAGGAGGATTCTACTCTTTACTGAGGTAAATTCTAGGCATTCCAACCTTGTAACATTTCTCTGCTTTTCTCACCTATGGTGCTCCATTGAAATCTACAGAGAACTGAATGTTGGTTAGACAGGCAGTTTCACAGGAAGAAACAAAGGTGTATGTAAAGATCTCCACTTCAGAAAATGCCAGTTACTTTGCAAACTCTTTGTTAGAGCTGCTGTTGTAAATTCAAAATCTGCTTTCATGCTGGTTTGCTTCCAAGTGTTATAATTCTACTTTAGATATATTTTGTTCAGTACTTGAAAATGAGGATTCTGCTCTTTACTGAGGTAAATTCTAGGCATTCCAACCTTGTAACATTTCTCTGCTTTTCTCACCGATGGTGCTCCATTGAAATCTACAGAGAACTGAATGTTGGTTAGACAGGCAGTTTCACAGGAAGAAACAAAGGTGTATGTAAAGATCTCCACTTCAGAAAATGCCAGTTACTTTGCAAACTCTTTGTTAGAGCTGCTGTTGTAAATTCAAAATCTGCTTTCATGCTGGTTTGCTTCCAAGTGTTATAATTCTACTTTAGATATATTTTGTTCAGTACTTGAAAATGAGGATTCTGCTCTTTACTGAGGTAAATTCTAGGCATTCCAACCTTGTAACATTTCTCTGCTTTTCTCACCAATGGTGCTCCATTGAAATCTACAGAGAAATGAATGTTGGTTAGACAGGCAGTTTCACAGGAAGAAACAAAGGTGTATGTAAAGATCTCCACTTCAGAAAATGCCAGTTACTTTGTAAACTCTTTGTTAGAGATGCTGTTGTAAATTCAAAATCTGCTTTCATGCTGGTTTGCTTCCAAGTGTTATAATTCTACTTTAGATATATTTTGTTCAGTACTTGAAAATGAGGATTCTGCTCTTTACTGAGGTAAATTCTAGGCATTCCAACCTTGTAACATTTCTCTGCTTTTCTCACCGATGGTGCTCCATTGAAATCTACAGAGAACTGAATGTTGGTTAGACAGGCAGTTTCACAGGAAGAAACAAAGGTGTATGTAAAGATCTCCACTTCAGAAAATGCCAGTTACTTTGCAAACTCTTTGTTAGAGCTGCTGTTGTAAATTCAAAATCTGCTTTCATGCTGGTTTGCTTCCAAGTGTTATAATTCTACTTTAGATATATTTTGTTCAGTACTTGAAAATGAGGATTCTGCTCTTTACTGAGGTAAATTCTAGGCATTCCAACCTTGTAACATTTCTCTGCTTTTCTCACCTATGGTGCTCCATTGAAATCTACAGAGCACTGAATGTTTGTTAGACTGGCAGTTTCATAGGAAGAAACAGAGATGGATACAAACCTTGTTTAGCTACTGCTTGGCTGTTCTGTAGACTGAAATTAAGTTTCAAATCATGAGCTCTTCAAAAAGATCGCCACGTTAGTGGAGGAGTGGACTAGTGATGGACTGTGGTTTTGGCGAACTGAGAAACTGAGTTCAATTCCCACTTTAAACACAAACAGCTCTTTTTGACTCTGGGCAAGTAACACTATTTTCATGCTGGTTTGCTTCAAATTGTTATAATTCTACTTTAGATATATTTTGTTCAGTACTTGAAAATGAGGATTCTGCTCTTTACTGAGGTAAATTCTAGGCATTCCAACCTTGTAACATTTCTCTGTTTTTCTCACCTATGGTGCTCCATTGAAATCTACAGAGCACTGAATGTTTGTTAGACTGGCAGTTTCATAGGAAGAAACAGAGATGGATACAAACCTTGTATAGCTACTGCTTGGCTGTTCTGTAGACTGAAATTAAGTTTCAAATCATGAGATCTTCAAAAAGATCACCACTTTAGTGGAGGAGTGGACTAGTGGTTAGGGTGATGGACTGTGGTCTTGGCGAACTGAGAAACTTTCAATTCCCACTTTAAACACAAACAGCTCTTTTTGACTCTGGGCAAGTAACACTATTTTCATGCTGGTTTGCTTCAAATTGTTATAATTCTACTTTAGATATATTTTGTTCAGTACTTGAAAATGAGGATTCTGCTCTTTACTGAGGTAAATTCTAGGTATTCCAACCTTGTAACATTTCTCTGCTTTTATCAGCTATGGTGCTCCATTGAAATCTACAGAGCACTGAATGTTGGTTAGACAGGCAGTTTCACAGGAAGAAACAAAGGTGTATGTAAAGATCTCCACTTCAGAAAATGCCAGTTACTTTGCAAACTCTTTGTTAGAGCTGCTGTTGTAATTCAAAATCTGCTTTCATGCTGTTTGCTTCCAAGTGTTATAATTCTACTTTAGATATATTTTGTTCAGTACTTGAAAATGAGGATTCTGCTCTTTACTGAGGTAAATTCTAGGCATTCCAACCTTGTAACATTTCTCTGCTTTTCTCACCTATGGTGCTCCATTGATATCTACAGAGCACTGAATGTTGGTTAGACAGGCAGTTTCACAGGAAGAAACAGAGGTGTATGTAAAGATCTCCACTTCAGAAAATGCCAGTTACTTTGCAAACTCTTTGTTAGAGCTGCTGTTGTAATTCAAAATCTGCTTTCATGCTTGTTTGCTTCCAAGTGTTATAATTCTACTTTAGATATATTTTGTTCAGTACTTGAAAATGAGGATTCTGCTCTTTACTGAGGCAAATTCTTGGCTTTCCAACCTTGTAACATTTCTCTGCTTTTCTCACCATTGAAATCTACAGAGCACTGAATGTTTGTTAGACTGGCAGTCTCATAGGAAGAAACAAAGGTGGATACAAACCTTGTTTAGCTACTGCTTGGCTGTTCTGTAGACTGAAATGAAGTTTCAAATCATGAGTTCTTCAAAATGATCACCACTTTAGTGGAGGAGTGGACTAGTGGTTAGGGTGTTGGACTTTGGTTTTGGGGAACTGAGAAACTGAGTTCAATTCCCTCTTTAGACACAAACAGCTCTTTTTGACTCTGGGCAAGTAACACTATTTTCATGCTGATTTGCTTCCAAGTGTTATAATTCTACTTTAGATATATTTTGTTCAGTACTTGAAAATGAGGATTCTGCTCTTTACTGAGGTAAATTCTAGGCATTCCAACCTTGTAACATTTCTCTGCTTTTCTCACCTATGGTGCTCCATTGAAATCTACAGAGCACTGAATGTTGGTTAGACAGGCAGTTTCACAGGAAGAAACAAAGGTGTATGTAAAGATCTCCACTTCAGAAAATGCCAGTTACTTTGCAAACTCTTTGTTAGAGCTGCTGTTGTAAATTCAAAATCTGCTTTCATGCTGGTTTGCTTCCAAGTGTTATAATTCTACTTTAGATATATTTTGTTCAGTACTTGAAAATGAGGATTCTGCTCTTTACTGAGGTAAATTCTAGGCATTCCAACCTTGTAACATTTCTCTGCTTTTCTCACCTATGGTGCTCCATTGATATCTACAGAGCACTGAATGTTGGTTAGACAGGCAGTTTCACAGGAAGAAACAGAGGTGTATGTAAAGATCTCCACTTCAGAAAATGCCAGTTACTTTGCAAACTCTTTGTTAGAGCTGCTGTTGTAATTCAAAATCTGCTTTCATGCTTATTTGCTTCCAAGTGTTATAATTCTACTTTAGATATATTTTGTTCAGTACTTGAAAATGAGGATTCTGCTCTTTACTGAGGCAAATTCTTGGCTTTCCAACCTTGTAACATTTCTCTGCTTTTCTCACCATTGAAATCTACAGATCACTGAATGTTTGTTAGACTGGCAGTCTCATAGGAAGAAACAAAGGTGAATACAAACCTTGTTTAGCTACTGTTTGGCTGTTCTGTAGACTGAAATGAAGTTTCAAATCATGAGTTCTTCAAAAAGACCACCACTTTAGTGGAGGAGTGGACTAGTGGTTAGGGTGATGGACTTTGGTCTTGAGAAACTGAGTTCAATTCCCACTTTAGACACAAACAGCTCTTTTTGACTCTGGGCAAGTAACACTATTTTCATGCTGATTTGCTTCCAAGTGTTATAATTCTACTTTAGATATATTTTGTTCAGTACTTGAAAATGAGGATTCTGCTCTTTACTGAGGTAAATTCTAGGCATTCCAACCTTGTAACATTTCTCTGTTTTTCTCACCTATGGTGCTCCATTGAAATCTACAGAGCACTGAATGTTTGTTAGACTGGCAGTTTCATAGGAAGAAACAGAGATGGATACAAACCTTGTTTAGCTACTGCTTGGCTGTTCTGTAGACTGAAATTAAGTTTCAAATCATGAGCTCTTCAAAAAGATCACCACTTTAGTGGAGGAGTGGACTAGTGGTTAGGGTGATGGACTGTGGTCTTGGCGAACTGAGAAACTGAGTTCAATTCCCACTTTAAACACAAACAGCTCTTTTTGACTCTGGGCAAGTAACACTATTTTCATGCTGGTTTGCTTCAAATTGTTATAATTCTACTTTAGATATATTTTGTTCAGTACTTGAAAATGAGGATTCTGCTCTTTACTGAGGTAAATTCTAGGCATTCCAACCTTGTAACATTTCTCTGCTTTTCTCACCTATGGTGCTCCATTGAAATCTACAGAGCACTGAATGTTGGTTAGACAGGCAGTTTCACAGGAAGAAACAAAGGTGTATGTAAAGATCTCCACTTCAGAAAATGCCAGTTACTTTGCAAACTCTTTGTTAGAGCTGCTGTTGTAATTTCAAAATCTGCTTTCATGCTTGTTTGCTTCCAAGTGTTATAATTCTACTTTAGATATATTTTGTTCAGTACTTGAAAATGAGGATTCTGCTCTTTACTGAGGCAAATTCTTGGCTTTCCAACCTTGTAACATTTCTCTGCTTTTCTCACCATTGAAATCTACAGAGCACTGAATGTTTGTTAGACTGGCAGTCTCATAGGAAGAAACAAAGGTGGATACAAACCTTGTTTAGCTACTGCTTGGCTGTTCTGTAGACTGAAATGAAGTTTCAAATCATGAGTTCTTCAAAATGATCACCACTTTAGTGGAGGAGTGGACTAGTGGTTAGGGTGTTGGACTTTGGTTTTGGGGAACTGAGAAACTGAGTTCAATTCCCTCTTTAGACACAAACAGCTCTTTTTGACTCTGGGCAAGTAACACTATTTTCATGCTGATTTGCTTCCAAGTGTTATAATTCTACTTTAGATATATTTTGTTCAGTACTTGAAAATGAGGATTCTGCTCTTTACTGAGGTAAATTCTAGGCATTCCAACCTTGTAACATTTCTCTGTTTTTCTCACCTATGGTGCTCCATTGAAATCTACAGAGCACTGAATGTTTGTTAGACTGGCAGTTTCATAGGAAGAAACAGAGATGGATACAAACCTTGTTTAGCTACTGCTTGGCTGTTCTGTAGACTGAAATTAAGTTTCAAATCATGAGATCTTCAAAAAGATCGCCACTTTAGTGGAGGAGTGGACTAGTGGTTAGGGTGATGGACTGTGGTTTGGCGAACTGAGAAACTGAGTTCAATTCCCACTTTAAACACAAACAGCTCTTTTTGACTCTGGGCAAGTAACACTATTTTCATGCTGGTTTGCTTCAAATTGTTATAATTCTACTTTAGATATATTTTGTTCAGTACTTGAAAATGAGGATTCTGCTCTTTACTGAGGTAAATTCTAGGCATTCCAACCTTGTAACATTTCTCTGCTTTTCTCACCTATGGTGCTCCATTGAAATCTACAGAGCACTGAATGTTTGTTAGACTGGCAGTTTCATAGGAAGAAACAAAGGTGGATACAAACCTTGTTTAGCTACTCCTTGGCTGTTCTGTAGACTGAAATGAAGTTTCAAATCATGAGTTCTTCAAAAAGATCACCACTTTAGTGGAGGAGTGGACTAGTGGTTAGGGTGATGGACTTTGGTCTTGGCGAACTGAGAAACTGAGTTCAATTCCCACTTTAGACACAAACAGCTCTTTTTGACTCTGGGCAAGTAACACTATTTTCATGCTGGTTTGCTTCAAATTGTTATAATTCTACTTTAGATATATTTTGTTCAGTACTTGAAAATGAGGATTCTGCTCTTTACTGAGGTAAATTCTAGGCATTCCAACCTTGTAACATTTCTCTGCTTTTCTCACCTATGGTGCTCCATTGATATCTACAGAGCACTGAATGTTGGTTAGACAGGCAGTTTCACAGGAAGAAACAGAGGTGTATGTAAAGATCTCCACTTCAGAAAATGCCAGTTACTTTGCAAACTCTTTGTTAGAGCTGCTGTTGTAATTTCAAAATCTGCTTTCATGCTTATTTGCTTCCAAGTGTTATAATTCTACTTTAGATATATTTTGTTCAGTACTTGAAAATGAGGATTCTGCTCTTTACTGAGGCAAATTCTTGGCTTTCCAACCTTGTAACATTTCTCTGCTTTTCTCACCATTGAAATCTACAGAGCACTGAATGTTTGTTAGACTGGCAGTCTCATAGGAAGAAACAAAGGTGGATACAAACCTTGTTTAGCTACTGCTTGGCTGTTCTGTAGACTGAAATGAAGTTTCAAATCATGAGTTCTTCAAAATGATCACCACTTTAGTGGAGGAGTGGACTAGTGGTTAGGGTGTTGGACTTTGGTTTTGGGGAACTGAGAAACTGAGTTCAATTCCCACTTTAGACACAAACAGCTCTTTTTGACTCTGGGCAAGTAACACTATTTTCATGCTGGTTTGCTTCCAATTGTTATAATTCTACTTTAGATATATTTTGTTCAGTACTTGAAAATGAGGATTCTGCTCTTTACTGAGGTAAATTCTAGGCATTCCAACCTTGTAACATTTCTCTGTTTTTCTCACCTATGGTGCTCCATTGAAATCTACAGAGCACTGAATGTTTGTTAGACTGGCAGTTTCATAGGAAGAAACAGAGATGGATACAAACCTTGTTTAGCTACTGCTTGGCTGTTCTGTAGACTGAAATTAAGTTTCAAATCATGAGCTCTTCAAAAGATCACCACTTTAGTGGAGGAGTGGACTAGTGGTTAGGGTGATGGACTGTGGTCTTGGCGAACTGAGAAACTGAGTTCAATTCCCACTTTAGACACAAACAGCTCTTTTTGACTCTGGGCAAGTAACACTATTTTCATGCTGATTTGCTTCAAATTGTTATAATTCTACTTTAGGTATATTTTGTTCAGCACTTGAAAATGAGGATTCTGCTCTTTACTGAGGTAAATTCTAGGCATTCCAACCTTGTAACATTTCTCTGCTTTTCTCACCTATGGTGCTCCATTGAAATCTACAGAGCACTGAATGTTTGTTAGACTGGCAGTTTCATAGGAAGAAACAGAGATGGATACAAACCTTGTTTAGCTACTGCTTGGCTGTTCTGTAGACTGAAATTAAGTTTCAAATCATGAGCTCTTCAAAAAGATCGCCACGTTAGTGGAGGAGTGGACTAGTGATGGACTGTGGTTTTGGCGAACTGAGAAACTGAGTTCAATTCCCACTTTAAACACAAACAGCTCTTTTTGACTCTGGGCAAGTAACACTATTTTCATGCTGGTTTGCTTCAAATTGTTATAATTCTACTTTAGATATATTTTGTTCAGTACTTGAAAATGAGGATTCTGCTCTTTACTGAGGTAAATTCTAGGCATTCCAACCTTGTAACATTTCTCTGTTTTTCTCACCTATGGTGCTCCATTGAAATCTACAGAGCACTGAATGTTTGTTAGACTGGCAGTTTCATAGGAAGAAACAGAGATGGATACAAACCTTGTTTAGCTACTGCTTGGCTGTTCTGTAGACTGAAATGAAGTTTCAAATCATGAGCTCTTCAAAAAGATCGCCACGTTAGTGGAGGAGTGGACTAGTGATGGACTGTGGTTTTGGCGAACTGAGAAACTGAGTTCAATTCCCACTTTAAACACAAACAGCTCTTTTTGACTCTGGGCAAGTAACACTATTTTCATGCTGGTTTGCTTCAAATTGTTATAATTCTACTTTAGATATATTTTGTTCAGTACTTGAAAATGAGGATTCTGCTCTTTACTGAGGTAAATTCTAGGTATTCCAACCTTGTAACATTTCTCTGCTTTTATCAGCTATGGTGCTCCATTGAAATCTACAGAGCACTGAATGTTGGTTAGACAGGCAGTTTCACAGGAAGAAACAAAGGTGTATGTAAAGATCTCCACTTCAGAAAATGCCAGTTACTTTGCAAACTCTTTGTTAGAGCTGCTGTTGTAAATTCAAAATCTGCTTTCATGCTGGTTTGCTTCCAAGTGTTATAATTCTACTTTAGATATATTTTGTTCAGTACTTGAAAATGAGGATTCTGCTCTTTACTGAGGTAAATTCTAGGCATTCCAACCTTGTAACATTTCTCTGCTTTTCTCACCAATGGTGCTCCATTGAAATCTACAGAGAAATGAATGTTGGTTAGACAGGCAGTTTCACAGGAAGAAACAAAGGTGTATGTAAAGATCTCCACTTCAGAAAATGCCAGTTACTTTGTAAACTCTTTGTTAGAGATGCTGTTGTAAATTCAAAATCTGCTTTCATGCTGGTTTGCTTCCAAGTGTTATAATTCTACTTTAGATATATTTTGTTCAGTACTTGAAAATGAGGATTCTGCTCTTTACTGAGGTAAATTCTAGGCATTCCAACCTTGTAACATTTCTCTGTTTTTCTCACCTATGGTGCTCCATTGAAATCTACAGAGCACTGAATGTTTGTTAGACTGGCAGTTTCATAGGAAGAAACAGAGATGGATACAAACCTTGTTTAGCTACTGCTTGGCTGTTCTGTAGACTGAAATTAAGTTTCAAATCATGAGCTCTTCAAAAAGATCGCCACGTTAGTGGAGGAGTGGACTAGTGATGGACTGTGGTTTTGGCGAACTGAGAAACTGAGTTCAATTCCCACTTTAAACACAAACAGCTCTTTTTGACTCTGGGCAAGTAACACTATTTTCATGCTGGTTTGCTTCAAATTGTTATAATTCTACTTTAGATATATTTTGTTCAGTACTTGAAAATGAGGATTCTGCTCTTTACTGAGGTAAATTCTAGGCATTCCAACCTTGTAACATTTCTCTGTTTTTCTCACCTATGGTGCTCCATTGAAATCTACAGAGCACTGAATGTTTGTTAGACTGGCAGTTTCATAGGAAGAAACAGAGATGGATACAAACCTTGTATAGCTACTGCTTGGCTGTTCTGTAGACTGAAATTAAGTTTCAAATCATGAGGTCTTCAAAAAGATCACCACTTTAGTGGAGGAGTGGACTAGTGGTTAGGGTGATGGACTGTGGTCTTGGCGAACTGAGAAACTTTCAATTCCCACTTTAAACACAAACAGCTCTTTTTGACTCTGGGCAAGTAACACTATTTTCATGCTGGTTTGCTTCAATTGTTATAATTCTACTTTAGATATATTTTGTTCAGTACTTGAAAATGAGGATTCTGCTCTTTACTGAGGTAAATTCTAGGCATTCCAACCTTGTAACATTTCTCTGCTTTTCTCACCTATGGTGCTCCATTGAAATCTACAGAGCACTGAATGTTGGTTAGACAGGCAGTTTCACAGGAAGAAACAAAGGTGTATGTAAAGATCTCCACTTCAGAAAATGCCAGTTACTTTGCAAACTCTTTGTTAGAGCTGCTGTTGTAATTTCAAAATCTGCTTTCATGCTTATTTGCTTCCAAGTGTTATAATTCTACTTTAGATATATTTTGTTCAGTACTTGAAAATGAGGATTCTGCTCTTTACTGAGGCAAATTCTTGGCTTTCCAACCTTGTAACATTTCTCTGCTTTTCTCACCATTGAAATCTACAGAGCACTGAATGTTTGTTAGACTGGCAGTCTCATAGGAAGAAACAAAGGTGGATACAAACCTTGTTTAACTACTGCTTGGCTGTTCTGTAGACTGAAATGAAGTTTCAAATCATGAGTTCTTCAAAATGATCACCACTTTAGTGGAGGAGTGGACTAGTGGTTAGGGTGTTGGACTTTGGTTTTGGGGAACTGAGAAACTGAGTTCAATTCCCTCTTTAGACACAAACAGCTCTTTTTGACTCTGGGCAAGTAACACTATTTTCATGCTGGTTTGCTTCAAATTGTTATAATTCTACTTTAGGTATATTTTGTTCAGCACTTGAAAATGAGGATTCTGCTCTTTACTGAGGTAAATTCTAGGCATTCCAACCTTGTAACATTTCTCTGCTTTTCTCACCGATGGTGCTCCATTGAAATCTACAGAGAACTGAATGTTGGTTAGACAGGCAGTTTCACAGGAAGAAACAAAGGTGTATGTAAAGATCTGCACTTCAGAAAATGCCAGTTACTTTGCGAACCCTTTGTTAGAGCTGCTGTTGTAAATTCAAAATCTGCTTTCATGCTGGTTTGCTTCCAAGTGTTATAATTCTACTTTAGATATATTTTGTTCAGTACTTGAAAATGAGGATTCTGCTCTTTACTGAGGTAAATTCTAGGCATTCCAACCTTGTAACATTTCTCTGCTTTTCTCACCGATGGTGCTCCATTGAAATCTACAGAGAACTGAATGTTGGTTAGACAGGCAGTTTCACAGGAAGAAACAAAGGTGTATGTAAAGATCTCCACTTCAGAAAATGCCAGTTACTTTGCAAACTCTTTGTTAGAGCTGCTGTTGTAAATTCAAAATCTGCTTTCATGCTGGTTTGCTTCCAAGTGTTATAATTCTACTTTAGATATATTTTGTTCAGTACTTGAAAATGAGGATTCTGCTCTTTACTGAGGTAAATTCTAGGCATTCCAACCTTGTAACATTTCTCTGTTTTTCTCACCTATGGTGCTCCATTGAAATCTACAGAGCACTGAATGTTTGTTAGACTGGCAGTTTCATAGGAAGAAACAGAGATGGATACAAACCTTGTTTAGCTACTGCTTGGCTGTTCTGTAGACTGAAATTAAGTTTCAAATCATGAGCTCTTCAAAAGATCGCCACGTTAGTGGAGGAGTGGACTAGTGATGGACTGTGGTTTTGGCGAACTGAGAAACTGAGTTCAATTCCCACTTTAAACACAAACAGCTCTTTTTGACTCTGGGCAAGTAACACTATTTTCATGCTGGTTTGCTTCAAATTGTTATAATTCTACTTTAGATATATTTTGTTCAGTACTTGAAAATGAGGATTCTGCTCTTTACTGAGGTAAATTCTAGGCATTCCAACCTTGTAACATTTCTCTGTTTTTCTCACCTATGGTGCTCCATTGAAATCTACAGAGCACTGAATGTTTGTTAGACTGGCAGTTTCATAGGAAGAAACAGAGATGGATACAAACCTTGTATAGCTACTGCTTGGCTGTTCTGTAGACTGAAATTAAGTTTCAAATCATGAGGTCTTCAAAAAGATCACCACTTTAGTGGAGGAGTGGACTAGTGGTTAGGGTGATGGACTGTAGTCTTGGCGAACTGAGAAACTTTCAATTCCCACTTTAAACACAAACAGCTCTTTTTGACTCTGGGCAAGTAACACTATTTTCATGCTGATTTGCTTCCAAGTGTTATAATTCTACTTTAGATATATTTTGTTCAGTACTTGAAAATGAGGATTCTGCTCTTTACTGAGGTAAATTCTAGGCATTCCAACCTTGTAACATTTCTCTGCTTTTCTCACCTATGGTGCTCCATTGAAATCTACAGAGCACTGAATGTTGGTTAGACAGGCAGTTTCACAGGAAGAAACAAAGGTGTATGTAAAGATCTCCACTTCAGAAAATGCCAGTTACTTTGCAAACTCTTTGTTAGAGCTGCTGTTGTAATTTCAAAATCTGCTTTCATGCTTATTTGCTTCCAAGTGTTATAATTCTACTTTAGATATATTTTGTTCAGTACTTGAAAATGAGGATTCTGCTCTTTACTGAGGCAAATTCTTGGCTTTCCAACCTTGTAACATTTCTCTGCTTTTCTCACCATTGAAATCTACAGAGCACTGAATGTTTGTTAGACTGGCAGTCTCATAGGAAGAAACAAAGGTGGATACAAACCTTGTTTAACTACTGCTTGGCTGTTCTGTAGACTGAAATGAAGTTTCAAATCATGAGTTCTTCAAAATGATCACCACTTTAGTGGAGGAGTGGACTAGTGGTTAGGGTGTTGGACTTTGGTTTTGGGGAACTGAGAAACTGAGTTCAATTCCCTCTTTAGACACAAACAGCTCTTTTTGACTCTGGGCAAGTAACACTATTTTCATGCTGGTTTGCTTCAAATTGTTATAATTCTACTTTAGATATATTTTGTTCAGTACTTGAAAATGAGGATTCTGCTCTTTACTGAGGTAAATTCTAGGCATTCCAACCTTGTAACATTTCTCTGCTTTTCTCACCGATGGTGCTCCATTGAAATCTACAGAGAACTGAATGATGGTTAGACAGGCAGTTTCACAGGAAGAAACAAAGGTGTATGTAAAGATCTCCACTTCAGAAAATGCCAGTTACTTTGCAAACTCTTTGTTAGAGCTGCTGTTGTAAATTCAAAATCTGCTTTCATGCTGGTTTGCTTCCAAGTGTTATAATTCTACTTTAGATATATTTTGTTCAGTACTTGAAAATGAGGATTCTGCTCTTTACTGAGGTAAATTCTAGGCATTCCAACCTTGTAACATTTCTCTGCTTTTCTCACCGATGGTGCTCCATTGAAATCTACAGAGAACTGAATGTTGGTTAGACAGGCAGTTTCACAGGAAGAAACAAAGGTGTATGTAAAGATCTCCACTTCAGAAAATGCCAGTTACTTTGCGAACCCTTTGTTAGAGCTGCTGTTGTAAATTCAAAATCTGCTTTCATGCTGGTTTGCTTCCAAGTGTTATAATTCTACTTTAGATATATTTTGTTCAGTACTTGAAAATGAGGATTCTGCTCTTTACTGAGGTAAATTCTAGGCATTCCAACCTTGTAACATTTCTCTGCTTTTCTCACCGATGGTGCTCCATTGAAATCTACAGAGAACTGAATGTTGGTTAGACAGGCAGTTTCACAGGAAGAAACAAAGGTGTATGTAAAGATCTCCACTTCAGAAAATGCCAGTTACTTTGCAAACCTCTTTGTTAGAGCTGCTGTTGTAAATTCAAAATCTGCTTTCATGCTGGTTTGCTTCCAAGTGTTATAATTCTACTTTAGATATATTTTGTTCAGTACTTGAAAATGAGGATTCTGCTCTTTACTGAGGTAAATTCTAGGCATTCCAACCTTGTAACATTTCTCTGTTTTTCTCACCTATGGTGCTCCATTGAAATCTACAGAGCACTGAATGTTTGTTAGACTGGCAGTTTCATAGGAAGAAACAGAGATGGATACAAACCTTGTTTAGCTACTGCTTGGCTGTTCTGTAGACTGAAATTAAGTTTCAAATCATGAGCTCTTCAAAAAGATCGCCACGTTAGTGGAGGAGTGGACTAGTGATGGACTGTGGTTTTGGCGAACTGAGAAACTGAGTTCAATTCCCACTTTAAACACAAACAGCTCTTTTTGACTCTGGGCAAGTAACACTATTTTCATGCTGGTTTGCTTCAAATTGTTATAATTCTACTTTAGATATATTTTGTTCAGTACTTGAAAATGAGGATTCTGCTCTTTACTGAGGTAAATTCTAGGCATTCCAACCTTGTAACATTTCTCTGTTTTTCTCACCTATGGTGCTCCATTGAAATCTACAGAGCACTGAATGTTTGTTAGACTGGCAGTTTCATAGGAAGAAACAAGAGATGGATACAAACCTTGTTTAGCTACTGCTTGGCTGTTCTGTAGACTGAAATTAAGTTTCAAATCATGAGTTCTTCAAAATGATCACCACTTTAGTGGAGGAGTGGACTAGTGGTTAGGGTGATGGACTGTGGTCTTGGCGAACTGAGAAACTGAGTTCAATTCCCACTTTAGACACAAACAGCTCTTTTTGACTCTGGGCAAGTAACACTATTTTCATGCTGGTTTGCTTCAAATTGTTATAATTCTACTTTAGATATATTTTGTTCAGTACTTGAAAATGAGGATTCTGCTCTTTACTGAGGTAAATTCTAGGCATTCCAACCTTGTAACATTTCTCTGCTTTTCTCACCTATGGTGCTCCATTGAAATCTACAGAGCACTGAATGTTGGTTAGAC